>NC_140175.1:75423608-75506108 GCF_963971535.1 Notolepis coatsorum
AGGAGAGGTCTTGGATGTAAAGAGGGAGTTTTTGCGGTATAGGATTTTCCCTCTAGTGAGTAATATAAGGGCTGTAAGGATTGACGGGATTCCAAAATAAACAGGTTTTTTTTTGGGACAAAAACATAATGAGATACAAAAGAGAGAGGGGAGGAAGGAGGGGGGATGACGGAGGAGTAGAAAAAAAAGGGATGATGTGCTCCTTTTCTGCGTTCCGTCTTGGAGTATAAAGCCGACAAGCTGTCACGGTGGATTAGCTGTAACGTTCCACAACGTTTCCCTCTTTTTTTTTACTGTAGAAACAGAGCGGAATTCTCCGGGAACGCTCCGAGAGGATACATGCGTACCGTAACGTTAAGCTGCCCAGTCCATTTGTCTCCAGGACGGCTTTTATTGGCTTATATAGGGCTTTCAGTTAAGTGGTACATATACTGAATATCATGACTCGAACACTGTGAAAAGTACTGCGTTAGCCGATAGTGTTTCAACGTCAACATTTCTAAAGACGACATTACTGTAGCTCTTTCAAGACTTTATGTCGTGATTCGACCGCTAATATTACAAACCAAATTTGTGTCTGTGTCTTTTTTCAATGCAGTCGTTGGGTTATAGCCCACATCACTGGGTTATTGAGTGGTACACGATACACAATGTATCAAAACACTGTCTAAAGACCATATTAGCTGATAGCATTTCATTGTCAGCATAGATTTTCCTTTTCTTCTGAACTGAATTTATGCCTACTTGTCTCCAGAATGGCCTTATTGGCTTATATAGGGATATTTCTTTAAGTGTCACATGCTGTGTAAGTACAATGTAAGCCAATATTATTTCACTGTCAACTCAAGGACATGATACTAAGTCTTACGTACACAACTTGATAGCCTACTCCACGGCTACATTTTATACTGTATTTTGTTTCTTGTGGAGAACCAGGCTAGGATCAATGATACTCAACTGGCAGCAGCTGTTACTATATTCGGTTAACATTTCCAATTTTTTTTTTATTTGAATGCTCTGAAGACGAGCGTATCAGCATCTTTCAGAGGCTCTAGTGGGCAAGATTTTAAAGCTAGTGCAAATAGGTATCATATGCAACTAGAGATCTTGAGGAATCTGTAAATAGGCTACTAGCCATTTCATGATAGGTTACCAGGAAAGTGATGAAATCTTGCTACAAAGTCGCAACATTTTGACAGGGAAGAATCGGTTAGGCCAATTACAATGAATATAATTGGGCTCATTTTGAACCATAAGGGTCTCAGGTTTACAACTATATCAAATTTAGGCTAGTTCCATGCGGTTTTTCATCTTGGATTTGCATAAATTGGGTATTTGTAAATCTGAGGCTGCAATCTAAGCAGCCTGGTTTATAACCTATGAACCACAGAAAAACCTCAAGGGCATAATTTGGTCACTGTATGCTCTGGTTCCGATATACAGTGGCCCACCTGTGAATTTAGTTAAGTATACCTGGGCTATGTCAATGATGCAGGAACATCTTCATGTCTGTGATGCGAGAACCTTATTTGGGCATTTTTGCATTGGTGCTTTTCAGTTGACTGGACTGGACAGGGTTAATCAGTAGGAACTGAGACATGTGTATAGCAGGCAGACATGTATGTGTATAATAGTCAGGCAGGCAGACATATGTACCTGTGAATAGATTGGCTGGCAGATATTCAGATCCATGGAAAGACAGGCAGGCAGAATGACAGACTGCCATCCTGGCAGGCATATGAACAGACAGACAGTCAGGCGAGGAGACATGTGGTCCAGTAGATGGGCAGACAGACAGACATTCTGTCAGTGGACTATTATTCTATGCTGTAGTGCAGCGTGGAACTGAAACAACCATCCAGTTTAACTGGCCAACAAGCTTACATTCACAGGGCAGGATACAAGCGCTCATGACATGTCAGGGCCTCAGAATGCTTTCATCCTGGATAGAGTGGACTTGAGAGCTGATATGCTGCCAAACTCCCTCGCTTGGCAACTCTCGCTCCTTTCCTGTATCCCAGTCCTTCTGCTCTCTCTCGCCCCGATCAAAACCTCTTCTCTTGGCTCCATCTCTCTTTACCACAACCTTTCCCCCCCAAACCCGTACCTCCACACCCCCCCATCCAGACTCTACCTCATCCCACTCTATCCCCTCATCGTCCTCCATCGTCCTCCAACCCTCCATCCCCTCTTCCCTTGGCTGTGGACTGGTGTTTATGATCCGGTGTTTACACAAGGTCTCTCGCTCCCTCTCTCTCTTGCTCTCTCTGTACTGCTCTCACCTTCACGGACATAACTTGCCATCTGTGTGCTATTAGAATAGCAAGCGCTCTCAGTTGTATGGCAGCCATATTGGTACCAAGTGGCCACCTGTGTATCAGGACGGTCATATTGATTCCCAGCGGTCAAAAGTGTACCATTAAGACCACAGCTGTTCCATGTACTGTGGCCATTTTAGTGCCCAGAGGGCAACTGTATACCATAAAATTCTTCCTTTACATTTTTTTTTATAAAATCTTTCTTAAACTCAGAAACAGGTAACAAAGATTTTCACTCGTCATTTACTCTTTCCTATTTATAAATTAAAAGAAGCAACTTGTATTTTTACTTCTGCTCTTCCTCCCACGAAGTCCCTGCTACCTTGGGTGGGTCAACCCTTAAGGCTCCCACATACTTCCTCCCGCAAGCCGCATCCGCACGTGCGCATTGGTGCTTGTGACGTCATTTGTGTAATGGCCCCAATCAAAGCCGGGTGCGAGGTCCTTGCGGACGAGCGCGCTGACGAGAATTACACAAATTACGTCACGCGCACCAATGCGCACATGCGGATGTGGCTTGCGGAAGGAAGTATGTGGGAGCCTTTACCGTCAATACCCACTTTAGCCTATATGACACATATCTTTGCTACACAGCAAAGTCTTCATTTAAAATGTGGATTTGATCCAAATTTCAGTCATAATTTTCCCTTTGTTAAATATTCAAGTGGAATTGATTTCATCCTGCTGTAAAATGGGAAATAGGCTAAATGTTCATTGCGGTGGTTTAAGGGTTTACTTTGGCAAAACAGTGCTTTATACCACAAAGCCAAGTGTTCAGTGAACCCTAATTCGGTTTGGGATTAAATTCTCAATTTACATGCAGCATGACGTCTGAGTGAGCATGAAATTCAGCATAAAATAAGTAGATCACTCCTCTGAGACGCATCGGATCGTCTGCGACCCTGGCCCACATTACTGTATTTCAGAGGCTGTAGTGGGTCTCAGGAGTGGAGATACTGGTATCGTGTGACACTAGACAACCATGGGAATCTATAGGTATCAAGCATGTCATGCTGGCCCGTTGGGAAGGGGGCTAAATAATGCTGCAAAGTTAGGGTACATTTTGGCGAGGGGAAAAACTGGCATGGCCATTTTCAAAGGGGCCCCATGACCTCTCACCTCAAGATATCTGAATGAAATGGGTTCTATGGGTACCCTACCCACCATATGGTAATCCCATGTAGATTTTGGAAAAAACCATGCAGGTCTTCGCATGCAGTACAACTGTGTTATTTTCGCCTATTCTAAAAATGGTGTATTTGACTTTCTGCATACTGGGGTCCCTAAACAATCGTGGAATTGCATAAATTGGGTATGACTGGAAAGCTGAGACTCCAATGAGCCTATTGTGCCCATTACCTATTGTGACCTCTAGGATAATCACAGCCTCATGAAACTTTAAAGGGGAACTATTTTGCTATTTCTTTCACTATTTGGGACATTTTACACAATTCCTGTGAGTTTATGGAACACATATTTTTTTCAATAAAATACATTGTTATGTATTTTTAATCAAGTACTTTGGTGGACCACTTTCTACCCTTCCAGATTCCAATCTGTTTTTGGCTGGGCTCTGCCCAACAGTCACCCACCTGCACTGGCAGATACCTTTGGGAGAGAGAGAGAGAGAGAGAGAGAGAGAGAGAGATAGAGAGGGACAAATACATTTTGCCGCACACGGGACAATGCATTGGTAACTTGTTTCAAATGACAATATATACCCGTGAATATTATTGCACGGATCGGAATACGGGCGCGCGTGTGGGAGCGTGCGCTATGATATTTTGCAACAGGTTGACGGTGATACAATGAGTGCTGATACGAGAGAGAGCGAGCGAGAGAGAGCGAGCGAGAGAGAGCGAGCGAGAGAGAGAGAGCGAGAGCCCCCCCCAGTCCCATTCCCTCCCACCCATTTTATCTAGTTCTCTGTGTGTGATTCACGGTGTGTGTGTGAACAGCTGAAGGTATCTGCTGTCGAAACCGCTTCCGCATTATTTTCACTCGCTGCTCATATAAACGTATCACAGTTGATTGTGGGCGGGCGGTGGCAGATCAGCGCAATATCCAGTACAGAAGTGCTCACCATCCAAATCGTCCAAAAATTCTAACCTTCTGTAGTTCAAGTTCTTCAAGTTCTTTAATAGTTGTCATACAGAAGTACAGGATACTTTCATACAAAATGCTTCTTACTGTTACGCTCCAGAGACTGTGCTAGACAAGATAGTATCAAATAACATAATAACATAATATAGCATGAATTTAGAAGAAGAAAATGAGGTCAGTGTTCGGTATAGACATATGTACAATGTTCTGAGTTACCATATAATATACAATACACTGTTATGGTTTGTAACCGACCCCAATCGCACAACACAAGACAGGTATGATGGTTTGCCAAGAAACAGATATTTATTGAGAGACAGGGAAAAAAGGGCACTGTCCCTTTAAGGGAGAACACAAATACAGGAATATAACAAGAGGGGAAAAACTAGGTGCCTTTAAGAGGCGGGCAGGAAAAGGGTACACTAAGGGAAGGTTAATGAACGCTAGGGGAAACATTAAAGGAACGCTAGGGGAAGGTTAAGGAAAACAGAGGAACTAGAGACTAGGAGATGTCGGGACAAAGAGAGCTAGGGAACAGGAGAACTGGGGACTAGGAGAACTAGGGACAAGGAACTAGGTGGAACTAGAAGGGGAGAACTTGGGACCAGGAACTAGGTGGAACTAGAAGGGGAGAACTAGGGACAGAGGGGACTGAGGGCCGCGGAGGCGGGCTGGGGACAGGGAGGAACTGGGGACTGGTGGGAAAACATCTGGGCCGCTCTGCAGAACAGAGGAGAGGGTTAATATTCAAAAGGGAACAAACAGAGCAGATGCAGAACAGTCCAAATAAACAAAGTAACAAAGTAATAATATCTTCGTGTGACAAACACACAGGGGGAGATGTAATGTCCAAAAATACTATCTAAGTGAGAACAAAAACAGAGTGGGAGATGAAATGTCCAAACTACTAACTAAGTGAGAACAAAAACAGAGTGGGAGATGAAATGTCCAAACTACTAACTAAGTGAGAACAAGAAAAGGAGGCCTTACGCTGGGTGAGTGACATCACAATCAAAACTCACCCAAGCGTATGCGGAATGGTACAGGAACGCAGCGGGACGGGGGCAAGAGGCATTACGCTGGGTGAGTGACATCACAATCAAAACTCACCCAGGCGTATGCGTAATGGTACAGGGAACGCAGCGGGACGGGGGCAAGAGGCATTACGCTGGGTGAGTGACATCACAATCAAAACTCACCCAGGCGTATGCGTAATGGTGCAGGAACAGCAGCGGGACGGGGGCAAGAGGCATTACGCTGGGTGAGTGACATCACAATCAAAACTCACCCAGGCGTATGCGTAATGGTACAGGAAACGCAGCGGGACGGGGGCAAGAGGCATTACGCTGGGTGAGTGACATCACAATCAAAACTCACCCAGGCGTATGCGTAATGGTGCAGGAACAGCAGCGGCGGCGAGGGTGTCGCCACCGGGTAGCTGGCTGTCCGAGCCAAGGAACAGAGTGCTGGAACAGCGGCGGTGGCGAGGGTGTCGTCCACCGGGTAGCCGCTGTCGGAGCCGAGGAACAGGGTGCTGGAACAGCGGCGGTGGCGAGGGTGTCGTCCACCGGGTAGCCGCTGTCGGAGCCGAGGAACAGAGTGCTGGAACAGCGGCGGTGGCGAGGGTGTCGTCCACCGGGTAGCCGCTGTCGGAGCCGAGGAACAGAGTGCTGGAACAGCGGCGGTGGCGAGGGTGTCGTCCACCGGGTAGCCGCTGTCGGAGCCGAGGAACAGGGTGCTGGAACAGCGGCGGTGGCGAGGGTGTCGTCCACCGGGTAGCCGCTGTCGGAGCCGAGGAACAGAGTGGCGCGCCACACCTTGGTGTGCACGTCGGAACCGAGAGACGCCTCGGGGTGCGTCTGCGAGGAGGAGTGTGCCAAGCACGAGGATCCTTGGAAGATGCGCGTTGCGCGCTGGAGACTGGAGAGCGTGCCAAGCCCTTGAAGATGCGCGTTGCGCGCTGGTGACTGGAGAGCGTGCCAAGCCCTTGCAGATGCGCGTTGCGCGCTGGTGACTGGAGAGCGTGCCAAGCACGAGGATCCTTGGAAGATGCGCGTTGCGCGCTGGAGACTGGAGAGCGTGCCAAGCCCTTGAAGATGCGCGTTGCGCGCTGGTGACTGGAGAGCGTGCCAAGCCCTTGCAGATGCGCGTTGCGCGCTGGTGACTAGAGAGCGTGCCAAGCCCGAGGGTCCGGGAGATGCGCGTTGGTCTAGATGTGCGTCAGGACGAACAGCTGCGCTGGGGTCTGCAGTGGAGCGCTGGGGTGCCTCCCGTGGAAGTACAGGGAGCGCAGAACAGTCTCCTCCACAGGCTACGGCGACAGCAGACGAAGGCTGGAGCAAAACATCTCAAGGCTGGAGAAATCCATATACAGCATTGGTAGACCAGAGGATCTCCCGAAAGAGTCTAGATGTTAGAGAATATGACTCAGCATGAATACAACACGACCCCACGCCGAAACGAGGGGAAGAGCCCTGGTATTTAAAGCCCACAGGGGAACTAATTAGCCTGCCACCACAGGTGCGAGAGGTAATTGATAATAGTCCAGGTGTGGCCACTGAGAGTAAACGAGAGTAAAGAACGAGAGGGTGGGGGCTAGAGAGAGTGAGTGAGAAGGGAATTTCTAACAGTAGGCTTAAAGAAAACAGAGAAAGTTGGTGAGCAGCGGACAAAACCTCACAGTACCCCCCCCTCAACGGGAGCCACCTGGCGACCCAAAACAAATACAGACAGAGTGGCAGGGGGCAAAACAAGACAAAAACAAAAGGTACTGGCCAAGCCAGCAGGGGAAGCCACCACAAGAGTGGGGCTAGCAAAAGAAACAGGGTCGCCGAGGGGTAACTAGGGTAGCAGAGGGGCAACAGGAGGAACTGGCCTAGAGGAAACCGGGCCTAGAGGAACCGGGTCAGGAGGAACTGGGTCCAGAGAACTAGCCTAGAGAACTGGCCAAGAGAACTGGCCTAGAGAACCGGTCTAGAGAACTGGTTTAGAGAACTGGCCTAGAGAACTGGTCTAGAGAACTGGTCTAGAGGAACTGGTCTAGAGGAACTGAGGGGCAAGCAGGGTAGCTAAGGGGTAACCATGGTAGCACCGGGAAAGGGCTAGCAGAGGGAAAGGGTAGCTGCCAAGGCACTGATAGCTACAGGGCCTATGCTAGCTGTACTGCTACATCAACATAGAGGCTGCGCTAGCTGCCGAGCTAGGCTAGCAGGGGGAAAGGGTAGCTGCCAAGGCACTGATAGCTACAGGGCCTATGCCAGCTGTACTGCTACATTAACATAGAGGCTGCGCTAGCTGCCGGAGCTAGGCTGGCAGACAGGGCTGGACCAGCATGAGAGAACAAGCTAGCTGGAAGGACAGTCCTAGCTGTGTGAGATAAACTGACCTTGCTAGCTGAAGGGCAGTCCTAGCAGTGTGAGATAAACTGACCTTGCTAGCTGAAAAGGCAGTCCTAGCAGTGGGAGAAAAACTGACCTTGCTAGCTGAAAAGGCAGTCCTAGCAGTGAGAGATAAACTGACCTTGCTAGCTGAAAAGGCAGTCCTAGCAGTGGGAGATAAACTGACCTTGCTAGCTGAAAGGGCAGTCCTAGCAGTGGGATAAACTACACAAAAAAGTGGAGGCCATGCAGAGGGACCGGGTTAGCTGCTTGGGCCTGGCTAGCTACAGGGCCCATGCCAGCAGCAAGGGCTGCATAAACATAGAGGCTGTGCTAGCAGCCGGGGCTAAGCTAGCAGACTGGGGCTCTGCTGAGGGACTGGGTTAGCTGCCAGGGCATGGCTAGCTACAGGGCCTATGCCAGCAGTAAGGGCTGCATTAACATAGAGGCTGTGCTAGCCGCCGAGGCAAAGCTAGCAGACAGGGCCATGCTGGTAGTAGAGGCCTAACAAGCTGCAGGGGGGTCAAACAGGGCTAAGAGGGGAGCTAAACAGGGCTAACAGGGAAGCAAATGGGGGAGTCAACAGGCTAACAGGGGAGCTAACCGGGGAGACCAACAAGCTAACAGGGGAGCTAACAGGCTAACAAGGAAGCTAGAGGGGAGCTAGAGGGAACAAGAAAAAAAAAGGCAAACTCAACATACACCGTCTGTGCTGGCTGGGGTCGTCGATTTGGTGGGGTCGTACTGTTATGGTTTGTAACCGACCCCAATCGCACAACACAAGACAGGTATGATGGTTTGCCAAGAAACAGATATTTATTGAGAGACAGGGAAAAAAGGGCACTGTCCCTTTAAGGGAGAACACAAATACAGGAATATAACAAGAGGGGAAAAACTAGGTGCCTTTAAGAGGCGGGCAGGAAAAGGGTACACTAAGGGAAGGTTAATGAACGCTAGGGGAAACATTAAAGGAACGCTAGGGGAAGGTTAAGGAAAACAGAGGAACTAGAGACTAGGAGATGTCGGGACAAAGAGAGCTAGGGAACAGGAGAACTGGGGACTAGGAGAACTAGGGACAAGGAACTAGGTGGAACTAGAAGGGGAGAACTTGGGACCAGGAACTAGGTGGAACTAGAAGGGGAGAACTAGGGACAGAGGGGACTGAGGGCCGCGGAGGCGGGCTGGGGACAGGGAGGAACTGGGGACTGGTGGGAAAACATCTGGGCCGCTCTGCAGAACAGAGGAGAGGGTTAATATTCAAAAGGGAACAAACAGAGCAGATGCAGAACAGTCCAAATAAACAAAGTAACAAAGTAATAATATCTTCGTGTGACAAACACACAGGGGGAGATGTAATGTCCAAAAATACTATCTAAGTGAGAACAAAAACAGAGTGGGAGATGAAATGTCCAAACTACTAACTAAGTGAGAACAAAAACAGAGTGGGAGATGAAATGTCCAAACTACTAACTAAGTGAGAACAAGAAAAGGAGGCCTTACGCTGGGTGAGTGACATCACAATCAAAACTCACCCAAGCGTATGCGGAATGGTACAGGAACGCAGCGGGACGGGGGCAAGAGGCATTACGCTGGGTGAGTGACATCACAATCAAAACTCACCCAGGCGTATGCGTAATGGTACAGGGAACGCAGCGGGACGGGGGCAAGAGGCATTACGCTGGGTGAGTGACATCACAATCAAAACTCACCCAGGCGTATGCGTAATGGTGCAGGAACAGCAGCGGGACGGGGGCAAGAGGCATTACGCTGGGTGAGTGACATCACAATCAAAACTCACCCAGGCGTATGCGTAATGGTACAGGAAACGCAGCGGGACGGGGGCAAGAGGCATTACGCTGGGTGAGTGACATCACAATCAAAACTCACCCAGGCGTATGCGTAATGGTGCAGGAACAGCAGCGGCGGCGAGGGTGTCGCCACCGGGTAGCTGGCTGTCCGAGCCAAGGAACAGAGTGCTGGAACAGCGGCGGTGGCGATGGTGTCGTCCACCGGGTAGCCGCTGTCGGAGCCGAGGAACAGGGTGCTGGAACAGCGGCGGTGGCGAGGGTGTCGTCCACCGGGTAGCCGCTGTCGGAGCCGAGGAACAGAGTGCTGGAACAGCGGCGGTGGCGAGGGTGTCGTCCACCGGGTAGCCGCTGTCGGAGCCGAGGAACAGAGTGCTGGAACAGCGGCGGTGGCGAGGGTGTCGTCCACCGGGTAGCCGCTGTCGGAGCCGAGGAACAGGGTGCTGGAACAGCGGCGGTGGCGAGGGTGTCGTCCACCGGGTAGCCGCTGTCGGAGCCGAGGAACAGAGTGGCGCGCCACACCTTGGTGTGCACGTCGGAACCGAGAGACGCCTCGGGGTGCGTCTGCGAGGAGGAGTGTGCCAAGCACGAGGATCCTTGGAAGATGCGCGTTGCGCGCTGGAGACTGGAGAGCGTGCCAAGCCCTTGAAGATGCGCGTTGCGCGCTGGTGACTGGAGAGCGTGCCAAGCCCTTGCAGATGCGCGTTGCGCGCTGGTGACTGGAGAGCGTGCCAAGCACGAGGATCCTTGGAAGATGCGCGTTGCGCGCTGGAGACTGGAGAGCGTGCCAAGCCCTTGAAGATGCGCGTTGCGCGCTGGTGACTGGAGAGCGTGCCAAGCCCTTGCAGATGCGCGTTGCGCGCTGGTGACTAGAGAGCGTGCCAAGCCCGAGGGTCCGGGAGATGCGCGTTGGTCTAGATGTGCGTCAGGACGAACAGCTGCGCTGGGGTCTGCAGTGGAGCGCTGGGGTGCCTCCCGTGGAAGTACAGGGAGCGCAGAACAGTCTCCTCCACAGGCTACGGCGACAGCAGACGAAGGCTGGAGCAAAACATCTCAAGGCTGGAGAAATCCATATACAGCATTGGTAGACCAGAGGATCTCCCGAAAGAGTCTAGATGTTAGAGAATATGACTCAGCATGAATACAACACGACCCCACGCCGAAACGAGGGGAAGAGCCCTGGTATTTAAAGCCCACAGGGGAACTAATTAGCCTGCCACCACAGGTGCGAGAGGTAATTGATAATAGTCCAGGTGTGGCCACTGAGAGTAAACGAGAGTAAAGAACGAGAGGGTGGGGGCTAGAGAGAGTGAGTGAGAAGGGAATTTCTAACAGTAGGCTTAAAGAAAACAGAGAAAGTTGGTGAGCAGCGGACAAAACCTCACATACACAATACTATGCAGTGTACTAATGTACAGTACTATCTAGTGCAAAGCAGAAATGGGATGAGGTACAATTTTAGGTACAATTTACAGTAAGGTGTACGAGTTGTAGTGCAATCCTTCATCCATAAATATAAAGTGTGGGGAGTGGGTGCTACAGTGTGTTTGTTTAAAGTGGGTGTGTGCTATAAGTGTGTGGAGTGGGTGCTACAGTGTGTTTGTTTAAAGTGAGTGTGTGCGTGTGGATGTGTGTGCTATGTGCGTTTGGTGGTTGTTGTTGTGTAGTGTTCATTCATTGTTCGTTTAGCAGCCTGATGGCCTGGGGATAGAAGCTTCTTCTGAGTCTTTCTGTGCTCGCCTTGAGACTCCTGTATCGCTTGCCTGACCGCAGCAGTTCAAAGAGGCAGTTGTTCGGGTGACTGGAGTCTTTAATGATTCTCTTAGCCTTGCCCTTGCAACGCTTGTAGTAAATGTTCTGGAGGGTGGTAGTGAAAGGGTTAACCGTCTGTAGTGTGGTAGTGAAAGGGTTAACGGGCGCTTAACCAAAACACAATGTTTGTTACAGATCTATAATCTTCCGGTTCCCAGCTTTCAGATGTCATAGACCACGTCTGTGTGATGTAGACCACGTCTGTGTGATGTAGACCACGTCTATGTGATGTAGACCACGTCTGTGTGATGTAGACCACGTCTATGTGATGTAGACCACGTCTATGTGATGTAGACCACGTCTGTGTGATGTAGACCACGTCTATGTGATGTAGACCACGTCTGTGTGATGTAGACCACGTCTGTGTGATGTAGACCACGTCTGTGTGATGTAGACCACGTCTATGTGATGTAGACCACGTCTGTGTGATGTAGACCACGTCTGTGTGATGTAGACCACGTCTATGTGATGTAGACCATGTCTATGTGATGTAGACCACGTCTGTGTGATGTAGACCACGTCTGTGTGATGTAGACCACGTCTATGTGATGTAGACCACGTCTGTGTGATGTAGACCACGTCTGTGTGATGTAGACCACGTCTGTGTGATGTAGACCATGTCTGTGTGATGTAGACCACGTCTGTGTGATGTAGACCACGTCTGTGTGATGTAGACCACGTCAGTGGCGTCTACTCTTGTCCTGCTACAGTATATCTCCCCCTAAAGATCCCCTGGCCTCTAATCAGAACAAAAATGGTGGGTCTGTAAGGGTTAATGTCTGTCCCTCATCTCTACCTCTGTCTCTCTTTCTCCTATAGTCCTTTCCCTATAGCTTCCGCTCTCTCTCCCCGCTCTTAAAGCAATATTTCACTTTAGAGAAACATGTTTTTCTTTTTAAACACTACATTACATTAGAATATGTTTACGATACGTTGCTTAACTTGCTTTCATCCCTATGAGTTCACAAGCAGTCAACCTACAACATAATCCATGGTCATTATCCTGAGTTCTGCACTGTGTTCTGTGTCTCTGCCTCTGTTCTACTCCGGGGTTCTCTGATGTTGTCATGAGGAGAACCCCCCCCCCGGATAAATAGGCACGCGGCGCCAAGGGACCCCCAGACTGATTTATAGAACATGTTCTCTAATTGTGCTAAATGTTAAATGATTAGAATTATACTATTCTTTTGTTGAAATCGCTTGGGATATAAGGCTCCTTTGAAAACCTCCTTTCTAGCCCTCTTTGCCCCTCTCACACACACACACGCACACGCACACACACACACACACACGCACACACGCACGCACACACACACACACACACACACACACACACACACACACGCATGTGCACACAGAGACACACACAGACACACACAGAGACACACAGAAACCCAGACACACACACACACATCTCTCCCCACCCTGAACTGTAAGTCAGGTGGTTTAGGTTTATATACTGCCTGACCTCACTGTTGCTATCAGTTACAGCGGGGTGATATGGAGTGATGTCATACCATGTCTCTCTGCGCCTTCCCCAGTGTGTAAAACCACCTCGTCGTGTGTATGATTGTGTGTGCGTGTGTGCACATTTGGTGTGTGTACTGAGCATGGTGTATGTGTAGTACAAGTGATTATACCACATGTGTATTTGTGTGTGTGTGAGCGTGCTGGTAGTGTATGTATGTGTGTGTGTGAGAGAGAGTGAGCTAGTGTGTTTGCATACATGTGTGTGTTAGCATGTGCTGTGTGTGAGTATGTGTGTATATGCACGTGCATGCATGGGTTAGTGACTATGCTGATACGTGCATGTGTATATGCACATGTTTGTGTGTGTGTGTATGCATGCTCGCATGTGTGTGTGTGTGTGTGACACTGAGTGTGCAAGTGTGTGTTTCAGGGTCTTCAAGCATCAGTCAGGAAATTGCAGGTGTTGGTTTGTTTGCATTCTCGGCTCAGCTTGCAGCCGCGGTCAGAGTTCTGCTGAAGGCCCGATCCTCAGCCAAGGTCTCTTCCTCGAGCCGCTCGGAGTCCTTACTAAGCACAGGCGCTCTGCCAAGGAGGGGGAAGAGTTAACAACACTTCTCCTCCAGTTCAAAGTTAGAGGGAGAAAAAAAACACACACTTCTCCTCGAATTCGGTTCCACACAAAGAATGCACAGAGGAGAAGGCCTCTATCCTCAGAAATGTGTGTGTCGGTTTGGTGCGTGTGTGCTGCCAGGGCTGTCTGGAGGTGGGGATTTAGATTGAGACTGAAAGGATCTTGTAAAATATTGCTGTTTACATTTTTACACTCTTGCTACGAACCACTGATTCCTCATTCTCTATTTTCCCCTTGTCTCCCTGTCTTTGCCCCTCTCTCTCTCTCTCTCTCTCTCTCTCTCTCTCTCTCTCTCTCTCTCTCTCTCTCTCTCTCTCTCTCTCTCTCTCTCTCTCTCTCTCTTTCTATCACAGTAGGTTTGGTACCAAATGTGCCCGCTGCGGACGGCAGATCTACGCCAGCGACTGGGTGCGCCGGGCGCGGGGCAACGCCTACCACCTGGCGTGTTTCGCCTGCTTCTCCTGCAAGCGGCAGCTGTCGACGGGAGAGGAGTTTGGCCTGGTGGAGGAGAAGGTCCTCTGTCGGATCCACTACGACACCATGGTGGAAAACCTCAAGCGAGCTGCCGAGAGCGGTACTGCTTCCATTCCTTTATTTGTCTAACTTTTGACTTTACTTTTATACTTTATTAATCCCTGTGGAGAAGTGATCCCTCTGCATTTGACCCATGTTAACCACTTAGGAGCAGCGGGCGGCCGCAGACAGGCGCCCCGGGGGCCCGTTGTACTGCCAGTGCCGTGGTCAGGGGCCAGGTCAGGAGTGTGGACTTACGTTTGAGTGATTTATTTACAAACAGGCAGAGGGAATGAACTATGTAAATGCATTCAGATATTCAAATAACTCTCAGTTAGATTTGTACTGTCAGCACAGTAGTCAGTCTGTTATTTTCTTCTATTTTTTTTTGTTTGTTAAAGATTCAGTGCAATGAAAACCTTGTTTTTCAAACTTGTAGCATTTTTTTTAACAGACGGCATGTTGACATAAAATTACCCAAAATGTTAGAACTGTTGTTGTAGAAATGATGACTAAAGCTCTTTGATGTCTATCCCCCTGGATATCAACATAATCAAACCATTTCAGATAGCCAGTCTGCTCAGTCAGTAGTTGTAAAGGATATCAGCTAGCTATCCCACAAACAAGTAATAAAACTAGTTCGCTACAATTTAGTACATTTTAGTGGTTCAGAAACATCCACAGCAATGTATTTATCACCTGCTAGCACAGTTAGCCAATGTTAAATCTCCATAGCAACCGATCATACTGGGCTCATGAATCTGTTTATGTTTGAAAGCTTCATGTATTATGAACTTGACATCTCCTTTCAATGAACAGAAGGCCACGCCCCCTCAACATACAGAGAGCTGGCTGTGCTCAGAGAGGGTGCGCTAAAACAACAATCTGAAGCTGAAAAAAAAGATACTCACGACATTAACATTCCACAATAAGCAGTTTATTATTGTACACACATTACAAACAAACAAACATACATGAAGGGATATTCAGCGACCGTTCAGCTACACACCGTATAGTGCTCACCTGACAATGAGGTGGAAAAATACGGCACAATTAGGCACAAAACATCATCTGGCGTTTCACTGCATTAACGATGGCAGCTAACGCGGGGCGAGATGTTAGAAATGACTCAAAATGATATTTTCTGGCACCGGGCTGCAGCGCGCTCACTCACATCCTCCCCTCCTGGAAGTGTGTAACTAGAAAAGGTTGACTGAACACACTTGGTCTTTCTCAGCGACGCCTTGCTTCACACTCACACACACAGTTCCACACATTCACACCTGCGAGGTGCCCAGCGCAACCGCACTCTCTTCCTGTTGGCCGCCCGGCAGCTCCACTCCACTAGTTAATCACGGGTTATTTACACGTTCACGGTTCAGTCCCCATTTTCTACTTTAGTGTAACACGTTTCTAGTCTAATCACCGTTCTTGTACTTATGCTATCACTATCTCTCTCTCTCTCTCTCTCTCTCTCTCTCTCTCTCTCTCTCTCTCTCTCTCTCTCTCTCTCTCTCTCTCTCTCTCTCTCTCTCTCTCTCTCTCTCTCTTTCTGTCATGTTTTCTCAGGCAGTGGTATCACTTTAGAAGGAGCAGTTCCAACGGAACAAGACAGCCAGCCCAAGCCTGCCAAGAGGGCCCGTACCTCCTTCACTGCAGAACAGCTGCAGGTTAGACTCACGGACACATACTGTACACACACGGTCACGCATGAATGCACTCATGCACGTTCATATACACACACACACACACACACACACACACACACACACACACACACACACACACACACACACACACACACACACACACACACACACACACACACACACACACACACACACACACACACACACACACACACACACACACACACACACACACACACACACACACACACACAGTCGTATGCCTTTACATAGTGTCCAATACATATGAATAACATACTGTATGTCCCAGAATAGGTTTAAAACAATGACCATTCACCCAGGACCCTTCCAGCTATTTCTACCACCAGACAGCTGGAATTCACACACACTTAATAACAAATAATCAAATTATTCAATGTACTGTATTTGATCATGCCTAGACAAAACCAGTACACCTTCGCTTTGACTATATACTGTATTTCACCTGAATGTCCTATTGGGCAGCTACAAGATTTGCGTTAAACTCTCTTTCTCTCTCTCTCTCTCTCTCTCTCTCTCTCTCTCTCTCTCTCTCTCTCTCTCTCTCTCTCTCTCTCTCTCTCTCTCTTTCTATATATATAATATATATATATTTCATAGTTTCGTAGTTTTTGTTCTGCACTGCTGCAGAACAGAATCACTCTGGGGCACTTTCTCCACGGTAGACTGAGGGAGGACAATACACAACTGAGAGTGGCGTGCCCCTGAGCTAATGACCACAGTCTGACTCATTTTCATAACGTCCTGTCCCTGAGGTGAAAAAGAACTAAAGTACATTGTATATTCTCGCCACATAATAACAGCACATGAAGTGGCAAGAATATACGCAACGTGCCAAGAATATCAGAACGCTCGAGTGGTTGTTTTTCAGAAGGGGAGGCCACGTTTAAGAGGAGTATAGGGAGAGATGTAGAAGAAGAATATCAGTATGGCCAGAGAGACTCTCGAGGTTCTGGCTAATGAACAAACAACATGTCTATAAAGTTAGTGATGTAACGTCTTCGTCTAGATCATGCAGGCGCAGTTTGCTCAGGACAACAACCCGGACGCCCAGACGCTGCAGAAGTTAGCCGACATGACGGGGCTGAGCAGGAGGGTGATACAGGTCGGCACACACACACACACACACACACACACACACACACACACACACACACACACACACACACACCTCACACACACACACACACACACACACACACACATACACACGCACACACGCACACACACGCACGCACACACACACACACACACACACACACACACACCCTCACACACACACACACACACACACACACACCCTCACACACACACACACACACACACACACACACTCACATACACACACACACACACACACTCACACATATACACACACACACACACTCACTCACACATATACACACACACTCACACACACACCCTCACACACACACACACACACACACACACACACACACACACACACACACACACACACACACACACACACACACACACACACACACACACACACACACACACTCACTCACTCACACATATACACACACTCTGACACGCTCTTGGAAAAGTGGAAAACGCACAGTTCTCATATGATGTTGATCGTTGATGATGTTAGTGTGGAACCACTGGGACCTTGGGGAAAAGTCAGGTAGTTGCCCTGATTCCAAAGTATTTTTAAAGAAAAAGGTTTTTCTTTAACATGCACATTCCAATATAGTAATTTCCCAAATGACAAAAATTGTCAAATGGTGTTTAATCCCATAGAATGAAAAGCCTGCTCCATACTGTAGATGTGCTCACGTTATGGTGTTACATAGGAGTCAGGAGAATTCGATTGTCAAAAGGTGCTCCTGAGTGTAAGATTCAACCGTGCAGTCTCCTACTTCATCCCCTTGAGAGATGGCTTGAATTCCCTTTCTTTTTCATATTTTTTTATATACATTTTTATTTAAAGAGGTCTGACATTTTTATTCACAAGATTAATTTGTTTGAACACAATTGTCAAAATGGAACTCATTGCATGATTTCACCAAAAGCATTTCTGAATGTAGCTACTACTTGACGGCTGGTTGCATTGCATCTTCATAGGTGTGGTTTCAAAACTGCAGAGCAAGACACAAAAAGCACACCCCCCAGCACAGTGGGGCTCCCCAGGGGCACCTCCAGTCGCGGATGCCCTCCTCCCTGCCAGACGAGCTGCATTACTCCCCCTTCGGTAGTCCTGAGAGGGCGCGCATGGTGGCTCTGCACGGATACATTGACAGTGAGTGGTGCTTTACATTGTGTTGTGTATCAGCTTTCGTTTTCATTTTTATTCTGTTTATATAGTGTGTAAACCTGAGTTTCCTCGAGAGAACACTAAAAGAAATATGACAAACACCTGAAGATTTATTTTCCCCCCATTAACATTTTGTTTTAACCACAATAAATTGGTGCCCCACACTTTTTTCTGTTTGACGAACAATGTTACAATATCCTTAGCTGCCAGAGCTGTACCCTTCTTGCTGACTTGTTGTACAGAATTTTGGACAAAAGCGTCAGCTAAATTACTGAATGTAAATGCAACGTTTTGCTAGTTATGTACCGAAAGTATATATTTTAACGCCTAAATCAAATTAAACCGATAATTTATATTTTAATTAAATCGTCCATAAGGAAAATAATAATCAAAACATATGGCATATAATCATAAAATATTTACCAGATATTTCATTTTTCAACACATTTCAACACGTTAAAGATATATCCTACACAGCCTGCGTTTATAGTATAATACAGTGTTTACTATTTTCAAATGTTTTCAAATGTTCGATTAATAGATTATGGTATAAGAGATAGTGATATTGGTACACATCTTTGAATTTCTCACGTTACCTACATCAGGTAATCCCATATCCATTTTACCCTCTCGGATTATGGATATAGACTATATATTGATGATGGATTACTGATTCAAGACATATTTGACTGATTATAGGTTATGCTATAACTCACGGCGTAAGGGGAAGTTACATGAGATTCGGTGCATTGTTGAATTCTAACACAAATCTTTAAACGTCTCCTCTCTCTCTGTGTATGACTGCAGGTCACCCTTTCTCCGTCCTGACCTCACAGAGTATGCCCCACCAGGGCATGTCGCTGCCCCAGCTCCCTCTCAGCCGCTAGCACTCACCCCAACCCACGACCCCTCACCTCCGGAACCCCGACCCTTGACCTCCCACATCACAGACGTCCGGCGAACCTGACCCCGGAGGTCAAACGTGACTCAACGTGGAACAAGACAGTTCTTACCTGTTGACCTTCACCCCTGACCACTCTGAGGAAAAAGAGACAAACAGAGGACAGAGAAAGAAACAGATTGGAGCCCAATCCCCCCCCCCCCCCCCCCCCCCCCCCCTTCTACGGACAGGAAATACCTCACCTGCAGCTAGTTGTTGTTAAAAATGTTGGACGTTGAAGCATTTTACCATCATCAGCACTTGGGACTTAGTGACAGCCTTCCAGTTGTTTACCTCACCCCCCCCCCCCCCCCCCCCCCCCCCCCCCAGGACCCCCACATCACCCCCCCCCCCCTCAGTGATGTGTTGATTAGCGGGTATGGAGTTATGGAGGTAACCAAGGAAGCAGGATTATAACCTTTTGAATGCTGTCAAATTTGTGAAGATAAGTTTTGAGGGGGAAATTTGAGGGGAACTGGTATTGAGACCCCTGGGGCTGGGCACACCACACAGTAGACCACATAGAGGTAAGACACCTCCCTCCTCTCTCTCTCTCTCTCTCTCTCTCTCTCTCTCTCTCTCTCTCTCTCTCTCTCTCTCTCTCTCTCTCTCTCTCTCTAAAACCAACCATGCAGTCACCTACTGCTTTATTATCCAGACATATAGTTCAATGGGTGGTTTCAGATAATTTTATTTAGTAAAACAAATTTGTGACACATGTTGATTTGATAACAGTTCAAAGAATTAATTACTTTTTTCGGGAGGGGAGGGGAGTATAGAAATGTTGTTTGTGATGCGAATTAGACCTGTGCCTTATTTAGATTGTTAGAAATGAAACAGCAGCACTGAATTTAATAGTAAGTAAAAATTGTAGCCTAAACGTTTAGGAAATCACAACCCAGTTCATTCCAAATTACATTTCATGAGAGTGCTTTTCAAGAGCCGTTTCTCCTGTAAAACTCCCTGTGGGATGAACTGAATTGCTGGCAGAAAAACACACTTCTTCTCATGCAAATGATGTCTCCAGTCTATACTGGAAAATGTGGGACATTTTAACGGTTGATCATTTGTGAAATGTCAAAGTACAACCTCTAGGGCTGGTGTGTTCATTTAAATTACGCCTGTAACATATAGGAGCTGGAAAAGCTGAAGCCACCCAAATCCTATCAGTCTCTAAACGGTTCAACATATATTTTTATTGAGAAAGAGAGGGAGGTCTGGCACGTATTTACCAGTCAAGTTGATATCTTCCTACAAAGACTAAAAAGACAGATACATGTCACACAAATTACATGTAAACGTTTTTTTTTTTCAATCTTTTTGTATTTCTAAACTGGTGTAGTGTGTCACTAATTTATGATGTCCGAGGTCTCCTTGTGGGAGGGAACACTGTCAGTGTTTTCTGTTTTTGTCTTCTACTATCGTCCAGCCTCTTTGTGTGTGTGTGTGTGTGTGTATGTGAGTGAGTGTGTGTGTCTGTGTGTGTGTACACGCCTCTCTCACTGCGAGAAGAAAATGGAGACGTGGTACAATATGGACTTCATGAAACAGACTGGGGTTGTATATAGTAAGATGTCTGTGTGTGTGTGTGTGTGGGCAGAGAGTGTGAATCTGTATTTCTAGTTCCAGGACCGTTGTTTGAGGAACAGGCTCCGATGTTGATAAAACGGGAAACGAGACCTCAGTGTCCTTGTATTTATTGAGACGGTTAATCCATGTAAAGCACTTTTTCCCCCCATCTGAAATTGTCTTGTTTTATTAATAAATAAATAAATAAATCATGAAATGAAGACAAAAGTTGATTTGATTGCGTGATCTTCAATGTTTTGTGCACTAAAATGCAACAAAACAGACTTTAAAACAGTTTTTTGGGGCTAAAGATGCAATGACTTAATTTCCCCCCAAACAAACCTATTTAGACAGACACAACAAAGACAAACCTATTAAGACAGATACAACAAAGACGCACCTATTTAGACAGACACAACAAAGACAAACCTATTAAGACAGATACACCAAAGACAAGCCTATTAAGACAGACACAACAAAGACAAGCCTAAGACAGACACAACAAAGACAAATGTATTTAGTTTTAGACAGACACAACAAAGATAATCAGGCTCTCCATGAAGACAGAATCTGAGGAACAAAGTGCTAAAGTCTCAAATAAATGTTCTGTGTATTTTTTTTTCTTTTTATTTAATTGAGTCATGTTTTTCAGTGTGTGTTTGTTTCATGACTGCGTGTTTGTGTTGCTGCAGGTGTGTTTTCTGTGGCATGTGAGCTATTACAAGCTTAGCTGTGTGTGTGTGTGCATGTGTTTGTGTTTGTACTGTATGTTTGTACCTATGTCAATGTGTGTGTGTGTGTGTGTGTGTGTGTGTGTGTGTGTGTGTGTGTGTGTGTGTGTGTGTGTGTGTGTGTGTGTGTGTGTGCTGGCGTGAGCCAGGAAGCAATCACAATCCCTGTGGCAGGGCCGCTGGCTCTTCATGGGCCAGTGTGTCTATTGACTGCTGCCTGCCTGCACTCATTTGGTTCCTTAGCAGGAAGCAAAGTAGGGCACCGTCCCATTAGCCAGAAGGGCCTTGGTCTGTGACTGGTAAGGTCAAGGTTATATAGGGTTAAGGTTATGGATATGTTTACTGACATGTTTTAAGGTAAAAATGACATGTTATAGCGGTGCAACTCGGTTGTTGAGTGACAACCCACCTCCTGGTCAAGGGCGAGGTCCTTCCAGGCAATGGGATCTATAGACACTTCCACCAAGAAGCCTGATTTCCAGGTGTATTATGGAATATATCATCTGAAAACCTAGCTGGCCAAAATATCGACTACACTATATTTAAATTTAAATACGTTTTGAATATGTGAAACACAAGACGATGGCTTGTTTCAAATATTCGCTTCTTGACTTATTTCTTCTTGACTAATATTTAATATGAGACTGCAGTGTCTTTAAACCCATACTCGACTAACAAAAAGTACTCGATTATTTGCCATGGTCCCCTGCTGTACACTGTACACATAACAAAATGTCAACTATTCCGTCTAAATCATTAAACCTACCTATTAAACCATTGTCCAGTGTCCACGTCAATAAATCATCCACAATGCATTCATTTTCGAGTGCTGCCTCTTACTGCAGAACACTGGAATAAGTTTGAAAGAGCCTTTATTAAAGGTGTTTTATTATAGCCGCATGTGGGGTGTTTGGTAAAACAATTTTAATTGTTCAAATGGTCTTCCAAATTGAAATAAATTAAGAATCAAGAATAGTGAACCAAATCTATACATAAAGAATGGCTTGAAATATAAAGAATGGTTAGAGTGTAAACAGTATTTTCCCGTATACCCCCACCCCCTTTAATTGCTTTATTCCAGTACAATGCTAGAGTTGAAAAAACAAACAGAGAAAAACACCACCCATGCACCCACCCCATTCATGCACGCACGCGCGCACACGCACACACGCACACACACACACACACACACACACACACACACACACACACACACACACACACACACACACACACACACACACACACACACACACACCAATCTGTTATATATCCAGTGTTCTGATTAAGACAGAGGCAGCACAATGCATGCACTTCAGACAACAATCTGACAGTGAGTATACTGTAGAAAATGAGAGCTGGCATCTCCAGTCCTCTACACGAAAGCAAGAAGGATTAAAAGGCAGGGCAGGCATTTAAATTAGGCTAAACAAATAGCATTGTTTTATCTTTCAGTCTATAGCATTAGCTATTATATAGCCTTGCGTATACATTGAAGCTATCGAATCTACCTTGCAACCATCAAATATCACATGGAATGTATACCGAACAAGAAAAAAAGTAGACTGCACACCCTATACTCCCAATAATTATATTTTTAATATTATAAAAATAACAGAAAATAGCTATAAAAAGGCTATAGAAGCGGGTTACTGTGATGAAATGCGTAATACATTTTGTATTAGGAGTTTAAATGATTCTGGTATTCTGGTACTTGTCGTCAGGATTGCAGCCAACGTTCTCATCCCAGCCTTTCCGACAGGTGCGCACGATCCACCCGTGTTCCTCGTCATCTGTGGGATTAGAATTTCAATATTTATTGGGATTTTCTTTTAATACAACTGAAACGAAAACGAGGTCCATGAGTAAAAGTCGTCTAATTCGTTCGATGCATTTCAGGACCTCTCGGCCTTAATTCAGTGACAATTTTAGTTTAGTATCTCGTCGACGCCCGCAACCATTTGTTTTTTTACTTAAAAAAAACCTATGAGCTGATTCTTGCAGTTAGGCCTATACAGGTTAGTCGCTGTGCTGAATTTAATTTAAACATTTTAATAATCAAGTGAGTGGAATAGCCGACAGCCTAAATAATTCAGCCAGAGGTAATTTCCCTTTTGAAATTCAAAAACACTCAAGAGCCATTCAAGTATTGAGTCAAATCAAGATTAGGCCGCGACAATTAGGAGAAAATAACTTCTTGTCGCCACTTCAGACACAAATAAATAACAACCCAAAAATGCATGCCAATTTTACAGGGGTGGGAGATGACTGCCAGAGGAGCGGATAATAAACAGTTTTTTATGGTTAAAACTGAAATGAGTTGCTAATTGCAGAGCAGGGGAGGTAAGCTGTCTGTGGGGCGCGCGCAGCTGCACGCACTTGAGCGGCTCGCGAGCCACCCCAGTGTTCCGTGGCGCGCGGGGCCCCATTGTAGGAGCGGGTCTCGAGCTCTCCTCTGATTGTGCGTAATTGCCGAGCTATACGGCGCTAACAGCCTCTTCAAGTCGCCTCTCTCTCTTTCTCTCTCTCCACTTCTTACCTGCCTTCTGGGCACTGATCGGTGGTTAAATAGAAATCTACATCCACACAGACAGTCCAGACTGGGCCTGAGGGAGTATGTATATTATAATGCAGCTGCCTGCTATACCGAACATTTTCACGATGCTTTGTGTGACCAGTTGTCCCCGCGCGACGATTCGACGAGGTCCCCCTCCTCAACAGTCACAGAACAGAACCCCCCTCCTCAACAGTCACAGAACAGAACCCCCCTCCCCTGACGAGGTCCCCCTCCTCAACAGTCACAGAACAGAACCCCCCTCCCCTGACGAGGTCCCCCTCCTCAACAGTCACAGAACAGAACCCCCCTCCCCTGACGAGGTCCCCCTCCTCAACAGTCACCGAACAGAACCCCCCTCCCCTGACGAGGTCCCCCTCCTCAACAGTCACAGAACAGAACCCCCCTCCCCTGACGAGGTCCCCCTCCTCAACAGTCACAGAACAGAACCCCCCTCCCCTGACGAGGTCCCCCTCCTCAACAGTCACAGAACAGAACCCCCCTCCCCTGACGAGGTCCCCCTCCTCAACAGTCACAGAACAGAACCCCCCTCCCCTGACGAGGTCCCCCTCCTCAACAGTCACCGAACAGAACCCCCCTCCCCTGACGAGGTCCCCCTCCTCAACAGTCACAGAACAGAAGGACATTTCTTCACTACTGTATTATCATTACAGGCTGACCGCAATTAGCCCACCGTTTCCCTCACAAGCACGTGGGCCTTAATGGAAATGAGATGGACACATTTTCACATTTGCTGTAATTTTGCCCTCTTGAGATTGTAAAGAGCGTTTATTTGACCATTTAAGTCACTGCTAAATTGATACCTTATACATATTTGTTTGAGGGCACAGGTGGCTGCAGGCTATATAGCCTGCAATTCTACAGAGGGAGAATTCAGGGCACATTTATGTCATTGATATGCTGTGTCTATATTATTTATTTCAACACAACTGTCCATACACAATTTTAATTGGAATTTATGATTTTCACACAAGTTGTTTTAAATAAAAAATAAATCGAATGAAGAATGGCTGTGCATGATGTGCATGATGGCGCGGTCTACAATGCAGGTCATTTCCATGAGGCCCGCGGGCAGAAAATAAAATGCTGTGCATACAGTTTTGAGACAGTAGTCTGAGACTGTACATTTATTCCTCTTTCAAAGCAATTATCCTACAGTTTTACTCTACTACATGTATCTATAACACCTGCAATTATAATCAGTTACTTCAGATAAACATGTTTTTTTGCATACAAGTGCAACCATTTAAAGCTGCACTGTAAGATTGGCAGCCTGGGTTGCACTGTGAAATGGAGGATAACAGAAAACGACAACAAAAAATGTATTTCTTCAAGCAAGGTAATGTTTTACAGATTTTGTGGCACTGGTCATGCCAGACCAGAGCTCATGGTGTTTCATGCATCACTGTATTTAAAAAAAAAATGTGTCCAACCCGACTCATAGAGCGATATTTAATCATGAAAAAGTTAGTTTACTGCATCAAATAATGGAAATTCATCTTCTTACTGAAATACCAGGACGTGAAATTGAATAAGTAGGCTTGCTTTTACTTTCTCTATATGTATAGCCTACATTTAGTATAGGCAAGCTGCACAGCATAGTTTCAGGAGGAAAACATGACTTCACACAATACTTACAAATGTTTGAAATTTGTTTAAACGGAAATCTGAAAAATAACCTTTGGCTTCTGCTTATGGTGAATGTAGTGGGAAGGCAGGACCACCACGGCAACACACATAATTTCTAGCTTCAAACAGTGTTCCAGAAATCCAGTTTGTACTCTTTCACACGTTAGATATCCAATAGATATATGTCAAAAATTTAATAAATACAAAAATTCTTATCTTGTCTTATTCCAGAAACCTTGTTTGTTTTCTGGCCAATATCCATCTAGATGTGAATATGTGCAAAACATAAATATAAGATAAGACAAGATATTCCCCTTTGGGAAATAACTCCATCAATACAGTTGCCTATATAATAATATGCTATAACGACACACAGCAGTGATCATACATACAAACGTACATCCTGTACACACACACATACAACAGCAGTTTTTGAGGTCCCAGGAACCTTTTCAGGAAACATGAGCTTTTTCTTGATTTCCGACCGCAGGAATCTGGGTCGATTTTGGTTCTTCATCCATGGTTCCAACGCCCCTTTAGTTCCTGTTGTTGAGGTATAGCAACTTCCTTGGTGGTTTGTGAACTTTTGGTGCAGAGCTTACAGAATACAGTAGCTGATGCAATATCCATGAGGAAATGTGAACAGCCACCGCGTTTCTTTTCATAAACCTGCTCTTATTTCACCTACTGTAAACAGTTCACTAAACATGTTTCAGAAAGCAGTGAGGGGAGAAATGGACACTGCAGTTGCTAAATCTTGATTCATATTGATTCATATTTCATCTGCAACGCTTAACTTGGCGGTTTGACCTGAATATGAGGCAACATAGTATATAGCATATACTGTCTTTGGCCAGAATAATATGGATGTCAACGGACTGATGGCACTGAAGAAGAAATCTTAACTTGTCTGTAACGTTATTCATTAAACTCCAGAAGTTTAGTTAAATAGAAACACACATTTGGGTGGTCTACTCTCCCTAGTCTAGTTAGCTGATCAGTCTGCCTAACTAGCAGACTACTTGGTTACAACACCCAAATAGTCCTATCGTAACATTTAATCATATGGAGAGTTGATGGGCTAAGCTATCGCTAACTTTTTTATGTGAACCAAATGGAAAATGCAAAAACAATCATCATATAATATAATCATATAACAGGTATAGTTAAAGGGGGAAAAAAGGTCTATCAGCAGACATACTGTAGGCCTATACGTATACATTTGCAATACATACATATATAGATGTATACAATATACATCTTTGTTGATTATTAAAAAGTTTTCTGGACACCATCTACACTGTAATAACCAGTGTGTGTGTGTGTGTGTGTGTGTGTGTGTGTGTGTGTGTGTGTGTGTGTGTGTGTGTGTGTGTGTGGACCTTTATGCAGTGTACACAGGAGAGAGTGTGTGGAAGCGATAATGGCACCTTGTTAAAGGCTGTTTATCTTAATCCTTAAAATACACTCAGAGGGAAAAGTGCTTCCTTCCAACACGGCAGTAACACTTGCTTTAATGGCAGTGAGCTGAGCACACCCACACAAGTACATGCACTGGCACACGCATGTATGCATGCACACACACACAAACACGCACGCACACACACACATGCATGCACGCACGTGCGTGCACACACATACACAAACATGCACAAACACACACACAAACACGCACACCATTAGGAATCTGCTAATGCTTTTACACCATAGCAGCAGTGTACATAAGAGATGATTGATTGCATTTATTCTGCTGGATTTAAGTGAAACAAAATTTGTGTGAGTGAAACACAAGGTATATGTAAATGTAATCTGTTGACAAAGTAACATTCCATGAGTCAGCCTCTACAGTCTCCTGTTCACTGTTAATGGAGTGGCTCCACTCTATGTCTGATGACATCACGGATGGATGAGACTTGGTTTTTGAAGACAGTTGTTCATATTCACAAATATTGACTGAACTGTCTGAGACCACATCAGTAATATAAGAAGCTGTGGTCCTCAGTCTAGAGCTCAAACGGTAGGAAATGGCAGTAGCCCTATAAAGGCAAAAAGCAGGAACTTCCGTTACTGCCTTTTGCCTTCGTACAGCAGAGTACCCCTCTACCTGTGTATTTGTACCACTATATATGTACCCCTCTATGAATACCACTACATCTGTAGCCCTTTAAATGTGTATGTACGAATACCACTATGTCAGTACTGCCCTATAAAGGCAAACTATAGTAACTGAAGTTACTGCTTTTTGCCTTTGTAGGGCAGTAATACATCCATACTACTGTATGGTAAGGCCTGTTGGACAAAATCGCTCAACAAAAGACATATGTTGTGCAGGACATGAAAACGTTCTTTTTTATACTTTCTTTATTCGCCAGATAGGTAAATCATTCTACAAGACTAGAAGAGCTGTTTTATATAGATAAGACAATTAGGCTGTTTATCCTCCAAAGTATCTTGTAGAGCATGTATAGGAAAGCCATTCAGCTACAGATAAACTAATATACCAGAACCTGGCTGGTGGCTGGTGTTCATTTCCCAACCAGATGTTAGTGTATTCTATTTTAGGGTGGATTTCTGTCTTTAAAGTCGTAGAAATAAAGATACCGTTCCAGGAAGAGACCTATAGGGATATCTTCAGCCCCCCCCCCCAGGACTGATTTTATTGTTGTGTGAAACACCTCAGCCAGACTGGGACAAAGAGAGGCGTAGTGGTTTGGTCACCAGGGGTGTTTTCCTTGGCAGTTACACTGTATTGAATGTGGAACCCTTTCCATGCAATGTTTCAAAGGGAAGTGGCTTTTCCACAAACAGGAAAGTGCAACAAACAATATACACAGCTTTTGTTTGTTTATTTAAAGTACTGTCAGATGTATGATGATGATGATGATTGCAGTTGTGTCCCAGTTGTTTTACCAAATTCAATGAAATCACTCTGATCCAGTGAGTCTTAAGGGCCAATAACCCAATCAAGCCCAAGGATGTTTTGCTTTTGAAAATGAAACAAGTATTATCCTATGTTACAGTTAAACGTGTCAGATCAAGATAGCAGGTTGGAGGTGGGTTGCAGCCAAGGCACAACACACTCCTGATGTAGGCCTGTAAGCTAACACATATAACATTATGCTGGCTCTGTTGAAATTGACATAGAATGAAAAAAACACACACACAAAAACATGTAATATATCCACTGTGTGCATTTTTCTACATTAACCTCCATCTAGTGTTGGGGAGTAGTTAACCATATGTAGTTTAATCACTCGTTTAACTACAATTTGCAGTAGTTGGGTGGTAGTTTAACTACTCATTAGCTTCTTCAGTAGTTAAATACTTTGGGTCATGTAGTTTAGGTAGTTAATTACAAACTACACATTTCAACACATACAACTACACAATTGTCCTCTCTTTAAAACACATCCTCAAGCCCTAAGTGAGGCCTGGCCTGTCCTGGTCCCTAAATTAAACACACCCACATGTTACTCTGTGTCAGTTCAGCTGTACCTCCGTGTAACAATATGAGATTGCAGACTCCGATTGCGATCATTTCCTGTGATGTAGTTTGGATGTTTGAAAGTCGCTTTCGTCTTTGTTAAGTTAAGATGTAGTTTAACTACTTTTCATTGTGAGGTAACTAGTAGTTTGGCAAACTACAGTTTTAAAGGAGTTTTCCACAACACTGCCTACATCAAATGATCATAGAGCTGACAACCTCAGATGAAGAACCACGTTTTCAGAGGAACAATGTTTTCAAACGTTGTTATCTAAAGATGGTAAGTTAGAGTGTTGTGTTCATTCATAGTTAAAGACGGTATGGTTGAGTACTTTATTATCTCAAACAGTGAACTCCAAGCCCACGTGGTTGAACTAAAAATTCAAAGAAACAGACTAAGAAATGACGTAAACACCATGATCAGAACCGCAAAAAGAAATTTCATCAACGACAAAACTGAGGAAAACAAAAACAAACCCCGCGAACTTTGGAAATTACTCAATAATCAACTAGGCTGCAGTAAAAAACTTAAAACCAGATTCTCAAACATAAACATAAAGACGGACAACACGCTCATCACAGACAAGCTGGATGTAGCCAATTACTTAAACATCTTCTTCACAAACATAGCCACAACACTGGTAAACAAACTACCCTCCCACTCAGGGCATTATGGGGTAGAACACATAGTAGCATACTACAAAAACCTAGGGGTCCACAAAGATGACTTCAAACTTGAAATGGTAACAACCGATGAGGTACTCAAAAAATTGAGCGCCCTCCAACCTAACAAGGCCACTGGCCATGACAACATCCCCTCCAAATTCCTCAGAGACTCAGCAGCCGCCATCACCCCAGTCATCACACACATAATAAACCTCTCTATAAAACAGGGACACGTCCCCAAGGACTTCAAAATTGCGAGAGTGACCCCTCTGCACAAAAAGGGCAGCAAATTAGACCCAGGCAACTACCGCCCTGTTTCTATTCTTACCTCCATCTCGAAAGTCATGGAGAAAATAGTCTACGAACAGGTCGAAAAGTACCTGGCGGAAAAAAATCTAATCTACGAATTCCAATCTGGCTTCAGAACGTCCCACTCCACTGACACATGCCTCCTCTATTTGAACGACCACATCAAACAAGAGGTGGACGCGGGCAAATACTGCGGCATGGTCATGCTGGACCTACAAAAGGCCTTCGACACTGTCAATCACTCCATTCTGATGGACAAGCTAAAAGCAATTGGTTTTGATAGCTTATCAGTGAGCTGGATGCAATCCTACCTGGAGGGGAGAGAACAGATGGTAGAGGTAAACGGTACTCTATCCCCCCCCTCACAGTGAGTTGTGGTGTTCCACAAGGAAGCATACTAGGACCGCTACTCTTCCTAATTTATGCAAATGACATGTCGTCAGCCTGTGACTGCAACTTGTTCCTTTTTGCGGACGACTCAGCCCTGCTGGTCTCTGACAAGAACAAGTTGCAGGTTGAAAAAACCCTCAGCTCGGAACTAGGCAAAATCTGCATATGGCTCGCTGATAACAAACTATCATTACACATGGGCAAAACAGAGTCCATTCTCTTCGGTTCAAATAACAAACTCAGCAAGACCGACGGCTTCTCAGTTACAGTGGGTGACAATATTGTCACAAGGAAAGATGAAATTACCTACCTGGGTTCCATCCTAGAGGCAAATCTTTCCTGTGACAAAATGGCATCCAATGTAATAAAAAAAGTCAACCAACGAACTAGATTCTTGTACCGGATCTCCTCTCTGGTAAACAAGAATACCCTGAAGACTCTGGCAGGAGCACTCATTCAAGGGTACTACGACTATGCGTGCACCTCATGGTACCAAAGCACCTCAAAGGCGCTTAAAACTAAATTACAAACATCACAAAACAAACTGGTCAGACTACTACTTGACCTGAACCCCAGAACCCACCTCACCCCTGCCCACTTTGACAACCTAGGATGGCTTAGAGTAGACGACAGAGTACAGCAACTTGCAATGGGCCTGGTCTACAAGATACACTATACGACCGGGGTACCCATGTACATGTCAAAATACTTCCCAAAGGTCAGTGAATACCACAACCACTACACCAGAGGAAGCTCAACAAATCATGTTAAACCCAGATTCGGCTCAAACAAGGGACTAAACACGTTTTGCAATTATGCCACAACAATGTGGAACGCCCTACCCAAAGCTGTAAAGGAATGTGAATCCCTACCCACATTCAAAACCGCTCTTAAAGAGCACCTACGGGAGGCTGCAATTCGAAACTGGCCACCGTAAATGCCCAAAACCCCCACCACCTCCTAATAGACAGTCTCCTCCCCACCGCATGTATATATTCCCTCCCCGCCGTATGTATATTTCTCTCCCACCCACCCACCCCCTCCTAATGTACAGTCCCCTCCCCATCATATGTATATACTCTGTCAGGATCTAGGGGTAACAGTACTGTATATTTGAATACCGTTTATGTCACAAATGTATCAGTACTAAATACCTATATGTCCCTATGCCATAAATGTCATGTATGTTGTGTATGTCATAAATGTCTATATGAATTGAAAATGGGGGACCCTGATGGAAACAAGACAAACGTCTTTCTCAGGTATGCATCCCCTTAAAAATTGTATGTATTGAGCCGTACTGTATTGTACCCATTCTGCAATCTGTTAAATAAAGTTTTCATTCATTCATTCATTCATTCATTCATTCATTCATTCATCGAAAGATGGTAAGTTAGAGTGTTGTGTTCACTCATAGTTAAAGACAGTAGAGGTTGAGTACTTTAATATCTAAAGATGGTAAGTTAGAGTGTTGTGTTCACTCATAGTTAAAGACAGTAGAGGTTGAGTACTTTATTATCTTTATTGTCTAAAGTTAGTGTTGTGTTCATTCATACTCTAGTTAAAGACAGTAGAGGTTGAGTACTTTATTATCTAAAGATGGTAAGTTAGAGTGTTGTGTTCACTCATAGTTAAAGACAGTAGAGGTTGAGTATTTTATTATCTAAAGATGGTAAGTTAGAGTATTGTGTTCATTCATAGTTAAAGACAGTAGATGTTGAGTACTTTATTATCTAAAGATGGTAAGTTAGAGTGTTGTGTTCACTCATAGTTAAAGACAGTAGAGGTTGAGTATTTTATTATCTAAAGATGGTGAGTTAGAGTATTGTGTTCATTCATAGTTAAAGACAGTAGAGGTTGAGTACTTTATTATCTAAAGATGGTGAGTTAGAGTGTTGTGTTCATTCATAATTAAAGACAGTTGAGGTTGAGTAGTTTCTTGTGATATATCACATTCACACTTTAAGTGATTTAGATTAACTTCACAACTGTAAATGGATGGGCTGTCCGAACAAAACGTAAAAACTGACATATGGTTCTACAGCGCAATGTTTGAATTCTGAAAGCCCATGAGAGGAGAACGGCCTCTGGGATGGGCAGGGGTTTGGATCCCAGGGGTGTTTTCCTTGGCTGGAATGTTTCGAATGTGGAACCCTTTATCCGCGGCATTTCAAAAGGAAGCGCTTATTCCAGAAACAGGAAACTGCAACAAACAATAATGGCGATACACTCCTACTGGGGCCGTCTGCCTGCTGGAGCCACCGTGTTACTGCTGGTTGCCAAGGGAGAGCGTGCTCACAACAGAGTGACGCAGAGAGGCTGTGCATAATACAGAGACAAGCTCTTGTGCATGTGTAGTTGTGTGCACATGTGTGTAGAGTGTGTTCATGAGAGTGTGTGTACCGGTATGTGTGTTTGCGCGCGACCCGCGCGTGCATTGTTTGAAATGTTTTACACATAAACTTTGTAATGAAAGCAAAAAATATCAATATCATGAAGATTTGTTATTATTTTGTGTCTCTGTGAAGAATGAAACACATCTTCTTTTAATTGTTTGGATTTTATACATAAGAAACTTTAAAAGAAATATATTTGAAAAAAATCCTATAGAATTTTTGCACCCAGTTTTTGCACGCACACACACATTCCTGTCCCCGTCCTCTGCAACCTGTGAGGGGCTGGTCGGCGTCCAGATGACCTCTGTCACCCTGCTGCTAGAGATTCCTCCAGCCCTTCCTCCCTCCCATCTGCTTTCTGCTTCTTCTCAGGGCCTCTTGGCCCAAAGACTGGGCATTTCCTAGACCCTTCCTGCCTGGCCGGACAGCAGCTCCTTGGGCCTGGATTCCATAGAGCCTGGCTTCCCCCACAGTCATCTATCTAGAAGAGTTATGTGGAGTGGGCTCAGATGAACAGGGTCCCAAATAGTTCCCAATATTTTGCGATGGGGAATGTTTGATAAGCTAATGTTGCCAAACAAAAGAAGATACACTTCCAGCGAAGTAAGCATGATTGATACTACAGCACTTAGTGGCAAAATTCAGTTCCAGGAAGTGAAATCATAATCACTCAAGGTTTAAAATATTTCCAGGAGCCTTGATGTTGCAACGTTTTATAGATACTGTATAGTGTCCCCTCCTCTCTGTCCCACGTCAACATCCCCCAGCTGTGACTATGGCACAGGGGAGCTCCTTCCTCTTTCCACCCCCTAGAAGACGTCCCCTGTGCGGGGTCCTCCCTGCGTCCCGTCGTTGCGGACTGGACCTCTGCTTCCCCTCTCTTCCTGGACGGAAGCCATGAGGTGATACATTCTGTATATTCACACCCATTCTGATAAATGTGCCTTCACCTCTCGGGGGAAGAAAATAAATCCAATACAGGACAGAGGACAGGTCCTATCTATGATGAGTCACAGGCCAAGACGAGCACACGCATACACATGCACAGATACAGACAGATACACATGCATGTACACGGCACGCCACACACACACACACAACACACACACACACACACACACACACACACACGCACGCACACACACACACGCACACACACACACACACACACACACACACACACACACACACACACACACACACACACACACACACACACACACACACACACACACACACACACACACACACACACACACACACACACACACACACACACACACACACACACACACACACACCTGTTATTAAAAGCACAGTTGTGATCTGCTGTGATTGTTAAACTTTTATTTATGTTAAAGCTTTATTTAGGTCCTTATTCACAAAGACTGTCTGGTCGTAATGTAAAGGTATTCTACACACACACACGCACACGCACACGCACACACACACACACACACACACATACACACACACACACACACACACACACACACACACACACACACACACACACACACACACACACACACACACACACACACACACACACACACACACACACACACACACACACACACACACACACACACACACACACACACACACACACACACACACACACACACACACACACAAGGAGATACACAAGGACACAAATCAACTGAATAGTATAACCAAATGTATACTACATGTATTTACTGTATGGCTCCAGATTGAACTAAATCAGAAATGAGATTTAACTGATTCATATCAAGATGACTACTAGTGGAGCTGGTTCAGATTTAAATGATTCATATCAAGATGACTACTAGTGGAGCTGGTTCAGATTTAAATGATTCATATCAAGATGACTACTAGTGGAGCTGGTTCAGATTTAAATTATTCATATCAAGATGACTACTAGTGGAGCTGGTTCAGATTTAAATTAAACCCATTCTTGCTTGCTCTCTCTCTCTTACACACACACACACACACACACACACACACACACACACACACACACACACACACACACACACACACACACACACACACACACACACACACACACACACACACACACACACACACACACACACACACACACTCTCTCTCTCTCTTTCACTTTCTCTAATCCCTCGTCTCCCTCTCACTGATCAGTACCAGAACTGTAACGATGACAAACAACCCACAGTGTGGGGGGGGGGGGTTCTGAAAACATTACATGTGTTTTGTCTTCTAACACATGTTGAGGACATGCAGCAAGGAGGCGCATCTTCTCATCTGTTTGAAATGAGATTTGCATGCTTGTGGATACGGCCATGATAAATATAAGGACCTTCCAATCCGTATTATGTTGCATATAGATTTAGATGATCTAAAAACACTGGGGTGGAGGCGGTTATTGGGTCCAAAACTGCGTTCCCGCCTGAGGACGCTAGTCAATCATGCATAAACTATTGCCAGGAATTCCCGCAAACCATACCTGTGTTTAAGAAGACGATCAAAGGCAACACATAAATACCAGCGTATCTCGTGTCTCTGCCTTTCCTCTGTTGCTTTTCCTCTGTTGTGGATTTCAGTGATGGGCTCGTTCGTCAAAGAATCCTTCTTTTTGAACGCCTCTCCTTGGTGAATGACAGGAACTTCTCTTTGAATAAATTTTTCCAGCTTTCTTTTTTTATCCAAGTAGAGCTGCTACTAACCGCTATTTATCGATTCATCCAAACATTTATTTCATCGATTAATTAGTGCATCTCTAAACTATTGATCAAAAAAATTATAAAAATAAATACAATTGATTTTTTTTTTTATTATTATCTTTTCCCCCCTCCTTTTTCCATTTTTCGTTATGCCAATTCCCAATCCCCTTCCTGGTCGTTGCACACTTACCCCTCCCTACCGTCGGTCTGGGAGGGCGGAGACTATCAGTATCACATGCTTCCTCCGACACATGTGTACCCAGCCCACCGCTTATTTTCACCTGGCAGCGCGGACTCTCACTGCGGGAGTGTAACATGTGGAAGGATCACACTACCTCCCTCCAGATCCTTCCCTCGCTGTGCAGGCGCCCCGACCGAACTGTAGGAGTCGCTGTTTACAACGACCAGGACCCACCCCACCGGCTTTCCCACCCGCTGACACTGCCAATTGTGCCAGTATGGACGACCGACCAAGCCGGAAGCACCACAGTTGGATTCGATCCCACTGTCTCTGCGGTGGTAGACAGATGCTTAGTCCGCTGCGCTACCCGGACACCCTACAATTGAACATTTACTTGCATTTTGTTTTCCTCATGAATGCACCACTGAAACGGCGCTAAAGCTGCACTTCAACTTCTTTCAAAACGTTTTAAAACAATCTTGTGTTTCTGAATGAAATTATTCTTCTCCTTCTTTTGTATTTCCGTCACACTATAGACGCTTCGGAACGTTTAACTGCCACCAATGAAACGCTTCAAAAGCATCCATGCACTCATTTTTAATTGCCTATTTTTTGCAATCAATTTAATTGTGACAACCTTTATTTTCAGAATGAATATTCTTGTTACCAAAGAACTTTGGTACATTATTGTGCCGACTAGGGAAAAATGTCTCCTGCTTTTGAATTCATAGTTTTAATTCAACATTCAACTGTTTTTCAAAGGATGATTCTTCCGGAGAATCAATTGGGGACCCGTTTCAATCTCCCCAAGACCTCTGCGTGGGGCCTACCTATAGGGTACATACCACAGTGCTCTGCGTGGGTCCTACCTAGAGTACACACCACAGTGCTCTGCGTGGGTCCTACCTAGGGTACATACCACAGTGCTCTGCGTGGGTCCTACCTAGGGTACACACCACAGTGCTCTGCGTGGGTCCTACCTAGGGTACACACCACAGTGCTCTGCGTGGGTCCTACCTAGGGTACACACCACAGTGCTCTGCGTGGGTCCTACCTAGGGTACACACCACAGTGCTCTGCGTGGGTCCTACCTAGGGTACACACCACAGTGCTCCATCCTTGTTTGAGCTGAAGTAAACAAAATTAGCATCTCTTTCTTTTAGCGCAGGGCTGACCAAAGTAGGACCCTTGGGCCAAAGTCGTACCCTCCACAACATTACTTTTCGGGTTCCAGAGAATTACAAGATATTCCATTTGGTCTATTTCGATCCACTCTAACTACCCCAGGGAAGGGTATTTTAAACTAACTTGACTATTAGGTCCAAACAAGGTGCAAACATGGCCGACATCAAACCCAAGACACTGTTATTACACCAGTGTTACGTTTCCTCCACGTCCAAAATGTTTGTTTTAGTGAATGGAGGCCAAAGAAGCGGTTCCTCTGAAGACACCTGCTATGCCCATCAGTGGAGGACACGCTATACTGTTTACGCGTATCATCCCCACCGCGGAACAAGCAGGGTGGCTCGGCCCCGGAGCTGAAACAATCTCATTACAATGGGTTTGGAGTGGAGAGTTTTAGTGTTGCTCGCTCTCAGAGCGGTTTCACTGGCATTTCCACCCTGACATGGCGAACATTTTTGGGGGTAACTGTTGTATATACAACGTCTCCAACATATCCAACCCAGAGAGCTCTGCCTCGAGAACATGTGTCCTTTAAACCTAGACGTGAGATCATGTTCGTCCCGTTTATTAGAAGCCACCACGGTACAAGAAGTTCCACACAGCAACCCCCCCGCTCGTGACTTTCCCATACCAGAGACTAAAGAAGACATGTCTATTTTGAAATATACATAGACCTGGATCTGAGTGGACCTGGCAATCATCAGTCCAGAAGCTTAACAGAACTGCTGTTTCTGTTTGGTTCTAGTCCGTTCTTTACACTTAAAGCCCCAATCAGTATTTTATTTTGAACATCATGTGGGGTACATTCACATACATTCTTGAAGACTTTGATCTGTAGATAGAAAAAGGGCTTTTTGGAACATTCTTTCTAGACGTCATAAAGCAGAATATAGGTCTGTTTACTCTGATGTTCAAATAGGATAAAATAAGTTCCTTTATTGACCCCCTTGTAGGATATTCAGGTTGTCATTAACTCATTGACCGCCATGCTGTTTTCTCATCTCTACTCAATGGCGCCAGTGTTATTGACCATTTAGCGATGTTTGCTTGGGTCCCATCGTGTGTTCTGTATTATAGCTATGGAGACAATAGTATGGCTCATTTGACAGGCATTGTTCATAGTCCAACACTGACTAACGAGTTCATTTCTACATACTGTAGTTTGTGTTATACTATTCCATGCTAAACATCGCCCCTTTCCTAAATAATCTTTTTAATAAGTCTTTTTTCATAGATTGCGAGATATGATGCGTTATATGCATTATGCCCAAATCGTTCGGGTTGCTCGCCTGAAACTCCAAATACTTCCAAATCAAAGGTATATACCATATACATGTGTGTCTTCACAAAATCATCAAGGGGGGGGGGGGGGGGTCGTTTTAACTCGAAACTGTGATCGTTACCAAAAGCATGTTTTAGGTCCGGTAAAATACGACACTGTGATCGGTACAGAAGCATGTTTTAGGTTAAAAAATACCAGCAGGTTACCTAAGATAGACCTTACCTCAGTCAGAAGGTACTCCAAAATGAATAGATCCCAGTCGACCCCATGGCGATCGCAATTACTTGTGTATATTGGGCATGGCTACCATATGGGAAAGAATAGGTCTGAGGCACCAGATCTTCCACCGATTGCTATGTCCTGATCCACTCCGAGGCGGAAGCAGCCATAGGTAAGTCAGTACTGGAAGACAACTGATATCCCCAGTTCAAAAGGTAGGCGATACTGCCACCTGGCGGGATTCGATCGTCATTGCAATTCCAACGTATAGGCAGCTATGCCAGGGAGACCCAGGCAGCTCCTAGCAAGTGTTTAGAACGGGGATCAAAGGAAAAAACTAAAAACTAGATATCTCAAGACACAATATTATTAGTTTTTGGCACCCAATGAGTTAATGACGTAAGCCAGTGCTTCTCAAACTTTTTCTGTCAGGCCCCCCTTTGGCGGACCAAAATATTTTGCCCCCCCCCCCCCCCCCCCCCCCCCCCCCCCTCGCCCCAACAAAATAGTCATGAAATGGGCCATGTTTAAATTTATTGAAATAACACCAATATCGTGACCTTTCAAATTGACAACACCTTCCCTCGTGAGAGCCACCTTGCCTCGCTGTGAAACAGCACTGCAGAATGGTCAGCTCCCATCTCCTCACACAGCGCAGAGAACAGGCGCGCTTTCAGGGGTCGGGTTTTGATGAAATTTACCACGTTTATAACTTCTGTCAAAACCTCATTCAGCTCAGGGCTAAGCTGTCTTGACGCTGGCGCCTCTCTGTGAATTTACAGTGCGTCCATTGCGCGTTTGGCAAGACCCCCTTGATGAGCGCCTGTAGCCCCCTCATTTTCCCTGCCATGGCCTGCGCACCGTCAGAGCAAAAGCCCACACAGTTCTCCCATTTCAGTCCATGTTCTGTCAGGTAATTCTGTCAATAATTTTGAAGAGCTCATCAGCTGTCGCTCTGTTTTTGACATATTTGCAAAACAGCAGATCTTCACTCAGTGACTGGGAATTTACAAAGCGAACATAGGAAATAAGCAAACAGTCTTTATTGCTGTCAGTCTTTGACAAGGCAACACGCATGTCACCCTCAAGGCTCAACTTGGCCCTATATTTTGTTTTCAGAGCTGTCATGGATGAAAAGCATGCAGCTTCACACAGATATGTGGTGCTGAATAGTATCAACACCTTAACTGCTGCATCATGAGATACTTGGTACTCAGCACCACACTCTGAAACTAGCTCTCCAGGTGGTATCAGATGAGATTTCAATGAGTTCTTCCAAGAGTTTGGATGGAGTGTGTCAGGAAGCTTAGTCTCAATGTTGTCTGTAAAGTTATTTTTTATCCAGAGTAACTTGGTGATCCTTTTCTGTGTTTTATTAAATAATGATTTTCAGATTTTGAGAAATGGTCAAACTATCCAAATATGGTATTTTCATGGAGAACAGTGCAGCTGCAACAGATAGCACTTTAGTGATAATTTTCTGTAATAATAATACATTTTTTTTTTTTTTTTTAAATCTCAAGGCCCCCCCTGTCATGCCTCTGCGCCCCCCCTGGGGGGCACGCCCCCCACTTTGAGAAACACTGACGTAAACAAACAGACACAATTAAAAACTCACATACCTGTTGCGTAATGTTAGTCCTTATATCAAGTTCTCAGTCAATAGAGAAACAATTCTTATTTTTGGTGGTGGGGGCTACCCGTTTGTTCACCGTTTGGATCACTGACTGGGCCTTTAAAACCAGGTTGTCAACATGCTGCATGGCTACCATTTAGCGATTTACACACACGCACGCACGCACGCACACACACACACAGACTCACACACACACACACACACACAGACTCACACACACACACACACACAGACTCACACACACACACACACACACACACACACTCACACACACACACACACACACACACACACAGACTCACACACACACACACACACACACACACACACACACACACACACACACACACACACACACACACACACACACACACACACACACACACACACACACACACTTCAGAAACAAACATAGTATCAATGAGAGCATCAATAAATACACTTGAGTGATGTCTACTAAAAAGATTTTTTTTTTGGGCCCCCCCCCCCCCCCAGTGCTGGGCCCTTGGAATCATCCTAAGCTACCCCCCCCCCCCCCCCCCCCAGTGCTGGGCCCTTGGAATCATCCTAAACTACCCCCCCCCCCCCCCCCCAGCTACGCCCCTGCGCACACGCACACACGCACGCATGATGCAAAATGTGATGCAAAATCCTGGCGGGAGGAGAATACACACACACAAAAAAAAGAAAACACCTGGCGGAGGATGTCGGAATTTCGGAATTCCTATCTGGAGACCTGACAGAGCGCATTCCCTTCAAATCAGGAGTTCCGACATCGGGCATCCAATGGTTGGAAAAATGTGTTTTGAGTTTTCCACTTTTGAAAAAAAAAAAAAAAAAAAGACCCTTGCAGTGACTACAGTGTAGAAGAAGCATGCCTGGCAGATGAGTCGTACCAATAATCTGCCTCTGTATTAGAGAGTCCAAGGATAATCCATTTAACATCACTCCATAGGCTCTTTGTTATCAAATGCTTCCCATATGGCGAGATTGTGCTGAGTATAATGTTTGCTTTCAGTATTGGATTTATTAAAATAAATCAAGGGATTAGGCCTGACCCAAATCTATTTAAATATTGGGACTTTGATGCATGGACAAGTGGCAGCGCACGGCATTGGGAATTCTCCGATCCAATAATAACATGTCAGTGGATTCATGATTCCCCACTTCAACAGGAATATCATTTGATGTCACTAACGGCGCTCCAGCACTGCGATGTCACAACATCCTGGGGACCGTGTGTGTTAAAGGAACACGCCAACATTATTGGAAGTGGATGTGGACCACTAGCCTAGCTTAAAGCTCCGGGAGAGGTGTTTTAAAATGCACTAAACGCACAGAGAGGAAATTGGTATCTATTTTCTTGACTGACTCTGGAGAAGACGGTAAGTGCATTTCCCTTGATGTTGACGTGTTCCTTTGAGCAAAACATCAGAGACTTGTCAGTTTGTAAGACTTATTATAGTTATTATGTTTATTTGTTGGAGTGAGGGACGTCTACTCTAGTGTCACTCTCATTTTGAATACCAAAAAAACAAATAACTATTAGGCTAAGGCTAAGAGAATAATCAAAGACTCCAGCCACCCAAACAACTGCCTCTTTGAACTGCTGCAGTCAGGCAAGCGATACCGGAGTCTCATGGCAAGCACAGAGAGACTCAGAAGGAGCTTCTATCCCCAGGCCATCAGGCTGCTCAATGAACAATGACTGCTCAATGAACAATGATTTAACAATGAACAATAACAGGCCAGCAACACACCCACAGCACACACACACTCACTTTAAATAAACAACACACTGTAGCACCCACTTTATCACACTTTACACTTTATATTTATATTATTGGTAAGGGAATTACACATATCTCATTCCTTATTGCACCTCACCACCACAACGGTGGCACCACAAGCTAAGCTATACCTCACCATTTTTGTACCAGATGTACATACTGTATATAGAGGTATACTGAACAATTGTTGTTTACACTTGTGTTTACTTGACTTCTTGACTCTCTATTTTTTACTTATTATACTTATTTATACTATCTTATTATTATCTAGCACACTCTCAGGAGCGAAACAGAAAGAAACATTTCATGCAAAGTATTCTGTATTTCTGTATGACAAATAATAAAGAAACTTGAACTTGAACTATTACAAAGACTGAGGTTTAAGGCAATGGTCGCATAACCTGGAAGATAGCTCGCTCGCTCAGACTACTCCATGTCCCACCTGCGTTCCTGAGGAATTTGCCCATGTAGTCGGTGATGACCCTGGTGTTGGGATTGTAGAAGCCGTCGCCACAGTCATAACTGTCCTCAGGGATGGTGTGTGGAGGGTTCAAATCTGTCAGCTGAGTCTCTCCTGTGTTGATGGGACAGAAAGGTTTTAGTCACAGACAGGGGCCGAAGAGTCACTACTAGAGCTGCGATTTGGAAATCTCACGATTCAATTTAATTTCGATTCTTGGGGTCAGATTGCTATTTTTGAGTTACTTGACTGTGGTAGACACTTTAATAGGTCTCAAAATAAATCACACTGAATCAAATGTAAACCTTTATTCAGTATGAATAAATTCAGTTTGAGTATGATTTATTTCCTAGCTTAGTTCAACATGAATGCAATCATTTGAACAGAAACGTGTTACTGACAGTCAAACAAAGCAAGCAAAACAAGGCAACATAAAAAAATTCAAATTAAAAAGATATTTGGGAATTTGTTAATGGATTTTTAATCAGTAGAATACATCAGACCAGCACATCCGGGTACTTTGGCTTTTTTCTGCCACACCTACTTTTGGGGGAAACACAGACACTGTTCCTATTGACTGCCATTGTATTTGGCCTGTATAGAAATTGTTGGCAGAACACTTACATTGTTTGAAAGGTTTGTTTTGTTAGTGCATCATGTTAAGTCAAGCAATTACTTTCCAACACTGGCCACCATTGACCGTTCACACCATTTTTTTTGTTGATATTTCCCCCCCCTCCTTTTTCCTCCGTTTTTCTCCCATCCCAATGTTAGTCGTTATGCCAAGTCCCAATCCCCTTCCTGGTCGCTGCGCACTTACCCCCCACAGTCGGTCTGGGAGATGGAGGCTATCACATGCTTCCTCCGCCAATCAACCGCTTCTTTTTCACCTGGCAGCGCGGACTCTCACTGAGAGGGTGTAACGTGTGGAAGGATCACACTACCCCCCTTAGATACTTTCCTCGCTGAGCAGGCGCCCCGACCGAACTGTAGGAGTCGCTGTTTACAACGACCAGGACCCACCCACCGGCTTTCCCACCCTCTAACACTGCCAATTGTGTTAGTACGACGGCCGGCCAAGCCGGAAGCAACGCAGAGAGCTGGGCTCCTGCGTTGGTGGCGAGCGCCTTGCCCACTGCGCCACCCGGCCTCCCCGTTCACACCATTGTGAAAAGTTAGGTTTGATCTGTTTTCAGGCCTATTTCCCCAGTCAGCTGGAGGATATTTCCAGTTTCAGTGACCTAAAACTAAGAGGTAATGACTATTTCTGGGCAACGATGGTCTTCGCTGTGTTTTGTCCTAAAGTTGTAGTTTATGAACAAACACCATCTAATCCCTGTTTATTCCCCCAGTTGTGGTGTGACCAAAATAGAGGGGTGGCCATAAAAATTCAGTGCGATTTACGTATTGCCGGTCTGATGTATGTATTGTGATTCTTATGTGAATGTTTTTTTTTTTACACACCCCTAGTCACTACAGTGATAAGATGCGAATGGGTCCACGACATCATCATGAAATCATTCAAATCCCCCCCTCCTTAACTGTAACGTTTGGGGTTTGCTCTAGCGTTACCTGGTGGGTAATTGCCATGTCTATCTGTCCTAATTACACTCATTGGTACCTGGTGTGGCTCGAACCTCTTAAGCTGCGTCCCTCATATGGGATGTTTTTCGGATTTTTTGCAACCGGCACTTTGGCGACCCCTAGTGGCTCTGTGTGCATATTTTGTAATACAATATATATATTGAATTGATGGCTTATTTGTTGCCTGTCGATAGCGATAAAATCCGACAAAATCCATTCAGCGGTTCTCGAGTTACATGCCGGTATTTGAGGCTTGTGCAAAGTACACGGTATTGCGCAAAATACCACTCCCGACTCAGGCTGCAGTAGTTCCGTCAATCTAGATCCGATCTCGAAAATGATTGTAGATCATTGTAACCAATGAGTGTGGCTTTCCAATGATACCCCACATGGATCTAAATAAAAAAAACAAAAAACACGAAGAAACTCGAAAACAGGAAGAGCAAAACAGCCGAATGAATTGAAGTCTATGAGAAAACTGAGTTTTTCTTTGTACACAGTTTACCAAAATCACTCCTAATCACTCATTTCTGAATGGATCTTTATGAAATTTGGATAGGTACTACATAAGGCCTCAGGCTATGGCTCCGTCTGGATTTATAAGCCATACCACCTTCTGGGGAAATACTACCTCTGGACTACTAACTACTACAGAAAAACTTGAGTAACAAGTTTTTTTACAACTCAAGTTCAGACCTATGTAACTCTATTACTTTAGCACTAAAAGTGATTTTTTTGCATGTGCTATAAGTATAAAGTATGTTGTTTTGGTTTGCAAAAAAAGTATGCAGTCCTCAAGTTCAAGTTCAAAAATTGCCACTTTTCTGCCCGCTTGTTAAGAGGATCTCTTCATATTCTCCCCTGTGTCACACAAACCAGTCAGTCGATCACTAAACTGTCCCTGAGTATACCTACATGTGTAAGCCTGATTGCTCCTTGCCACGGAGAATAAGTTTGTTCGCTATGTGTCTGAGTCGCTGTGTCACTTTGACTGTCGATTGTATTCGTTGTTGAAAGTGTATATTATCGTGTTATATGCAGCACCGTCGTTTGAGAGACCTTGCTTTCTCCCCTTTATTTCCACTGATTATTGTATAGAGTATCTATATGTATTGTGAAGCATATTCAACGTGTTTTGGAGACTGAGATTTATCCCCTTTTGTTTATCTGCCATCGTATGCATGTTCATTGATCTACTCGAATTAAAGAAGTAGTGCTTTGTTTGAAAACCAACATCTGTCGTATCTGTTCTGTACTGCACCTGGGTCCAACACACCTACCAAACCGTAACATTAACATTACCACTGGGAGACAAATGGCGTCAGTACTGCCGTCTCCCATAGTGCTAAACGTCTTCCGTGAGACGCCATCACATCCTCATCATCGCATCCTTCTGGAAGTGGGTCATGCTCATCTCCTTCTGTACGCATAAGACGGCCACCATATCATTTAGAATTTTTTTTTGCCTTTCTCTCTTTCCTCCCATCCCCCAATTTAGTCGTTATGCCAATTCCCTTCCTGGTCATTGTGCACATTGCTCTACTGTCAGTCTGGGGAGGGTGTAGTCCAGCGGTTCTCAAACTACGGGTCAGGACCCAAAGTCAAATATTTTTTTTTTATTTATGTTCTGGCAAAAATGTTGGCTAAATATGCCTTGTTTTATAAATGTGTATTGATAACATAGTGCTGTAATAAAAATTTCTAATAAATATGCATGATCAAGTTCAACAACAAGCTTTTATTTTGATATTCCTTAATTCCACATTGAAATTACGCGATACATTAAGTGTGGGGTCGCCAAAAACATTCCTAAATAAAATGGGGTTGTGGTATAAAAAAGTTTGAGAACCCCTGGTGTAGACTATCACATGCCTCCTCCGATACATGTGGAGTCGCCAGCCGCTTCTTTTCACCTGACAGCAAGGAGTTTCACTGGGGGAACATAACACGTGCAGAGGTTCACTCTATGCAGGGTGAAGAGTGTTCTCGAGGCCCAAACGCTCGCCTGTGAAAAGTTGCGGTGGAGAATGTGGCCCTGGACAACCGTGTGTCCGTGATTGAAAGGCCTCTCGATCCTGATAGCCAGGTTGGGACTAACGCTATATGCAAGCCCGGGACCCAGCGCTGAATATGCTATAGGACGTCATAACAACTGGAAGCACTGACAGCTTTGGAGGGCAAATGCCTACCGCCGTCGTGTCCAACTCACAACCCCCACCACAGACTTCTGAGTGGAGTCAAGTTGTGAATAAAAGCTAACAAAGAAGACTCACAAACATGGATCCACTCAACCTAAACCTCGGGCCAGCCGAGCGCTATTGAAACGAGAGAGAAAGAAGGTGGGCATAGTCGGCACAGGCACAAGTTCTACAATCGAAGTTGTCAAAACAAAGATGGTGAACATATTTGCCACAAAGTTTCCCCCTGATTTGGACACTGACACCCTAAAGGAGTATTTGAAGGAGAAACTGGACCGGGAAGTCACCTGTCGGAGGATAGAGACAGCTCAGACCAGATTCAGCTCTTTTCATATTACTGCGGAGTGCCAGGATGTGGCTGAAATGTACGACCCAGAGGTATGGCCTGCTGGGACGTTTGTCCGTCACTACTACAAGCCAAGAAAACCCAGAGATTTTCCAGCTAACGGAACGGATGAAGGGGGAAACCTCAGTGCTAGTATTGTCAAATAGACAGGTATGATCCGGGTTGTGTCATTTAACGCGCGTGTTGGGCACAGTGCTGGAGACAAAGCGAGACGTCTGGTTGTTGACAAACTGTTGGAAGGATGTGCAATCCTGTGCCTTCAAGAGACATGGTTAGCCAAACAATATCTGGACAGACTAAACTCACTGCCTCTCACCGTCACAACTCTGAATACACAATCTCTCTCTCTCAATACCACAACTCCAACTCCTACTCCGCTCAACTTACTCCTGACTATCCAAGTGGCTTTGTAGTGTGTGTGTCTGGGGTGTGTGCATGTGAGATGTGTGTCAACTAATTATGCGCAGGTGTATTCTATCAGTACTAATCAGCTAGTGTGTGTGTCGGGAGTGTGTGCACGTGAGATGTGTGTGAACTAATGCTGCGCAGGTGTATTCTATCAGTACTAATCAGCTACCTAATTGACTCTACTCCTCCTGTAGCAGAAGTATCTCCCATCCTTTACATATCCATGGGAGGGGGGAGGAAATCTGTCACAATATAATGATGCATTTAGGATCCTCCCAAGACGGACTAGTGCAAGCTATTTGTTTGTGACTACAAATGTCCCCACCTTCCATGCTCTGCTGAGGAACTTGATGTTTAAATTTACGTGTCGACTATTAGAGTAAGAAAATAGGATAATAGGTGCCATTACTGATGTCAAACAAAGTGATACAAGGTACTCCTCTGATTTGTGGAAACATTGGAATCGATGCCTATATGTATTTTAATCTATGTTGTTGGCCTTGTTTCTTTAGTTATTGTATTTTTGTTGTTGTTTTGTATATGTGTAATATGGACCTTGAGTCTGGAATAAAGTCTTCATCATCATCATCATCATCTATGTCCCCCAGATCCCCTCCCTGCTGAACAGGTGCCCCGACCGTCCAGTAGGAGTTGCTGTTTGCAATGACCAGGACTCATACCCCACCGACTTCCCACCCGCGAACACTGACAATTGTGTTCGTAGGGACGACTGACCAAGCCGGAGGTACCGCAGCTGGATTCGAACCCGGAGTTTCTGCTGATGGTGTCGTCTTGTAAATTGTCATAGTTCTATGTGACACTAATAGAGACAGAGCACAACGAGTCATACTCCAAAACCAACAATCTGCACGGCAACCAAGGAGGGAAACCTAACAGGATGCCTGTAGCTAGTTATTAAAAACATGACATATCAGCATGTCAAAGGTTTATTGTAGCACCCACCCTGTGTCTACCAGAGAGCAAGGTATATTGACAGACAATAGACTGTCAATATCTCCAGGTTAGACACACCACAGGCGGGAGGAAAAGTAGTGTTTATGGCAAAAATAGTTTAGAACTAAAATGACGATGGGGCAAGTTAGCTGTTAGCAAGCTAATGTTAGCTATGTCTTAGCAAGCTAGTTAACTAAGAAACTTGCAAACATAATACAGTTATGCTATAGCTTTCTGATGTATCTTAATGCTTAATTAAGCATTACATCACGCGCAGGAGTGTGTTATATTCATTAGATCACGCCTAGGGGTGGTTGTTAGGCCCGACGTGCAGCGGAGGGTCGTTAGATCCCCCTAGGCATGATCTAATGAGTATAACACACGACTTCAAGTGATGTAATGCTTTTATACAATGGCCCAATTCACCCAACCTTATTGTTATACAATAAACACACAGTAATTGAAGCATAATGGAGATTTATTCACAAAACCATCCACAGGGAAAAAGAAGATCCAATAGTAGATCCAATGGTCTGACAAAAAAAAGTATAATAATAATCAACAGCCCTTTTTTTTTTTTGGTCCGCGGTTTTTATTTTGTTTCACAATGGGTCATGACAAACCAATTACATAATCCAACATATGTGTAACGAACTAACATATTCCAGTTGACTATCTTTTTTGGAGGATTCGTTCAAAACATATTCATACTTCCATTTGTCTATCCATGGCGGATTCTCACCCTATATACCCTATGCCCTTCTCACTCTATATAAAACTTTGTATGAACCCCTCATTAACCATTGTAATGTCATATGGTGCAACACTTACCCCAGCCATCTCAAGAAACTTGAAAGCTTACAAAAGAAAATACTACGAGTAGTGTCATGGCTTAAAGCGCCCTCACGCCCTTTGTTCCATCGCTTTGGTCTCCTGAGGCTCGCTGAGTTTAACATACACCAAAATGCATCAATTATGTATCAAGTTGTCAACAACATGAATCACAGACTGTCTGAGCTTGTCCCAGTCTGCCGTCCACTGCACATCCACAACAAAAGAAATAGGCATCTCATCTTTGGCAAGAGGAGAAAACTCAAATGTGCTAGTCTAAGCATAGCATGCAGGGGCCCACAGATTTGGAACGAGCTCAAAATCCTTCACAACCTTCAAAAAATCACTGAAAGAGGAACTGCTTAAATCATATCTCTAAATAAAACCCATACTTAGGTATATAAATTGTCTGTATTTATGTATCTATGTTGTATGTCAGTTAGTAGGTAGGTGTGTAAGCCTACCCACGTTGTATGTTTTTGTTTTTTGTTTTTGTTTTTGTTTGTTTATATTTTGTTTGTATTTATGATCAGGCTCCCTCCAAAAGTTTTAAATAGCTTCTTGGGAGACCTGGCACATGCACACAATTTCGTTGTTGTTGTTTTCACATGAAGATATGCATATGTAATATATTGTGTGTGTGTGTGTGAATAAATAAATAAATTCATTCATTCATCCATTCATTCATTCATTCATTCAGACTCATTCAAAAAAATAAAATAAAATAAAGTAATTCGGTTGTGGGAGGGACCTGGGGTCATGTGGAGTGTGTTATACGATATAACAACTTCTAACTTCACTGTTTCAGCCAATCAGAATCAAGATATTTGCATGCCATTGTATAACATGACTTACTGCACACGTTGGCATAGAGGCTATTGATTGTCAGGGTCCCACCGTTTTCCCATTTGTGCTGCTGATGCCTGATTTGAGATATTTGTTCTAAGGTTTGCTAGTTGACCAAGGAGGCACTGTCACACAATACAAAGTCAATGGAGAGCGATGGAATGTCGTCACCTCTGTGAGAGCGGGGCCTATTGGCGCTCTGTCTCTATATGCATGGCACCTCAGAAGGACGGCATGTTCACCACAACTCTCAATGGACAAATGTTTTTTTTTTCTCCCTTTTTTAACATGAAACTAGACAAACAATACAGTAACAGTGATAATCAATGATAAATCACAGGACAATGACAGAAATAATAATAACAATAATGACAGTCCAGTAATTAAATCAAAATAAATGTAGATTAAAAGACATAAAAATAATAAATACAATACATGTGCTCTTGCTCGCTCTTCCTCACTCTTTCCTTCCCCTTCCCTCCCCCCCCCCACTCCCCCCCCCCCTCAGGACCCCCACTTGGACTATACATCCACTATTTCATTTAACATCAGAAAATTACAAGTTTATATGCTTCCCTTTATCTTCTCCACCACAGCTACCCAGACTGCTATGCTGGCTTCATTAACACCTCAAATTCGTGCAGTGGATATCTCTAGATAAATCACATCGAGATAGGTAAGAACCCGTACCTTCCGGCACATTTTGTCGTCACCTCTGTGAGAGCGGGGCCTATTGGCGCTCTGTCTCTATATGCATGGCACCTCAGAAGGACGGCATGTTCACCACAACTGTCAATGGGATGTTTAACGCTGTGGCAACGCATACACTTTCTGAGTGGTATGTACTGTATAAAACCAACTCTGATCTCCATAACCACATTATCAAGCTGTATATATAGCAGCCAATTCACGTGCACCAGCCAAATTGTTAGGGTTTGAAACCGACCTCAAACGCACGGCACAGACAGGTAGTTCAGAGTTAGCCAAATACTAGGGCGTATTTATTTTCAGAGTCAAAAAGGAACAAGTAACAATCTTGAAACAAAGGGAGACTGCCTTCAGCAGAGTTATCTGCGGCTCTGCAGATCCTCTTGGTGTTCGAGGTGGGGAAACGGTATTGGCGCTGAAGCGGCTCTGCAGATACTCCCAGCTTCAACCCGAGGTGGAAAAGAGAGAGAGAGAGACAGGTAAATAACAGTCCACATCACACAGAGGCAGTGCGGTCTCCTCCTCCCTTGCTGAGTCCAGGACAAACAAAACGATATCTTCAGTGTTCACCACAACACACAATTTAGCTGAGGGTCAGTGCAAAACAAAAACGATAAACTTCTGTGTCTCTTCTAAACACACACCCCAGCTGAGTCCAGTGCAAGCAAATGATAATCTTCAGTGTCTCCTTTAACACACAACTTAGCTGAGTCAAGTGTAAGCAAAATAGAACTCTTCAGTGTTCTTCAAAACACACAAAACAGAATCGTCCAAAAAAGGGTTTGGTTCAAACTCACCAAAGCGCAAGAGTAAAGCGGGTAAACGAGGCGCAGCTCAAAACGGGGGACAAGGTCTTCACCAGCGGCAATCCACAGATGTCCTGGAGGGAGAGTAGACGAGGCACAGCAACGGGGAACAACAGGCAGAAACAGAAGTATTCAAAACGACCCGACATCGATTGAAGGGAAGTCCCAGTATAAAAAGCCTCTAGGGCGCTAAGGCGCTAATCAAAAACTATGACAGGTGCGCGCTGGAATTGATACTTGCTCCAAAAGCGTGTGGCGGGGAATGCACCAATCAACACAGCACCTTAAAGGAGCGGAGCGTGTGGCGGGGAATGCATCAATCAACACAGTACCTTAAAGGAGCGGAGCGTGTGGCGGGGAATGAACCAATCCTCACAGTACCCCCCCCCTCCACGGGAGCCACCCGGCGACCCACTCGGCCCCGGCCTGTGGAGGAGGCCGGCGATCAGGGGCACTGGAGAGGGGGACAGAGACAGAGACCCGGAGAGGGGGACCGGAGACGGGGACAGAGGACTGGTGAGATGGGCTGGAGAAAGGGACAGGGAACCGGCGAGGGAGGCTGGAGACGGAGACAGAGGCCCGGAGAGGGGGCTAGAGACAGGGACACAAGGGGAACCCCGGGGCGAAGGACTGGATGCCGCCTGAAGAAACTGGGCATGACAGGAGGGGCTCCACCCCCTGATGGTGCCGGAGGACCAGGCGATGTGGGGCTCATGCAGCGCGAGCCAGGGCCGACCCAGGACTACCGGGACAAGAGGGGATCTGGTAATGAAAAACTGGAGTCTCTCAACGTGGTTACCAGCCACGGTGAGGAGGACAGGACAGGTGCGTTGAGTGATGTCAGCCAGGCGGCGATGATCCAGCGCGAAGACCTCCAAGGGCCTCCCGAGGTCCTCAAGTGGAATGTTGGCCCGGGTGGCAAACTCAACGTCCAGGAAACTCCCATCAGCACCAGAGTCAATGAGTGCACCCACCGTCGCCCGCTGGTCCGCCCAGGCTAGGGTGACGTTAGTCAGATGGTTAGGTGGTGCACGGGTGGGGGAACAGGAAAAACGGCTCACGAGGATCTCCCGGGGTCCCGGCGAGCCTGGTCTTCTTGGCCGGGTAGGGCAATTGGAGACACGGTACCCATCCCGGCCGCAGTAGAGGCAAAGGCCGGACCTGGGCCTGGACTCCCGTTCGGCCGGGCTAAGGCGGTTGCGTCCCAGCTGCATGGGTTCCTTCCTAGTCACAGCTCGGGAGGGAAAAAACCCACCAGTCACGGAGGGGGCAGGACGGTCAGCACTGTAGAGGCGGCTGCCGGGAAGGGGAGCCCCTGAGCGGAGGTCGATGGCACAGTCGTAAGGCCGGTGAGGCGGAAGGGCCTGAGCCCGGGACTTACTGAAAACCTCCTCGAGGTCGTGGTACTCGGGGGGTACGTCTGGGGGTCCCAGTCGTGCTCGCTCACGCCTTCTCTCCCGGAGGCGTCCGTCGATGCGGATAGCGAGGCTGATCAGGCCCTCGAGAGAATCGGGCTCCTCTTGGGTCGCGAGCTGGTCCCTTACTGCGTCGTTGAGCCCCCTCAGGAAGGTGAGACGAAGCGCTTGATCGTTCCAACCGCTCTCCGTTGCGGCCAGTCTGAACTCCAGCGCGTAGTCTCTGACACTGCCACTGTCCTGCCGGAAGGTGCCCAACCGAGCTCCTGGATCCTGGCCACGAGCTGGGTGGTGGAAAACCCTTCGGAGCTCTGCCACGAAGTCTGGGTAGGAGAAACAAAAATCGGCCCTCATAGCCCAGGAAGCAGTGACCCACTGTGCTGCTCGGCCCGTGAGCAGGTTAGTCATGTAGGCTACTCGGGCTCCCTCTGACGAAAAACGGCTGGGTTGATGAAGGAAAACCAACTCACACTGCATGATGAATGTGGCACAATCCTCGAAGTTACCCTCGAACAGACGTGGTTCGGAGAGACGGGGCTCCCGAGGTGCGAGGTCTGCTGCGGGTGGTGAGCTGGCTGAGACTCCTGGGACAGGTGGGGTTAAAAGCAGAGTGTTTAATGCTGTACTGAGAGCCTGTAGCTGGTGCAGAACAACAGCCTGCTGATACCCCTGGGTAGTCTGCTGGGTGGCCAGAGTGTCAATGGCATCCAGAATAAACTGGACCTCGGCCCGGAGGTCCTGTAAAGCAGCCGCAGCCGCACCCAACTGTTGGGTGTGGTCGTTGACCAACTCGATCTGGACCGCCAACGCTGCCCTGACCCTGTCTGTGTCGGCTGAGGTCGTCATGGTCGGGTCATAATGTTAGGGTTTGAAACCGACCTCAAACGCACGGCACAGACAGGTAGTTCAGAGTTAGCCAAATACTAGGGCGTATTTATTTTCAGAGTCAAAAAGGAACAAGTAACAATCTTGAAACAAAGGGAGACTGCCTTCAGCAGAGTTATCTGCGGCTCTGCAGATCCTCTTGGTGTTCGAGGTGGGGAAACGGTATTGACGCTGAAGCGGCTCTGCAGATACTCCCAGCTTCAACTCGAGGTGGAAAAGAGAGAGAGAGAGAGAGGTAAATAACAGTCCACATCACACAGAGGCAGTGCGGTCTCCTCCTCCCTTGCTGAGTCCAGAACAAACAAAACGATATCTTCAGTGTTCACCACAACACACAATTTAGCTGAGGGTCAGTGCAAAACAAAAACGATAAACTTCTGTGTCTCTTCTAAACACACACCCCAGCTGAGTCCAGTGCAAGCAAATGATAATCTTCAGTGTCTCCTTTAACACACAACTTAGCTGAGTCAAGTGTAAGCAAAAATAGAACTCTTCAGTGTTCTTCAAAACACACAAAACAGAATCGTCCAAAAAAGGGTTTGGTTCAAACTCACCAAAGCGCAAGAGTAAAGCGGGTAAACGAGGCGCAGCTCAAAACGGGGGACAAGGTCTTCACCAGCGGCAATCCACAGATGTCCTGGAGGGAGAGTAGACGAGGCACAGCAACGGGGAACAACAGGCAGAAACAGAAGTATTCAAAACGACCCGACATCGATTGAAGGGAAGTCCCAGTATAAAAAGCCTCTGGGGCGCTAATCAAAAACTATGACAGGTGCGCGCTGGAATTGATACTTGCTCCAAAAGCGTGTGGCGGGGAATGCACCAATCAACACAGCACCTTAAAAGAGCGGAGCGTGTGGCGGGGAATGCATCAATCAACACAGTACCTTAAAGGAGCGGAGCGTGTGGCGGGGAATGAACCAATCCTCACACAAATGGTCAACAAGGATTTTTATTTACCTATCCATTTAAGATCTATTTGAGCTTGTTGACACTGAGTTGACGTTTATGTTGGGTTCATAAATCAACACGGTTTCTGCCCAGGTGTGAATTTGGGATCTGCATACTTGACTGTACTTACTGTAAAGCACATACATAGGATCTACTTAAAGTTTAGTCTGTCTTTTGGTAAGCAGATCTGAATGATTGATTGATTGATTGACTGAATGAATGAATGACTTATATGGGAGGGAGTGAGTGAATGAGTGAGTTGGTGAGTTAAATTAATGAATGAATTCTAACCTGCAGGTCTGAGTCCGTTGCACCTCTCTATCTCCTGATCGGTCAGCCCATCAGCAAAGCGAATGGTCCCCTGATGAGAAACAATGACATGTAATTCATTACCTACCTCCATGACTAGGGATGTCCGATATTATCGGCCGACCGATATTATCGGCCGATATCGGCAGTAAAATGTGATATCGGAAAATATCGGTATCGGTAAAAAAAAAAAAAAAAAATTTTTTTTTTTTTTTTTTTAACATTTATTTAACCTTTATTTACCCAGGCAAGCAAGTAAGAACCAATTCTTATTTTATTTATTGTCAAAAGTATGCATGTTGGTTTAAAATGTTCATTTTTACTTTTTTAATGATCATATTTTGCACAGATAATGCTTACATTTAGAAAGCCTTTTGAATGCATCCAGTGAAATTATTAGTTACCTGAAATTATTCCGTTTTTTGGGGGGGAAACCCTGCATATATCGGTATCGGTTGATATCGGTATCGGTATCGGTATCGGAAATTGGAGTTGGACAATATCGGAATATCGGTATCGGTAAAAAAGCCAATATCGAGCATCCCTATCCATGACTCATGAACTCATGAACCTTTCCTATGTTATTATGGGAATGCCGTCCATTTGATGAATTCACATACTGTATGTTCTTCTTAAGCCCCAGGAGGACAACTCGGTCAACATTTGTGAGCATGCACCACCACACAAATCAGAGGTTTCTATGGAGTGAACCCTTCAATTATTGATGTAAATGGGATATAAAATCTGGGGCTGTTCCAATGCATAGACAATTGAATGGGGCTTTGTGAGGCCATCAAATGTTTTTGTGAGCTTTTCTCTTACACCCAAATTATGTTTTAATTCTGGTTCAGACCTTCTAGCAACACTAGAATATAATGCCATTGTGTATGGAGCAGGCCCCAGATTTGACATCCGAGTCTCTTTGATTTTTTTTTTTTTTAATATGTTTTTGTAGATTTTTATTGGTTTGTACTACCGGGCAGTCCGGTAGAGAGAGAGGGAGAGGAGGAAATGGGAGGCAGGGCAGGGGAAGACATTCGGCAAAGGATGCCGGGTCCGAGAGTCGAACCCGGGTCGGCCGTTTCGCGACGCAGCGCGTTACATGGTGTGCTACTAGAGCGCACTGTCTCTTTGATTTCTAACTTCAGGAGAAAGTGACGCATGCTCACAAATACTGACTGAACTGAAGAACATGTGTGAATTCTTAAAATGGGTGACGTTCCACTTTAAGCCAATTCTGTCTGCGTTTGTGTAAATTCCCAACCGTAAGAGGGAAGAATTTCCATCAACTCCTGATCTGTGATGTCACACTGTTGTACAGCACCAATAAAAATCCATATACTATAAGCAAAAATAATTAATTGCAACGTTTTTTTTTTTTTTTTACTGTGACTGTGACAGTATTTTGGCTGGTTTATTGGGCTCATTCATTCTAAAACAGAGGTTGGCACTATAGGTCTACATGTGCCGGCGGGGGAGGCAGGTGGGACTAGTCGGTTCAGTCATGGTGCAGCGCTGCCCTCCTTCCTAACGAGCCACAGTTGTAATGATGATAATAATTGGAGTGGTCATTATCGTGGGCCGGACATGCATAAACGACTGCATCGGAAGGCAGAGAAATGTCTTCCCTGTGTAGGACATGTAGAGAGCACATGTAGGGAGAGATAGAGAAACCTAATAACTGCCACAATAAGAGGGAGTGATTGCTAAAGGGGACCAGATGTACCGTAATATCCTATGACCAATGTGAAACACACACTGAGACCCACAACCACGCACAGTCAGTGTTGTAGTCGAGTCGAGTCTCTAGTCCCCAGTGTTTGAGTCTGAGTCCAAGTCCGAGTCACCAAAGAAGAGCCCGAGTCGAGTCTGAGTAAAGTCATCCATTACCCTAATCCGAGTCCAAGTCCAAGTCACCATTTCAGTTTATTTAGGCCTACTTTGTGACACAATAGCCAAACAAATACACTAGCCATCTTATTGTCTTATGGCAAATGATAGGCATTACAAAAGAAAAACTGTATTTCAAATAAAATAAAATCAAATGTATTTGTAAGGCCAGACAACACACGTTAATGTCCCCATGGGCCGGACACGTCTTATTTAAACAAGTCAAGAAGAAACATCACAATAAATCAAGAACAAAACAAAAACACCATGAAATCCAAAATAAAATGTAAAATAAATAAATGCAACACTCCCAGACATACCCCATGCGAAGTTAAGGAAGAACGCACTAAAAACCTAGCAACAGGAAAAAAGCACCACAGGCAAGAGGGGAGAAACCTTAGAAGGGCCAATAAATACCTCCTTAGTTAATGTCCAATAGATAGACTCACACATACATAAATATGTGCACAAGTGTAGGAAACACAAACACACGGTAACACAAACAAACGCACACACACACACCTGTTTGGCTTGCCCGTTCTCCCAGGTTCCTTCATATCTAGTTCCATTTGGAAAGTGCAGCACACCTTTTCCATGGAACATCCCATCGTTCATCTCCCCAATGTATGTGGTCCCTGTGGAGAATGTATGAGTGATGACTTCTTCCATCCTGAAGAGAGAGTATTCCATACATGCATGTTGTTGTTATTCAAATGATAATAAAGATAAATAGACAGTATAGCACAGTTTAGTATAATATTGCAGTTTAGCATAACAGGATAACATAGCATAGAATTGCAGTATAGGCCAGTATGAGTATATAGTAATATAGTATAGCAGCGTAACATAAAATAATAATATATTAAAATATGGTATAATACTGTACCAATATGGTGTAGTATAAATAGTATGATTTAGTTATATTATAATAAAATAAAAATGATATAGTATATAGAAGTATAATATAGAATAATACATTATATAAATGTATAGATACATGTGTGTGTATAAATGAATGAACCTAAATATGTAATTTGACTGATAGATACACAAAATGGGTTTATTTATGTTGATTTAATTTAGTTGTGTGGATGTTTCCATTTTTGCAAAATTGGTATATTCTGTTTGGTTTTACGCAATAAGTCTATCGGTGTGTTGTATGTGTGTAGGGGCAGGTATATAAGAATCTTTCTTCTTCCTGTTCCTTTCGGCCATGGGATTTGGTGAGTTATATATGTATAGTTGGACTGTGGTAATTCCATGTACGAATAAATGATGATGATGATGATGATGATGATGATGATGATGATGATGATGATGATGATGATGATGATGATGATAATACTGATAAAAAAGTTGAGAACAATATTTCCAAAGTGTAAAAACAAAACTGACATTAACTGTTAGCTAACATGGTTTTCGTGGACTTCTGATTAGTGTTAGTGTTCCTGGTGGTTTTTGGAACAATGGAAAATAAATGATCAATTAACGTTACCTGCCATTGTTTAAATCTCCTGTGTAATCGCTACCCATGAATTCCATGACTGCCTTGGTTTGGTAACTTTAGTTTTACGTTGAGCTAAAAATACAAGCAAAGCTCCTCTAAGCAGCAACACCAAGCAAGAGAAGAAGGCGGTTGGCACTTGGCAGTGTTGCCATGGAAACGTATGACAACAGAACAGATCCCAAACGAAATCTTTAGCAGAATGTTTTTATATATATTTTTTAGCTTTTTTGCTGTCTTTGTCGTAAGCAATATAGAAAACATAGTTCATTCATTCATACTTTGAAAACTCAAAAAGTTACACAATATTATTTGTTCATTAGTTGTGGAGAGCCAAAATGGCTGAAATGGATTTTCAGTTTCTTGTCGCTTTCAATGACGATGGTAGAATGCGCGTGAAAACTGCGAGCAGGCGCAGTGGACTGACCTTCTTGTGGCTTCGTCCTGAAGTCAGACGAGGACCTTGAATGTGTTTTACTATTAGATTTTGATTCTTCTTAGCTTTTGTTTCATTGTACAGAAACCGAACCATGCCCGGTACGGTGGAGGTTCCCACTTTTCAGGAGTTAAGTGTAGATGAGGTGAGTATCGATAGATGCATTGAGGTGACACAACCTATATGTTTGCTAGTTAGCTACCAGCTATCTAGCGTCAGCTGCAAATATGAGCTGGCTCTACTGTCGAGTAACGTTAGTTGTCTTTCGTCAAAAGTGCTAAGAAGATAACTTGCTAATGTTAGTTGTCATTTAGGTTTTCTGGTGATCCTACTGTGTATATCCGCATCTTAAATTAACTAACGTTATGTTGTCAACAACATCATGCTGGCATTGACGTTAGATTGCGAACTTGGAAGTTGGAGATTCAACGTACTAGTTATGACCAGTTAATGAATTCAACACTGTGATGGCAGTAGTAGCATAAAAGTAAGAAACTAGTCGGCAACAACTTCGGCAACAACTGTAAATGGGGTGATTGCTTGCCGTTCTGCTAGGCTAGCCTACGTATTGTGTTATGATATTCAACCTGTCCTTGAAAGTATGAAGTGATCACCTGGCTAGTGGTCGTCACAGCTGTTAGCCAGTTAGGGGCATTTAATGACATGTACCTGGTGGCTTTTGTCAAGCTGATTATTCTGTAAAACATTCTGTATATAGAATAGAAACAATTGTGTTGTTTATGTGACAAGAGCCTTGTGTTTTGCGTTAGGTTTGCTGGGAGTAAGGAGTTGTTACTTGTTAGGTTGGCTCTTTAAAAAAATGTCTGAGCAGATTGCCAACCACAAATATATTGGATTTCTCAGATGTATTGTTACTAGTGGGTGGTGGGTGATTTGTAGGGTTGGGTATAATTTGGATTTGATAGATTCCGGATCTGCTTATTGAATCCAGTTCTTATCGAATATCCGATAAAATTCGAAGATGTTTTGTGGGGAAGGAAATTAAATATAAATAACAAAAACATTTCTACCTTTTATTCTTAGAATATTAAGAACAACACAAATGTTTCTTTTTATCTTAATTTGATGTAGGCTATAGGCTAGTTATTGTCATCTGTTTCTGATGCATTATAACAGAAAAAGAACAAGAAGGCTAATTAATTTCATTAATATTGCTGTGAATAATGGGAGGATAATGTACTTAGCCATGTACAGGTACTTAAGGAAGGAAACAACTGTTGCCAAGGGATGTAACCCCTTCACCACAAATCACTGCTGTGCTCAGTGACATTCATCCACTCTCTGTGCTCATCTTCCCCTTCATGGCTAAGTTTTCTTTAACAGGGGTCTCTGGGGATTAACTGGAGGTGGTAGGGTGCTCTGTGAACTTGCATCTAAGGAGGGTTATCATTAATTTACCGGTACTTGCAATATAAAATACCAATGTCAACTGTCTGTATGTTGTTGTACTCAAGTGTGAAATGCTAATGTTGCTACTGCTATCTGTATGTCTGGGGATTATGCCTTGGAGACTGCAACACTTGCACAGAGTGTTGAAGCAAATGCTTTGTCATGTTGGAAGGGGCTTCCTTACTTGCATGAAATACTCTTCTTGCTGCATGTGTTGCATTTTGCTGTATTATTATATTTTCTTTTGTGAAGCTCAGCCAAACCTTTGAGCATTTGCTGCTGTCATCCATGGACACTTACTGGAGTAAGTAAAGAAAAAAGTCTCTGCTCGCATGCTTCTGTGATGCAAGCATGTGACCAGTGATGTTTAGGTCCTTGGCAAAATGCTCAATGTAGTTCACTCATATATGGGGAGTGCGACAGAGATGCACAGTAGGAATCAATAATATTCTAAACTCAATGCAGTTTGTTATCAAATCCAAGTTGGAAATGTGGAACCGGTTCTAAATACCCATCCCCTTTGAGGGGGAATGAAGTGAAGTGACTGAATGCAATCAACCAGAGACCTGGGAGAGTCTGGTTGAAAACTATAATTTCTGCAACTATAATAAGATACCCCCTTAAAGTAACATGCCAATATTATGGGAAATGCACTCACCATCTTTGCCAGAGCCAAACAAGAAGATAAAATACCAATTTCCTCTCTGTGCGTTCAGTAGAAAGCTATCCGGCTGCAAGCTAGTCTAGCTTAGCACAAATGAAGGGAAGCGGATAAGCTAGCCTTGCTGTTGGCCAAAAACACATCTAGCCTATAGCTTATAACTCCAGGAGAGGTGTTTTTGGCCAACAGCTAGGCTAGTGGTCCGTATCCGCTTCAGTTCATTTGTTCTAAGCTAGGCAGCCAGATAGCTTTCTAGAGAATGCACAGAGAGGAAATTGATCTATCTTCTTGTCTGACTCTGGAGAACATGGTAAGCACATTTCCCACAATGTCGGCGCGTTCCTTTAATTAATAAACAATGAATTGCCCGTTGCCGCTATTACTATTGTAATCATCCATTGCTTTGTGTACAGATCAGTGTATCGTCTGCAGTGCTGAAGGCAGCTGCTCACCACTTAGGTTCCCAGTGTGACCAAGCCAACAAGGAGTTCATGCTGTGTCGCTGGGAGGAGAAAGACCCCAGGAAGTGTCTGGAGGAAGGGAGGAAAGTCAACGAGTGCGCACTCAACTTCTTCAGGTAGCGGCGCGTCAGGGGTCTTTTGAAACGCTAGTGTCTGGATCTCGTCACTTGGAAGGACCTGGGAGTGGCCTGTGACCTGGGAGCGGGTCGTCGCTTGTTGTTGGCCAAGCTGCAGAGTTGTAATTCCTCGTAATTTTCACCTAGAAAGTTGTTTGTAAACCTGCATTCACATTAACCCCACTGTTTACCCTTAACGGTCCTAGCCGAGGTCCTTCCAGGCGATGGGATCTAGACATTACCCTCTCAAACCTTTTCACATAAATCATTTAAGAACGCTTTACACTTTTAACTTTTACTAATTTAAGTAATTGTAAAATGTAATTATGAATCATTCTTATGTGTTATAGGGGCACACCAACATTATGGGAAATACGCTTACCATCTTCTCCAGAGTCAGACGAGATGATGGATACCAATTTCCTCTGTGTTCAGTAGAAAGCTATCCAGCTGCAAACTAGCCTAGCTTAGCTTAAATTAATGGAAGCGGATACGACTAGCCTATCTTTAAACTCTGGGAGAGGTGTTTACTCTCTACTGACAGTGAACACACAGAGAGGAAATTGGTGTCTTATCTTCTTGTCTGACTCTGGAGAAGACGGTAAGCGCATTTCGCATAATGTTAGTATGTTCCTTTAATCATATTCAGTCAATAAGTTATGATAATTATTCCCCATGGCCAGCGTACCTTTTGATTGATCATCTTCTCGACTGTGTTTGTTTTTATTTGCTGAAACTCCGCAGCAGGTTGTTTTTTAGTTGAGACTTTTTTCACAGGCATTGAACAGGTCAGTGTTTGCCCAGCAACAGCCCCCCCCCCCCCCCACGCCCCACACTCTCAACAACCACTTTGGGCTCCTGAGATAAATAAACACTCTGGTTAACCCAAAGCACACATTTCATTCGTGCCGGTTTGTGACATAACACGCACCCCAATAGGGCCTTGACAGAGTTTAGCTGTTATATCTCACTATATTATTTATTTATTTTGTTTTACTAACTCGTAGAAAACGCTGTCGTCCAGAGTATAGGGCTGCATGCATAATCTTAACTATAGGCTGCTGCCAGCGTGGAGGAAGTGACCTGGGTTGTTTCAGCCCAAGTGGTCGTGTCTGTTTACTAATGGTCCCAGACAGACCTTGGGTTATACCTGGATAACTCTGTAGTAACCGAGGGCCATCAAATGTGTGTGTCTGTGTGTGTGTGTGTATTCATGTGTGCGGGTATGGTGTGTTAGACACACAGGCATGTAGTGTGTGTGTGTGTGTGTTACATACAGAGCAGGCATGTTTTGCGCATAGGGTCAACAACTCAAACAGCACACGGCCTCCTCCACTTCTGAAGCAGGAACAAACAAGCAGCCCCCCCCCCACGGCCCCCAACATAAACAGAGCAATAAGTGTAATTATTGTAATGGGACAAGATTTTGAGTAAACTTGTAATTACACCTGGGACCTGGGCTGGTTGTTTATGTGCCTTTTTAAAGGACCCATCAACTTCCTTATGGGGCAGCAGCAGTCTTCTCCACTCCACTCTCGGAAACCTGCCTGTGAATGTCGGGCATCTTTCGACTATCGTGTGCGATTCTGATTTGGAAGCAGCAGCCTATAAGATTTCATTGTGTGGAATTTAATACTTACTGAAATGTTATGAATCAAGAGGGATTGATAAACAAAACTGCTTTATGAAAACCTTGTCAGTAGAGCTGAACGATTTGGGCATTTATGATGCTGAATAATTTGGATTATTTTGACTGATATTCATTCATTCCAATTGTGATACGATTCGTAATATTGATAATTTTTGCGTTGTTATATTTATCGACAGGACATTAAAATGATCACAATGTGATTTTAGCAGGGGCCTGTACGAAGCAAAGATGTTTTCCTAAGTCAGCAGAATACCATTCATAGGCCAGGACATTTAGGACACATTTGTAACATACTGCAGCCCCCTACGATCTGGATATTGCATTAGGCCATGTTGTGATTTCCATAACATTTGAATGAACAGCCCTACTTAGAACACTGCATTGCCTCGCTACAGAGCTTTCAATACCAGGTATGATGGATATTAAATGCCAGGTATTTGGATTATAATGACAATAACGATACGTTTACATGTAGCACTCTTCTAAAACATAATTTATAAAGTGCTTCACGCTGAACAGAATAAAGATGGATTGAGGTCTTCTGTTGTTCCGTGTTCTTCAGGCAGATCAAGGGGAACTGTGCCGAGTCGTTCACAGAGTACTGGACTTGCCTGGACTACTCCAACCTGACGGAGCTGCGGCGCTGCAGGAAGCAGCAGCAGGGCTTCGACAGCTGTGTCCTGGACAAGCTGGGCTGGGAGAGACCTGCTCTGGGAGACCTGTCCAAGGTGTGTGTGTGTGTGTATATATATATATATGAGTGTGATGGAGGGGGAGAGACCTGTCCAGTGTGTGTGTGTGTATATGAGTGTGATGAAGGGAGATGTGTGTGTGTGTGTGTGTGTGTGTGTGTGTGTGTGTGTGTGTGTGTGTGTGTGTGTGTGTGTGTGTGTGTGTGTGTGTGTGTGTGTGTGTGTGTGTGTGTGTGTGTGTGTGTGTGTGTGTGTGTGTGTGTGTGTGTGTGTGTGTGTGTGTGTGTGTGTGTGTGTGCGTGCGTGCGTGCGTGATGGAGAGAAACCTGTCCTGTGTGTGTGTATACGAGTGTGATGGAGGGAGAGAGACCTGTCCTGTGTGTGTGTATATATGAGTGTGATGGAGGGAGAGAGACCTGTCCTGTGTGTGTGATGGAGGGAGAGAGACCTGTCCTGTGTGTGTGTGATGGAGGGAGAGAGACCTGTCCTGTGTGTGTGTGTAAGCAGTGTTGGGAAAGTTCACTTTCTACATGAACTAGTTCAGTTCACACATTTTAAAATGAACTAGTTCAGTTCATAGTTAAAAAATTTGAACTAAAGTTCATGGTTTCAAAAATGAACTAGTTTATAGTTATTTTTTCAATACGTTGCTGCGAGCTATTATTTGTAAAAATGATTGCCACAACCCATATAGAACCACAGACAGCAATCAGAATACTGGCATTTCCATCACACTGATTATTTACCAGTGTTTCCCCTACCATTGCCTTGAAGGGGCGGCCAGCGTAACGAGGTTCTCTCTCCGCGCACAACACGCACTCACTGAAACCTTTCGGTGTGTGTGTGTGCGCCCGTCCCAAATCGGGCACACTTTTGAACAAAGTTATACTGTGATAGAGCGCAGAGAATGAACGCGCTCACAATTACGTTCATCTAGCGGAAATACAGTACGTTCAGTTCACGTTCGCCCCAAAATATGAACGAGTTCATGAACGACTTCAGGTACATCACTGTATATGAGTGTGATGGGGGGAGAGAGACCTGTGTGTGTGTGTGTGTGTGAGAGGGAGAGCGAGACATGGGGGGTATTATTAGGGCTGGGCGATATGGCCTAAATATGATATCACGATATTTTCTGACCTTTCGGCGATACACGATACACATCACGATGTTTTTCTTTTTTACCCCAAACAATTCATTATGAGGCTTACCAAGACAGTATTTGATTTTGCAAGCTAACATTAAAGACAAAATAAAATACCCATGCATTTAGCATTTTTATATTATATATTAGATTTAGATTATTAGATTATATATTGCATATATTTAGCAATGAGATATTATATGATTTAGATATGAAATATGATGAATTGAAAATGGGGGACCCTGATGTAAACAAGACTAAAGTCTTTCTCTGGTCTGCATCCCCTTAACAATTGTATGTATTGAGCTGTACTGTACCCATTCTGCAATATGTTAATAAAGTTTTAAATCAATCAATCAATCAATCAATCAATCAATCAATAGCATTTTTATGAAACTACTGTATATATGTATGTCTCTAAATGTTTTGATGAATTGAAAATGGAGGACCCTTATGTAAAAAAGTCGAAAGTCTTTTTCTGGTCTTCATCCTCCTGTACTGTATAATTGTACCCATTCTGCAACCCACAAAGTCTTCACTCATTCATTCTGACGGAAACATAATAATTTTGATTGACAGTCGAGTCTGCCAATTACGTCACAGCGCTTGCACCCGCCCTGCTGTTCTTAGCACCAATCGGCAAGCGCTACTAGTTTTTGACTTCCTGAATGTCCTGTGTGCTGAACAACGTCAACAAAGCTACTAACGTTAGCTCCCCGCGGCCGTCGAGTAGGAGACCAGTGCTCCACAGGATGACTAAATGAGGCATAATGATTTTACTACAACGAATGTTATAATAAAAGCCTTTCCATACATCTGTCTGATTGAAAACTTTATTAACAGACCGCGGAATGGGCATATCTCAGCACGGGCTGAGATATGAACGAGTAACGTGTGGACAGATTGACGTGACACAATCCTCTTGGGCAAAACATCACGATATCCACGATACGTTGAAAAAGTGTATCGTTAATGAACTGTACCCGATATTTATATAATATCGTCATATCGCCCAGCCCTAGGTATTATGGTTGCTAGGGTGATGTGGAATTTCCCATGACTAATAAACTCACAACATCGGACATTTTACAAAATTACGCTCTTACTTTGATCTTTAACATTATTCGGCTGCATTTGTTTTTAATACATTTTCAATGATGAGTATCCATTTGCTGGCGCGCTTCCCTGCAGTCAGTGACGGGAGCCGCTCCATCACAGTATTTTATAAATTATTTTTATTTTATTTTATTTATTATAATTTTTTTCATGTGGAAATGAACTAAATGGGTTTTATTTCTATACATCTTTTAAAAAGGGGTCAAGTAATGTACTCTGTGGATATGCCTCAACACTCAGTAACACCAGTGTCTGCCGTGGCAAGCCTAGTGTGTATGAGTGTGACAGAGGGACCTTTCTGATGTGGTGGAGGGAAGGAGAGATGGTGACTAGGTGGGCTGGTAGACCGAGCTGAGGGATGGAGGGAAGGATTGGAAAATAGAGGGAGGGATGGAAGGAGCAGCAAACCTTTTAGTTTACTTTTGGGTACTTGCAGTGTTGCTGTTCCATGCGGTTAACTTGATCAACTGTTGCAAATGTACACGATGGCTCTGGAAAAGAGAGTCTTGACTGTAAATAATGCTAAAAATTTCAATGTAAATGAGAGAGGGAAATCTGGAGCGGGAGAAACCCAGCCTTGCAGACTGACTGAAGGGAAGAACAGAGGGAAGGAGAGAAAAGGGGAGAGATGGGAGAGGACGTACAGGGAAGGAAGAGGAGTCTGAGAAAGGGGAGCAGAAAGGAGGAGGTAGTGGGGAGACACTGGGTTTGAAAAGCTGCATTAGCGCTGAATGGCGTGGGGAGAGAATGGGAGGGAGGCGAGAGCAGCATCTAGGTGTTAAGGCTGTGTCAACACCCCTCCATCCTACCTGAAAACAACCCTCAGCTTGTTGACACAGCCTCCTGGAACCTGGATGTTTTCTGTTGGTACAAGCAAAACATTCCTCGTTATACATACAGCCTGTTATTTCTGTTTTGGTTACTTGAAGCTGTCACTGTTCTGGTTTATGAAGAGGGCTGGTTATATGATGCAGACGACGGCTCCAGTGATGAGCCAGAGGTTGTGTTCAGGTTTGGACACCTCCCGGTTTATCTTAATATGGGCTGGTGTTAATTTTAAGTAAGGCTGTACAATATATCTAATTCAGATTGATAGGAACACTTATATACCTTTTAAACACATGTTTAAAACTACATGAGAAGAAAATGTAGATGCTAAATGTAAGACTAGGCCGTGCCTGTGACAATTATTTTAGTTACTTTGCAAAGTAGGGCTGAACAATTAATCAAAGCGCAATATCCAAATGGCAGGAGGTGCTATGTCGAAATACCATAGTGTTAGCCCCTTATTTAAATGTTTATTAGCAACGCTGAGCTTTCAAAACCTAGCGTTTGTCTGTCCGAAACCCTCGTGCAACTGTGAGTACCTTTGACATTTCTTTGCGACACCTGTATGATAAGCGTTTTGATAGAGAAAAGCGAGACAGACTTAATTGTAGGATTTTTACATCATCGTAGAAGGGACTGTGTATTCACTCGTCCAACAATGTTGGCGTGCATCACAGTCCGGAAAGGGGCTACATAGTGTTGTGGTGCTGCAGCAACGTCCCGGCCTACAAATCTAATCCTTAAATGTTTTTTAATTATGTTTTTTTGGTAGATTTCTATAGTTTTTTTTTATTACCGGGCAGTCCGGTAGAGAGACAGAGAGAGGAAGAACGGGAGACAGAGCGCAGGCATTAAAGCGTTCCGTCTTGGGACGGATATCCGTCCATTTGATTTGGAGATTCCGTCATTTGATTTGGAGTCGTGACGGATTTTAACCTGAGCCAATCAGAGGCGTCAAATATCCTTTTTTCCCCTACCGCGGCCGCACCAAACAGTCATTTGCGAGCAATCGGCAAATTCTCAGGCAAATGCAACCAACCAGAAGGCGAGATTGTTCTGAGTTTACAGCCCTTTCACCCGCCTCCGCTGTGCTCAGCACCAATGGGAAGCGCCCATTTTGAGACTCTAGCGTCTAGCTCTACTCGCGAGTAAACTTGACTCATCAACACCATGCGGCAACTTTTTACGAGACCGTAAGTTCATTTGACTTATTCTAGTCAAAAGAAACATATATATTACTATTGCTATTGATAAATCTAGGTAACGTGAATGCCACAAAACGAATGCCTTTTGTTAATCAGAACGTTATTTACGCGACAAGCAGTGTGTTGTTGTCGTTGTTGTTGTTGTTGGTGGTGTTTCGTGTGTGTGCTTGCGCCGCTCGCTTTCTGATAAATGTATGAATGTTGATAAATCTAGATAACGTTAATGCCACAAAACGAATGACTTTGTTAATCAGAACGTTATTTGCGGTATCAATTGTTTTTAAGCTCAATAAACGTCTTTCTCCCATTTGTCCGGGAGATCTCTGGGTAACAGTACTGTATATTTGCATATCATATATGTCACAAATGTAACATTACTATATACCTGTATGTCATGTATGTCACTATGAATTGAAAACGGGGGACCCTGATGTAAACAAGACGAACGTCTTTCTCTGGTCTGCATCCCCTTAACAATTGTGTGTATTGAGCTGTACTGTATTGTACCCATTCTGCAATCTGTTAAATATTGATTGATTGTTATTAACAGATTGCAGAATGGGTACAGTACAGCTCAATACACACAATTGTTAAGGGGATGCAGACCAGAGAAAGACTTTCGTCTTGTTTACATCAGGGTCCCCCATTTTCAGTTCATCATAACATATATGACACACATGACATACAGATAGACAATACTGCTACATCTATACATTTATGACATACCAGATTTACAAATACAGTAGCCTATTGTTTGTTTGTGATACAAAAATAGTCTAAAAAGAGTATATACATTTGACGAAGAAACTGTACATTGGAGGTGGTTGGGTGGGATGGGGGGGGGGTTGTAACTATACATTGGATTATCGACAAAACCTTACTTGGTCCCAAGAAGAGGGTCTCGTGTATTAAATAAAGTTTTCATTCATTCATTCACTCTGGATCTTGTAAATCCAGTAGCAATACACACAATTGTTAAGGGGATGTAGACCAGAGAAAGGCGTTTGTCTTGTTTACATCATCAGGGTCCCCCATTTTCAATTCATAGTGACATTTATGACATACACAACATACACATGACATCATGACATTTATGACATAGGGACATACATGCCTTACAGGTATATAGTAATAGTACTGTTACATTTGTCACATATACGATATGCAAATATACAGTACTGTTACCCAGAGATCCTAACAGTAAATATATACATATGATGAGGAGGAGACTGTACATTAGGAGGGGGTGAGTGAGTGGGTGGTAAATAAATATATACAAACGGTGGGGAGGAGACTGTCCATTGTTGTTGTGGCATAATTGCGAAACGTGTTTAGTCCCTTGTTTGTATGATAACAAGCCATTTAGTTCATGGTTCAAAGTGGGGAGGGGTGCTAGCTCGCCATCAATCAGAAGCTAGCCACAAGACTTGCATTCACGCTCTCCAGCACACAACAGTAGGGTCTCTATAGTCACAGTCAGGACAGTAGGCTCGCTCTACAAGTAGGCTCCCTTAAAACGCTAACGCTATTACAAAAAAATACAGTAGAGGTTAAAATAAGAATATGACTTGGCCAGAAAAAAAGTTCAGTCAGGAGATTTTTTTTTGCTTTAATCCCTGCAGAGCGGGGGGAAGACATTCAGCAAAGGACGCCGGGTCCGGGAATCGAACCCGGGTCGGCCACTTCACGACGCAGCGCGTTACATGGTTCGCCACTTGGGCGCCCCTACAAATCTAATTCTACAGACTTAAGAAAACGTCTTTGTTTGATACAGATCCCTGTCAAATTTATTATTTTAATATTTTTCAATGAAAACGAGAATAATGATGCAAAAATGATTATTCCCTCTAATATTGTGAATCATATTGCAATCGCAAAATAATCACAATGAAATATTCGTTCCAAAATCGGCAAGGCAGTATCTGATGATATGATGTTCTGTCCCATGTTGTTCATGTCCGTAAAGTGTGGACCACTCCTTCCCTTGTCCAGGTGACGAAGGTGGCCACCTCCCGGCCCGTCCCAGAGAACCCCTACCACTCGCGGCCGCGCCCCGAGCCCAACCCGGTCATCGAGGGCAAACTGGAGCCTTCCAAACACGGCAGCAGGCTGTTCTTCTGGAACTGGTGAGACGTGGACGTCCAAAAGCACCAACTCAGCCTGCCATGCCATGGGCCCTGCACACACACCACCATGCATTCTGAGGGAGCGGCCACACTGATCCATCACAAAACAAGAAAGGCGTTTCTGTCCATTGGTTTGTTTTTAATTAGAACCTAGTTAACGTATTAGGTACGTTTGTAGAAACAGTCTGCTCCAAAAGGTCATCCTCTCTGAACCTTTCTGTCCGATCAAAACGGATATGAATCTGGCGGAGACAGACTTCTTCAGGACTTCATCAGTCCTGTCCAAAAAACGGATACTTTATTATTAAAAAATAATTATTAAAAACCAACGTAAACGGACTGCCACAATGGATCCGTGTGGCCGCGCCCTAAACCATACCCACTAGACCGCTCCTAAACTCCAGTGACTTGACTCTTTGATCAAAACCTACACCCTGTTTCCTCGAAACTTGAAAGGACCCTTAGATTTTACACCTTACTTCCACTGTGCCTCAGTCGACCCTTGATGCAGTAGAGAGTTTTCAGCCACTGGAAGGATTGGGCAGGTTTAAGCACTGTGCCTGCAGCTCCCACCTCATCAAAGGCTTGTTATAGTGCCGCTATCTTCAATAAATCTCCCTGGTACTAGGTGATAAAAGACCGGGCCGGTCTCACAGACATAAGACTAGTCCTGGACTAAGGATTTTCCTCAATAGTAATCTCCACTGAAAGTAATTTTTGTTGTTAGTCATGGACTAGGCTTAATCCATGTCTTTGAAACTGGCCCGTAGAGTCTGTGGTTATGATTATAGGGTTTTAGGGCATAGTGTGTAGGGCGTAGGGTCTAAGGGATTCATTTTGACGGCCCATTCCAACAGTGGTACACCCAGCATCATCAGACCTGTCTGTAAAGGAAGGATGGTTGTGTGAACTCAGCCATTGTTCATAGTTCTTAGTTCATACAGCTCTCCTGACGCCCTCCATGTAAATGTAATGAGTGAACAAGGCGCAACGCACTGTAATAAACAAAATAAAGGATTTAATTTAAAAGTGTCTGGTTTTTATGCTGTACTTTCTCATATATATGAACCCCAACTTCATACTTGGTTTCACTTTGTTTTAATGTTGAGTTACCGGAGTATTTGCATATGTGAAACAATATTCAATATGTTTAGTAAGAAATTGGCAACATATAGTCTACATGGTAGAGGGTCTGTATTCTTCTAGGCAACAAGGATGCTGTCAACACATAGTTTTTGTATTTCCACTTTGCATGTGCATGAACCATGGTATCTAGACAGCCTTCAAGGCAGTGGCGTCATTTCAATAAAAGGCAAGGTATGGCGAGGAGGGGGGGGGGGGGTGACGGCGGATTTTTTTTGTCAAATCAGTTGTGCAATAGTCACTTTTGGTGAGTTGTTTCTATACAATTCAGTTATATGACATTTAGGTATGACACAGGACTACACAAGAATGTTTAGTATAGAAATGTGTCAACAGACTAAAGCAGGGAACCACAATATTTTGCATACGAATTATGCAGAATGTAATATCATAACTGTCTATTACTTTTCTTGCAATTGAGCCAATTTTCCTTAGGTACGGTTTTGAGGTGTGTGTTCAACAGAATGTAGTATCAAAAACACATTCACAAAAAGTATGGGTTACTGAATGCTGAACTGCACTATTATAATCACTAAGCCAGACCTTACCTGTGTCCCTGTATCACTTGTCTCTGCTGCCCTTTGATTAAAAAACGTCCCTATGTCCATTTTCCTTTTTTTTCGGCATATTTCAGTTAGTCACAGTAAAAGTCACCTAGTAAAAGTGAGATAATTGACAATATCAAAACATGCTAGGGCTGTACCGAATAGTTCGAAGCTTCGTTCATAATGTTGACATTCGAATTCTAAATCAACATAAAAAATTGTAATACATTTTTTTTCTTTTTTTTTTACATTTTAATTTGCCAAGGTATGGCGAGTGCCATACCTTGCCATACCAAAATGACGTCCCTGCTTAAAATGTCTACATTTTGAATGAATGAATTTATTTGAATGGGTATCCAGTCATCAGCTCCAAAGGAGACTTAAATACAAAGCTACACACATGAACAGGAAATAAAAAACCATCAAGGACCACACTAAGCTGGCCTAGGGCTTACTTCCATTGTGGTTCCTTGTTTTAGAGATGTGGAAGAGTGAGAAGAGGACATGTAGCCTAAAGGCAATGAATAGCGTCACACGTTTGCCATTCAGGCAGTAACATCCAATACACTGACTATACTATACAGTCAGTGATCCTATCAAAAGAGGACTCAAAAAGTTTTTCACAATAAACACAATTTACATACCCTACAGATAAATAACTTGATAACTTACTATTATCAAGGAGACATTCCTTCAATTGACGTTTTAAGGTACTCAAAGTTTAAAGCAGTTTTGGTAAACTATTCCATTGTCTGACAAACCCCAAGCATCTTGACCTCTTAACAAAACTCTTCTTACAAGGAGAATAAGCTGACTGAGCAGTTATAGAGACGGTTTGGGAATATCCACTCAAACAGACACAAAAGTAACCGAAGTATCGGGTGGTGGAGTGAATAAGGGTGATGCAATGGCTTCAACCAGCGTATGAAATTATCACTAGTACCCGCCAGCCAAACGCTGCTGCATTATGAGCTGGTGGGTATTGGCAATTCCACTAGTCACAGATAAGCTTGTGTTTTAGTGAGTATTTTATATTCTAAAAATGACTGTCATGAAATTAGATATACTGGTCACATTCTGAACCCACCAACCGCTGTGGCTGGTCGATGAAAAGGTTGGATTCATGGCCCGTCTGCGGCGCTGGGGGACGGCAGGCAACACCTCTGTGTAGCACGTCTGTGTTTTGTCACCGCATGTATTATTGTCAAGAGTGATGGAGCAGGAGGTCGGAGGTCAAGGTTCAGGGTCAATACCTGTGGCAGCAGAGAGCGGCTTCTGCTTCCTCCTTTTCTCCCAGCTCACTTCCTGTCTGTGACCTGGGCCCGGCGCAAGACAAGAGGAGTCATTTCAAAGACGCACAGAATGAACGCTGTGTTGCCAGCAGAATGCACGCATGCACACACATGCACACACGAGCACATCACACACACACACATGTATATGCACACAAACAAACACAACATGCACGCACCTACGTACCCACATGACCTGGACTGGAAGGAGACGAGGAGTTCAGTTCTAAGACATGGTGTCCTGTGGAACATAGTAGACTGTGCCAACACACACACACACAGAAACATGTACCACTGGGATACTGGCCAATACTGGAATGAAGAGGCTGAACCGTGGAAAGTGGTTGATTTTCATGTTTAGAATTAAAAAGCAAATGAAAAGCAAATTTCACACACTAGTAACGTTGGTCTGAGTTGGCGTGAGAGCTGGAGTCTCCTTGGCAACTTGGTTTCAAACGCAGATCCGTGCCCCAGCCTTTTATTCATATCTTTAAACATATTTATTCAGGGAAGGTTGACTGGGGAACACTTGTTCGTATTCAGAAACGGCACAAACACCTGGGTGCTGCACAGCGCTTTACACTATTTGCCATTGAGTAGCTTCACTGGAGCAGTTTTGGGTTAAGTGATGAACATGGTTACTCAGCTGTAAGAGTTGTACCCTTCCTGCTGACTTGTACAGAACTTGTAAGTCACTTTGGATAAATGTGTCAGCTAAATGAAAATGTGAGAGCCTTGGTTAAGGGCACCGTCATCATCTTTGATGTTGGATGGGAGAACATTCCTTGAGTTGATCGATGGTTTCAGTGGAATTGCGTTGCTAGGGAACGGCTCAAACCCAGGTTTATTTCCTGTTGCAGTGTTTGCTAATTGCTACTGGTAATATCAATAGCTGGCGGGAAATCAAATGTGGTCCATTCTAGAATGTTTGCTTGTTTGTTTTTAGTGTCAAGTTGAAACCATCTATAGGAGCCCTTTAAACCAGAAAAGGCCATGTTTGGTTTGACATGGTTTTGTTTGGTTCTGCGTCTGATGATTCCCACATCCACTGATCTTTACACAGCAGATGGGACCCTTTCCAGTAAAGGTGCTATTGGATCAGTGAAGACCTCCAGGTCAGGTCCTATTGGATCAGTGAAGACCTCCAGGTCAGGTCCTATTGGATCAATGAAGACCTCCAGGTCAGGTCCTATTGGATCAGTGAAGACCTCCAGGTCAGGTCCTATTGGATCAGTGAAGACCTCCAGGTCAGGTCCTATTGGATCAGTGAAGACCTCCAGGTCAGGTCCTATTGGATCAGTGAAGACCTCCAGGTCAGGTCCTATTGGATCAGTGAAGACCTCACGCCAAACACATACTGTATATGTGCACACAGCTGCACACCACCGGAAAACTGGAAAAAAGCAGTTCCTTTGGCTGGTCAACTGTCATATGGTTAGCAGGGAAGGAAATTAGCACCAACCAAAATGCTGCCAAATGTCTGCAGCTGGTAGTCTATTCTGAAACAAAGGGAGCACACCCAAGAATGGTGCAGGTCATCAGTCTGCAGGAAAAAAAGGTAAACATTATTCCACCATCGTAATACAGTATTTTGGTTCTCACAATACCGTCTATCCTACCGGCCACATAGGCAGCTAAACAAGTCTATTTGGCAAGTGAAATAGAGAGTAGCTGATTAATTCTAGCATTCCCCATCAAATGTGGCCAGAGGTGATCCCCGCCCTGATGGTTATTTTTGAAAGTTGTTCATTCTATTACTTTTGACACTTTTTAGAAAAAAGAACAAAGTAATTTCTCAGTATCTCTCGGGGCTAGAGCAGCTGTTTGTTGTGACTACATTATAGAGCCCTTGTTGTGGTTAGACGTCAGGCTTCAGGCAGACTGAGTCTTTTAACCTCTGCCATGTGGTTCATTACTATGGGGACCAATAGAAACATACAGTTTGACAGCTTTCTCATACTGCAAGCAGAGATGTGACCCTACGGTGTTTTCATACGATGTAGCGTTAAAGAGTCTGCGTTCCAACAGACACACACACACACACACGCACGCACACACACACACACACACACACACACACACACACACACACACACACACACACACACACATGCACCCACACAACAGGCCGAAGGGACTCCAGTGACACGGGTAAGAATCCACAGACAACCATTTTGGTGTCATTCCGCCTGTGTGAACGTGCACTGTGTGTTTATTTGTATTTGCTTATCCCAATTTGCTCTTCAATCTTGTGTTTCAACGAACGTCTACTCTGTCTGTTCTCAAACATTTTTCCCAGTGATTTATTTATGTATTTATTATCTTTTAGAAGGCAAGTTCGCTGGAGCACATTTTCTGAAGATTTGCGGTCAAAGCCGGCCTTGTGTTTCTACACATAGCTCCACGGACGAGCATGCTCACAAATAGATCAGATTTGTTTTTGTGTGCACAGATTTGCATACATGTGCCAAAGGCCCCAGACAGAGAGTTACAGTACACAGCCAGTGTGTGTGTGCATGTGTGTGTGTGTGTGTGTGTGTGTGTGTGTGTGTGTGTGTGTGTGTGTGTGTGTGTGTGTGTGTGTGTGTGTGTGTGTGTGTGTGTGTGTGTGTGCATCTCATTGTGGTAAGCTGCACTTGAATGCACAGACTGGAGTGTGTTCCGTGATAACACAGCCAATATTAACGACTACACTGAAACAGTGCTTGACTTTGTCTGTACTCTGGTAGAAGAAACAATCCCCTCTACCACAATTAGAGTTTACCCAAATCAAAAGCCCTGGGTAGATAAATCCGTCCGTAAGGCTCTGAAAGTGCGCACCTCAGCCTACAATGCCGGGCTTGTGACAGGCAACATGAATGAACACAAGGCGGCGAGATACAACGTAAGGAGGACAGTAATAGAGGCAAAACGGCGTTACAGGGATAAAGTTGAACTTCAGTTTGAACAGGCTGACTCTAGAGGCATGTGGCAGGGCCTCAGAACGATGACAGATTACAAAGGCACCTCCCTCAAGCTGAACAGTGACATCTCCTTAGCAAATTATCTCAATACCTTCTATGCGAGGTTTGAGGCTGTGAATAACAACACCATCCTACAAACCACTGCAATAGAGGGGGGGGGGGGCACTGGTGATGGAGACTCAGTGTTCAGGATAACAGAACATGAGGTGAGGAGGACCTTTAAGAAAGTGAATATCAGGAAGGCAGCAGGACTGGACGGTATCCCCGCTTGCGTCCTAAAAGTCTGTGCCGACCAACTGGCCCCGGTATTCACTGACATATTTAACCTGTCCTTAGAACAGGCTGTCATCCCCACCTGTCTGAAGAAGTCCACCATTATCCCTGTACCCAAAAAATCTATGCCCGCTTGCCTCAACGACTACCGCCCTGTAGCTCTCATCTCCATAGCCATGAAGTGCTTTGAGAAGCTAGTGAAGGGCTACATCTGTTCCTCCCTCCCCATCAACCTGGACCCTCTGCAATTTGCATACCGCCCCAACAGGTCCACGGAGGACGCCATAGCCCATGTGCTGCACACAGCAGCATCACACCTGGACAAGAGGCAGGGGAACTATATGAGAATGCTGTTCATCGACTACAGCTCAGCATTCAATACCATAGTCCCCTCCAAACTCATAGCCAAGCTCAGGGACCTGGGCTTGAACTATGACCTCTACCAGTGGGTCTTAGACTTCCTGACGGGTAGACCCCAGGTGGTGAGAGCAGGCAACTGCACCTCCTCATCCATCACGCTCAACATAGGGGCCCCCCAGGGCTGTGTTCTGACTGAGTCCCCTCCTCTACTCCCTGTACACACATGACTGTGTGGCACAGCGGAACAACAACACAATCATCAAATTTGCTGATGACACAGTAGTGGTGGGCCTGATCTCTGCCAAGGACGAGAGGGCCTACCTGGAAGAGGTAGAGAATCTGTCACAGTGGTGTCAGGAGAACTGCCTCTCCCTGAACGTCAGCAAAACAAAATAGATGATTGTGGACTTCAGGAGGTCGGGGGTCAGGGACTACAGCCCCCTCAGCATCGACGGGGCACCGGTTGAGAGAGTGAACAGTTTCAAGTACCTCGGAGTCCACATATCCGAGGACTTGACATGGACCACACACATTGACAGTGTTGTGAAGAAGGCACAGCAACGCCTCTACTTCCTCAGGCGCCTAAGGAAGTTCCAAGTCAGTCAGAAGATCCTTAAGAACTTCTACTCGTGCACAATAGAGAGCATCCTGACTGGCAACATCACCTCCTGGTTTGGGAATAGCACCGCACAAGACCGAAGCAGACTACAAAGAGTGACACGTTCAGCCAAACGCACAATTGGAGGGGGGCTCCCCACCCTCCAGAACATTTACAACAAGCGGTGCATGGGTAAGGCTAAGAGAATTATCAAAGACTCCAGCCACCCAAACAACTGCCTCTTTGAACTGCTGCGGTCAGGCAAGCGATACCGGAGTCTCATGGCAAGCACAGAGAGACTCAGAAGAAGCTTCTATCCTCAGGCCATCAGAATGCTAAATGACAATAACACTATGTAACAACCATCAAATGCACTCACAGCACACACATCCACACGCACACACTCACTTTAAACAAACAACTCACTGCAGCACCCACTTTACCCACTTTAGAACACCTAAACACACTTTATATTTATTGGTAAAGAATTTGCACTACAACCCATACCTCATTACACCTTACTGTAAATTGTACCTAAATTGTACCTCATCCCATTTCTGCTTTGTACTGTATAGTCGCTAGCGGACTGACCATCGGGCGCACCAGGAGTTTTCCCGGTGGCCTGGCAGACTGGCAATGTTTTTTTTATTTAAATTTTAAATTTATTTTTGTATTTTTCTTTTGTATTATTTTTTAAACAAACATAAACAAACATGACAACACACGATAAGATATACAAGCATTAATTAACCGTGCACATCCAATGAAATCACCAATTAGTTAAATGTCTTATACAGGATATACCCCTAATACCTGCTATCTAATACCCTACACACATATGCTCCCCATTGGATAATCCATCCATTATCCCTCGCTCCTAACCAGACACTACCATTATATGCTAGCTTTTATTCTCTCCACCACTTCTAACCACATTGTCATTTTGGATTCATTGAGACCCAAAATTCTTGCTGTAGATATTTCTTGATAAATCACATCGAGATATGTAATAATCCAGACCTTCCGGCACATTTTTTCCGGTTGAAACCATCGTGATGCTATCAGCTTTTTAGCCACTGTGATACCCGATAAAACCAATCTATTTAGCTGTGGGTGTACTGCACACTCAAAAACATCATTCAGCAGTAATACAGAGGGGTGTACAGGTATATTCAGAGTTAAGAGATTTGATATCGTGACTTTCGTAAAAGTCAGTCAAAGCTTAACATAAGCACGAGCAGTGAACTCCAAGCCCACGTGACTGAACTCAAACTGCAAAGAAACAGACTAAGAAATGATGTAAACTCCATGATCAAAACAGCAAAGAAAAAATTCATCAATGACAAAACCGAGGAAAACAAAAACAAACCGCGTGAACTTTGGAAATTACTCAATAACCAACTAGGCTGCAGTAAAAAACTTAAAACCAGATTCTCAAACATAAACATAAAGACGGACAACACGCTCATCACAGAAAAGCTGGATGTAGCCAATTACTTAAATAGTTTCTTCACAAACATAGCCACAACACTGGTAAACAAACTACCCTCCCACTCAGGGCATTATGGGGTAGAACACATAGTAGCTTACTACAAAAACCTAGGGGTCCACAAAGACGACTTCAAACTGGAAATGGTAACAACAGATGAGGTACTCAAAAAACTGAGCGCCCTCCAACCTAACAAGGCCACTGGCCATGACAACATCCCCTCCAAATTCCTCAGAGACTCAGCAGCCGCCATCACCCCAGTCATCACACACATAATAAACCTCTCTATAAAACAGGGACACGTCCCCAAGGACTTCAAAATTGCGAGAGTGACCCCTCTGCACAAAAAAGGCAGTAAATTAGACCCAGGCAACTACCGCCCTGTTTCTATCCTTACCTCCATCTCGAAAGTCATGGAAAAAATTGTATACGAACAGGTCGAAAAATACCTTGCGGAAAAAAATCGAATCTACGAATTCCAATCTGGCTTCAGAACATCCCACTCCACTGACACATGCCTTCTCTATTTAAACGACCACATCAAACAAGAGGTGGACGCGGGCAAATACTGCGGCATGGTCATGCTGGACCTACAAAAGGCCTTCGACACTGTCAATCACACCATTCTGATTGACAAGCTAAAAGCAATTGGTTTTGATAGTCTATCAGTGAGCTGGATGCAATCCTACCTGGAGGGGAGAGAGCAGATGGTGGAGGTAAACGGTACCCTATCCCCCCCCCTCACAGTAAACTGTGGTGTTCCACAAGGAAGCATACTAGGTCCGCTACTGTTCCTAATTTATGCAAATGACATGTCGTCAGCTTGTGACTGCAACTTGTTCCTGTTTGCGGACGACTCAGCCCTGCTGGTCTCTGACAAGAACAAATTACAGGTTGAAAAAACCCTCAGCTCAGAACTAAGCAAAATCTGCATATGGCTCGCTGATAACAAACTATCATTACACATGGGCAAAACAGAGTCCATTCTCTTCGGTTCAAATAACAAACTCAGCAAGACCGACGGCTTCTCAGTTACAGTGGGTGACAATATTGTCACAAGGAAAGAAGATATTACCTACCTGGGTTCCATCCTAGAGGCAAATCTTTCCTGTGACAAAATGGCATCCAATGTAATAAAAAAAGTCAACCAACGAACTCGTTTCTTGTACCGGATCTCCTCACTGGTAAACAAGAATACCCTGAAGACTCTAGCAGGAGCACTCATTCAAGGGTACTACGACTATGCTTGCACCTCATGGTACCAAAGCACCTCAAAGGCGCTAAAAACAAAATTACAAACATCTCAAAACAAACTGGTCAGACTACTGCTTGACCTTACTCCTAGAACCCACCTCACCCCTGCCCACTTTGACAACCTAGGATGGCTTAGAGTAGACGACAGAGTACAGCAACTTGCAATGGGCCTGGTCTACAAGATACACTACACGACCAAGGTACCCATGTACATGACTAAATACTTCCCAAAGGTCAGTGAATACCACGATCACAACACCAGAGGGAGCTCCACAAATCATGTTAAACCCAGATTCGGCTCAAACAAGGGACTAAACACGTTTCGCAATTATGCCACATCAATGTGGAACGCCCTACCCAAAGCTGTAAAGGAATGTGAATCACTACCCACTTTCAAAAACACTCTCAAAAAACACCTAAGGGAGACTGCAACTCGAAACTGGCCCCTGTAAATGTCCGAACACAACCCCCGCCAACACCCCCCCCCCCCCACTCCTACCCACCCCCCCCCCCCCCCCCCCAACCACCTCCAATGTACAGTCCCACCCCCACCTACCCAATCCAATGTACAGTTTCTACGCCTAATGTATATACTCTTTTCTTTCTGGACTCTTTTTGTATCACAAATACAGTACTGTAATTGCAAATCTGGTATGTCATAAATGTATAGATGTAGCAGTACTGTCTATCTGTATGTCATGTATGTCATATATGTTACGATGAATTGGAAATGGGGGACCCTGGTGGAAACAAGACGAAAGTCTTTCTCTGGTCTGCATCCCCTTAACAATTGTATGTATTGAGCTGTACTGCACTGTACCCATTCTGCAATCTGTTAATAAAGTTTTCATTCATTCATTCATTCATATATTTGATTTATTTTATTTATTTGTACATTATATTATTTTGTTGCCCGCAGTCAGGCCACTGAAATCCGAAGCAGGCCACGGTCAGTATAAGTGTTTCTAGTTGCGCGGAGATGTGCTCTCTAATATACGTTCCGCAGGCAGGAATGAGTTAACTTGTCCGTTGTCACCCAGCGCGAGGCAGCGCAGTGCGCCTGCGCGGGCATGTCAGATTGATGTTTGTATCTAGATAACCTTCCGTGGAGCACTGCTTTCCAACATGAAGAGAAAGGGTGGTGGCAGAGAGGGAATGACACACAAAAAAGGCACTAGTCAGAGATGCTGCAAAAAGTTTTTTTTTAGCAGTCCTTTTATCATCTATTTGACTCGAAGAAGACTTGGAACTAGCGATTGAGACCAGGCATAAACTCATAAAGAAAGAAAGCATAAAGATTAAGAAATCGAGAAATTGGGTCATTTTCCTATTGACTTGTATACAATCAGAATTCTTTTGGCAGCTGTTGACTGTATAAATGGGCGAGTTATATACAAATGCACCCCCTGCAGTTGTTATGAACAGTGAAATTAGCTATAGACAGTGTTGGTTGCTGTAATTAAACTAATTACAATTTTACTTTTTTCTTATTTCTACTCATTGAATAGTAAATTCCAGATGTTTGTTTTTTTAGTTCAAGGGTTTTAAAAGAGAGTAAAGGATTTGCCCATCACCTTTCCACAGAGTTCACACACTAATATGAAGCACTCTTCTTTAAATAATTTTTGCTGTGATTTGAAGCTTTTCTACAGTTGCATGTTTTGTTTTTGTTTAAACTTTTTCCTGTTATACTTGCAGTTATGTAGGCAATGTTGAATTATATTATAGTGAACAAATAGGTAACATGTAACGTCATATTAGCATTCCTACCCAAGAATAAAGTTAAAGTAAAAATAAAGTTATCCAAAAACAAATTAATTTAATTCATTAATTTGTTTATTTCAATTGAGACACTAATGGAAACAAATAAAAAGATAAACATTTAAAATAAAACAGCAACATGTAAGAAACATTGTAAACATTGTAAGGTCACTATGTCAGGGAGGAACTAATCACCTGTATCTGTTGGTTTTAACGTGTTCTTTGTTGTCGTAACACACGCCGGCTCTGTAGCTCTCCAAATTAGGCAAAAATTTATGTCAGACTTTTTTGGGAAGCCTCAACAAAAGAAGATTATGTGACCGCCACCGCCTCGACATTGATGCGCTAATAAAGACCTTCATCAGCGCCAACCCGGAGAGAAAGGCCACATTTGGAGATGAAGTTGTGAGATCGGATGCATGCAGCAGGCGCGGCACATCTAAGGTAGGGACAATATATAATGTTGTCGTTTAAAACTGCCGCCGTGCAGCATCAGGCATTGGGATTATTGGCTGTGTTGGCACTTTCTTCGTCTGTTACCATGGTGATCTGATCTGTGGTCTGTGCTGCCCTGCTAAACTGTGAGTTGTTCAGCAAACTTAACAGTTGAGTCATTTCTGCTTGTTAATTTGCGCCCCCCCTCCCTTTTCGTTTAATTCCCCCCCCCCCCCCCCCCTCAGCACCCGTTATAAATGCGTTCCGCGGCTATGATTATATTCTGTTGGCCTGGCCTGGCCTGGCTGAGTCAAATTCCCGGTAGGAATTATGGTCCCAGTCTGCGACTGTGTATAGTATATTGTATTGTAACTCAGTTACTTCTACTCTGCATTGTACATTGTATATATGTATATACTGAACACTTTTGTCTATGTACTTGACTTCTATTTTATACTTACTATACTTATTTTATACTTATCTATTTTTACCTAGCACAATCTCTGGAGCGAAACAGAAAGAAGCATTTTATATAAAAGTATTCTGTACTTCTGTATGACAACTAATAAAGAAACTTGAGAAACTTGAACTAGTAGTAATAATAGTAGTAGTAGTTATACCTTGATCTCAAAGTCCTAGGTTTCTTTGATGGCTGATAAATGGGTAGTATACTCTAAAAGGCCAGAAAAAGAGGTTGGTATACTCCAGATACCTGGGCATTGCTTCAACTGCCCCCCCCCCCCCCCTCTCTGTTCTATATAAAATATGAATGAGCCAAAGGC
>NC_140175.1:75516108-75607855 GCF_963971535.1 Notolepis coatsorum
CACCGTCTGGGCATTTGCAAAGAGACGCTAATGATGGTTGCTTCTCTTTTGCACGTGACACGGTCTATGCAGAGGACCTTTTGTTTTTTTAGATAATAAAAATAGTTTGTGCTGAGTTTAATGATGATAATATGTTTGTTGTCTTTATGAAATGATAATGATTGTGATTAATAATTATCAAGAGGAGGGAACTGTCGTGGAATATATTATCATGTCATTATGGATCTGTGTTGTTTTATCATGTCATACAGCTTGACTCTCGGTATGACCGGGTTGACTGGTTGATGTGTGTATGTCTCTTTAAGAAGACTCCAAGGGACTGACATCTTCCTAGTCATAACAGAGTTGTTGTCTGTTTCCAGTTACTGGGAAACCATTTTGCTTACCTTAGTCATCATATCTGATATATTGTTATGTCTGACAACTGTGTATTTGACATACGTGGGGACAGCGTTCTGGGTCAGTCCTCGGCCAGACGCTAGTGTTAACATACCTGTCTCTGACTGATGACTGCCCTTTCAACGTGGCCACGTCGAAATCACCTTTCTTATTATTTGTTAATAAACCTTTCTATTATTATTTGTTAATAAACCTTTCTATTATTATTATAATAATAAACCTTTCTATTATTATTAATCGTGACTCAGAATGATTTGTAAACGGCTCATCGTTTAAATCCTTAGAGATTTCCCATTACACATGCTTGTTTCCCATCTACCATATGACGGTCCAGTGAAGGTGAGAATTGACCATGGTGCGTCAGAGTTGTCGGTCCAGACTGGGTAGTTAGTGACTGTTATGTCTGGTGTTTGTATGTGAGAGCTTGTAGATGTCACTCTCACCCCTGAGTGTTCACCACGGGGAGATGTATAGGTTGCTCTCGCTTGCCTCACTTCCTCGTGAACACGTGGTCCTGGGCTTATGCATCGCAGGGAGTAATCTCGCCCTGGGGTTGATGTAGCCATCGGTGTGGTTGATCCCCCCAGTGTCGGGAGTTGTCCCCTGAGTGTAAATCCCCCCATTTCATATCCGGAGGGATCGCTCATTGAGCGGGGAGCCCTCTGGCCCATGTACCTGTGGGTGGGAGCAGGCAGTGCTCGGCCTGTTTCTGCTCCTGGGTCCTGACCATGTTCCTGTGCCATCCCCTCCTGGGTGTGTCTCGCACAGGTGGAGTGGAGCTCAGGGCTTTCAGGGTTAGTGAAACCCCCTGAGCCTTCTTTCTCCGTGCTTGGAGGCCGAGTGTCTGGTGTTTCCTCATATATCCTCCCTGGTCCTGACAGGGGCCACGTAATTTGGGCCCTCTGTCCTGAGTGACTCACTTCCCGTGGTGTTCCCGGGGGACCAGACCATGTCTGGTTTCTGTATGCCAGCTCGTTCATGACCTGTGTGAGGTCTCCGACCATAGTGGGCTCGATTTCCTCGAACAGGTTTCCCCAGCCATTACGGTAGTGTGGTGGCCATGCCTCCATTTGAGCTCTGCGCACTGTGTTTGCTTGGTATTTATCCGGGATCAGCAAGACCACTGCCATTGATGCAGCTGGTATTTCCTGGTAGGCTTCCAAGAAGCACCATATGCTTGTGTTGGCATCATAATGCCAAATCCCTATTCCAAACAAGGTCATAACTAGGCTTGTTATGCCTGCGTCCTGGGCTTGTTCCTGTAGTATGCCAGGAGTACTTGGGAGTACTCGGGTTTGGCTTTCGATGTCTGTTCCTGGCAGCACGTCCTGCATGGTAATTGTCAGTATCCCCGCGTAACCCTTATTTTTAAGTAGGTAGCGGACTCCTACCAGCACCGTGCCGTCCTTAAGGAGGTTATGAGGTTGTCCGACCACTTCTCTTGCACACCAGTCGGCGTAGCCGGGTCCTGCCATATCCTGTATGGTTTTTGCCATTCCTCCTCCATTACGTAGGCCTCGGTTGGCCGGGTTAACCACGAACGTGTGGTTTCCTTTTGGTACAAAGTTTTGTAACCATATGGAACAGACCCATAGGTGCTGTATATGCTTTGGGTTTCCTGGTTGAGTTCTTGGTTTTTCAAACTCCCATTCGGTACGAGTCCTGGGGTAATCAATTGCCCTTATAAATCCCAGGGTCAGTGCGATGGCGAGTGCTACCAGAGTCACTCTCATTATACATTTAACTGCCATAGTCTTGGCTGATTTTTTGGGTTGATTCGCCAGGCTTGGTGATTTCTCCTCTATGTTTGGAGTCTCCCTGTTCCCGGATTCATTGTCAGAATCTGACTGCTCCCAGTCCTGGTCTATATCTATTGTCAAGCAGGTCATGCTCTCATTTCGAGCGGCCCTGTCTCCGGGCTTGTCACTTGGGCGGTGCACCGCATATGCTCCTTTGTTTAGACAGGCCATGTGCTCATATATATAGTCCCTGCCCATAGGCGTTGGTTGTCTGACCATGACTGGCAGGTTATTGTATGGTGGGTTTGGTGGTGCCCAATATTCTGATATCGGGGTGACGGGTCCTAGTTTGTCATTTGGACTAGGCCAAGTGTGCATTGGTATGGGTTGCTCCCCGTACTCCGGGGCGATGGTCCCATTACCCAATTCCACTTCTATAGATCCGGTAATGGGTGTATTTATATGCAGGGAGATTTCCGCCCCAGTGTCAATAGCGTTCAGCAGGGGCCTCTCCTGGGGATCTATATTGAGGGTTAACAGACCCCCTGTCACCCGGCCTTCGTCCCAGGCTCGGGTGTCATGTGTCACGGCCCCAGGAGGTAGGGATACTATTGTTTCTCCTTCCGGGCTTTGGATTCCTCCCTTTTTGCTCTCATCTCTGCTTGCTGTTCTGGGGTTAGTGCCCCCCAATCGTCTGCAGAGAGGTATTTCATGTCGGAAGACTTCGTTTTGCCCGCTCTTTCCTGGGTTGTTTTCGGGGGGTGCTCCTGGGAGCCCCCCCTTTTGTAGTTTTTTGAGTAGGTAGGTTTAGCTTTAGCCGGTGGCTGTTTCTGGGCTTTGGGAGGCCGAAGTTGAGCCTTCTCATCTCGTGGGTTCTCCCCTTTCCTTTCCCCCTTGTTGTGTTTGTTGTGAGAAAGCTTTTTGACTTGGTCATACAGTATACATTCGGTATGTAACCGGTCTCGTGACCATGCTGCGCATTTGGCTGCCAGTAGGTTACCCCCTGGGACACCTATGAATAGCTTTTCAAGCAGTAAGCCTGATCCTTGCATAGGTGCTCCACGTATGACTGATTCTGCTGCAACAGTGAGAGACAGGCTCCCGTCTCGCACCTGTGGGATTAGTTTCTCCACCATGTTTTCCCCTGGAACTTGACCGGGCGTCCTTACTTCTATTTCCATCATTTGGGCCATTGAGGCCCTTTCGGGGATCTCCAGCCCTTTGAGATCTCTCAACTTGCGAACAAGCGTCTCTTGTGCTAGCATCTGCTGCGCCAGCTTCTCATGAGCTAGAATCTGCTGCGCCAGCTTCTTCTGAGCTACCTGTGCCAGCTTTTCCTGAGCTAGTGTCTGTTGCACTAGCATCTGCTGTGCTAACATCTTCTGCGCCCACTTAGACCCTTTGAACCTCCCTTACCAGGGCGCAGTTCTAGGCTAGGTCCCTTTCCACCCCTAGGTTTTACCATCCAGACTCCTCTGGACCGACAAGCCTTAGCTTTCTGCTTCCCGGCATTTTCTTTTCAAAAACACCGATCACAGAAACACTACTCGCTTACTAACTCATTCGGTTTCAGCTTATAGTGGCCTGACTGTACATTGAGCCGAACGCGGCGGCCATTACCATGGTCTTACTGCCATATGCAATCCGACCGGCAGGTGACCCAGTCGATAGCGATCCTATACCCCGTAGTGGTTGTTGGCCACCCAGGTAAGAACCGACGGTCTGATCCCCACCCCAATTTGCTTTGGGTATGGAAACTTTGACCGTTTTCACCCGCCTTGCCTGTTCACAGAGGTGCCCGTGCACTTCTGCTAGGTGTGGACTGTCATCCACGTACCACGTGTTGCCCCCACACTTACGTGCGACACACACGCCGACTAGACGGTACCACGGTGGTATGTTGATTCATACCTCATCAGACACGAGGGCCATTCAGTATCTCCCCAGCACTATATAACATATTTTAACGTGCCCTCGGAACTTCGCAGTCCCACCGCCGCCTGTTGAAGCTCGGGGCGCCTACCCCCTCCCTAAGCTTCTTATGAGTTAGCATCTTCTGCGCCAGCTTCTTCTGAGCTAGTGTCTGCTGTTAGCTCCGGCTAGCTAGGGCCAGTTCACTTCCAGTTAGCTCTGGCTTGGTAGCCGGCTGTTAGCTCTTGTCTGGCTAGGGCCAGTTCACTTCCTGTTAGCACTGGCTTGTTAGCCGGTGGTGAGCTCTTGTTAGCTCTGACTTGGTAGCCGGCTGTTAGCTCTTGTCTGGCTAGGGCCAGTTCACTTCCTGTTAGCACTGGCTTGTTAGCCGGTTGTGAGCTAGTTAGCTCTTGGCTTGTTAGCCTGTTGTGAGCTAGTTAGCTCTTGGCTTGGTAGCCTGTTGTGAGCTAGTTAGCTCTTGGCTTGGTAGCCTGTTGTGAGCTAGTTAGCTCTGGCTTGTTAGCTTGTTGTGAGCTAGTTAGCTCTGGCTTGTTAACCTGTTGTGAGCTAGTTAGCTCTGGGCTAGTTAGCCTCCAGTTAGCACTGGCTCGTTAGCCGGCGCTCCTGTAGACTCCGGCTAGGTAGCCTCCAGTTAGCACTGGCTCGTTAGCCGGCGCTCCTGTAGACTCCGGCTAGGTAGCCTCCAGTTAGCACTGGCTCGTTAGCCGGCGCTCCTGTAGACTCTGGCTAGGTAGCCTCCAGTTATCACTGGCTCGTTAGCCGGCGCTCCTGTAGACTCCGGCTAGGTAGCCTCCAGTTAGCACTGGCTCGTTAGCCGGCACTCCTGTAGACTCCGTCTAGGTAGCCTCCAGTTAGCACTGGCTCGTTAGCCGGCGCTTATCATCCGTTAGCACTGGCTTGGTAGCCGGCGGTTATCATCCGTTAGCACTGGCTTGGTAGCCGGCTGTTATCATCCGTTAGCACTGGCTGGTTAGCCGGTTGTTAGCTCCTGCAGATCACAAAGTAGAGCTTTCTACTGAAGTGCGAGAGTGCCGTGTTTCTGATCCTTGCAGCGTTTCTGCCGTGTTTCTGATCCTTGCAGCGTTTCTGCCGTGTTTCTGACCTACTGACAATATTTTTTAAATGTTATTCTCTTTGAGAGATAAGCTGTAATCTAACATTTAAACAGTGACAGAATACTATTTTAGGAGCTAATGAATAGTTAGAAATGATATTATAGCTTACCAGTTTTTCTTTAGAAAAAGTAATACGAAGAAAGGAGATTTTAGTTTCAAAAAGTTTTGAATTAAAAGCTACAAGAGTTACAAAAAGAAAAGCACAATTTATCATAGTATATTTCAGGAGAGAAAGGGCCTGAAGTAAAAATGTAAAAAGTCAAAAAGTTCCAAAATCTCAAAATCTGTCCTCTAGCATAGCAAAAACTCTCTTAGTCATTTAGGGTATCTAAAAAAACAGAGTTTTGTCATGGGGACGCCACCCTGAAAAATGGCCAGGATATGCCCCATACACCGCTCGACATTTCCTGGCTTAAAAAAACTGAAAATCTCAGCTCCGAGACTGGAGCAATCACTTATATATCGGTCCGGCATCATATCAAGACCTCTTTGCTATTGGTCTAAATACAGTGATGTAATTTCTACCATCCAATCAACGTATAACACATAAACACACTCAGTAAAGATGAACTCCTCCCTTTCTAGTCGTTACTTGTACTGGAGAAGTAACAGATTACTTGTGGCTGTGGAAAGCCCCTAGAATTCCATCTGCCTCTACGGGTCCCGGCTTTCTCTGCCTCCTAACTGCAAGGGTTAATTCTAGAGGCAGATATTCACCCATCGTCAAGGTCACATTCCATTCTCCAGGACTACACAAGATATTGTACAAGTAGGGAGGAAGAATATACAGACATCTTTCATAATCACTGAGGCTAAAGTCATCTCTTAACGTATGCTTAGATTTAAAACAGATATATACAATAAACATATGTTTAATCCTTTATATCCTACAATTGACAGAGAGAACAGGATGTCATAATACAAAGTGTCACTAGTTGTTTATGGCACTTCAACAGTAACATATTTCATTTTATCAACCTAGAATTGACGACAAGCCCTAGCTGCTGGACGCTAGCTTCCATGCTAGCTGTTACAAAGGGTCAGATTAAACCGAATATATATATTTACTGCTTGAGATCCCTTGTATAATATTTGTATATCGTTTGATATCCCTTGTATATTCTTTTATATATATACACGGAATATCCCTTTACCTGGGTACAAACCAGACCATAATATTCGTTCTCCTATTGGACAGCGACCCCTAGGCGCCAACGACCATACCCCCAATGGCAAGTTTAAAGGCAACGCCAAGGCATGTCTCAACATGTCCAGGTTTGCTCAGTAATACGAGACAGAACTGAGGTTGGCACTAGATAATTCACCTTACGTATAAATACGGCGCAGGTGGAAACAGCAGCAGTTCGTTCATTACCAGTAAAGCCTTCACCACGAGTCAACGACCAAGTGAAGGGATCAACCTTGCGTCTAAATAGAGCACTTATAACATGTGCGAATAAGATAGTAAAAGTGTCAGAGTTTAGTGAAATAACGTCAAGTTCAACCTAGTTTAATGTGACGGATAGTGCACAGGAGAACCTACACCGGCGAATGCAGAGCCTTTTCTGGCTGGATTATATTGCTTTGGTACCGTGACTGCTGGAGCAGAGAACCGTCTACCCACTATCGTGTGAGATCTACCCCTGTGAGGAGCATCCCTCGAGCCCGCCTCTAGGACCAGAGGCTGGCTAGCTTTCATCCATGCTGTCGAGCATACTGGATTATAGCTGTTGCTTTGGCTGCCGATCAATGGAGTATATGCACCGGCTCCTGTATTGACCCAGACTTTGCACCCGAACATTCCTCTACCCCTGCCGGCTTACAACCGGAGGGAACCCCCCAGTGTCTCCAGCTGACTACGAGTGTGCCTTATGTAATTGCTATGCTACAGGTGGCGTCAGTTATACCCATCTTACTATTCTCATGGACTTACGCTCTTGACCTACTTTAAGTGTTCTTCGCCTTACAAGCGCTAGTATAATTCTCAATCTGTAACCTACCGTTGCTGCTCTAATAATAATAAATCCCTCTAACTAGAACTTTATGTGTCATTGCCGTATTCTTGTGTGGGTGTTCACCAGATATATTCATGTACTGTATGGCCAGTAATTAAAGTACATAACTAAGTAGTGGTTTAATAATACCATACTCTCAATACAGTCAGGGAATTGTACCCCTCAGTTACAATTGGTCCTTCGAGCCGGAGGAATATCAGTGTAATATCTAATATAATATTGATATTAACCATGGCCAGCGGTGAACACTCCCCAAGCGGCTCTCCCAAGCTAGAACGCCCGCAGCGCAGACGTCAGCCACCTCCCTATCTAGAGGACTACGCTGTCAGTCTAATACCTAGCTTTAAACAGACGTTAAATGCGGATAAAGCGGATTGATGAACTATTGAATAGTTCACAAGACGATTAATCTGTCTTTGCTTTATCTAATCAGTTGCGGACTAATTAGGAGGCGGCTGTTACAAAGGGTCAGATTAAACCGAATATATATATTTACTGCTTGAGATCCCTTGTATAATATTTGTATATCGTTTGATATCCCTTGTATATTCTTTGTATATATACACGGAATATCCCTTTATCTGGGTACAAACCAGACCATAATATTCGTTCTCCTATTGGACAGCGACCCCTAGGCGCCAACGACCATACCCCCAATGGCAAGTTCAAAGGCAACGCCAAGGCATGTCTCAACATGTCCAGGTTTGCTCAGTAATACGAGACAGAACTGAGGTTGGCACTAGATAATTCACCTTACGTATAAATACGGCGCAGGTGGAAACAGCAGCAGTTCGTTCATTACCAGTAAAGCCTTCACCACGAGTCAACGACCAAGTGAAGGGATCAACCTTGCGTCTAAATAGAGCACTTATAACATGTGCGAATAAGATAGTAAAAGTGTCAGAGTTTAGTGAAATAACGTCAAGTTCAACCTAGTTTAATGTGACGGATAGTGCACAGGAGAACCTACACCGGCGAATGCAGAGCCTTTTCTGGCTGGATTATATTGCTTTGGTACCGTGACTGCTGGAGCAGAGAACCGTCTACCCACTATCGTGTGAGATCTACCCCTGTGAGGAGCATCCCTCGAGCCCGCCTCTATGAACTAGGAAATGGGATAAACCCAGCACGTTTTCATTTATACGCCGATGATACAGTTGTTTACACAGTGGCTTCCTCTTTAACTCAGGCCATAGAGCTTCTACAGGATGCTTTTAATACACTACAACACTCCTTGCTAAGGCTAAGACTGGTCCTTAATGCAAAAAAGACCAAGTACATGACCTTCTCTCGCTCTCGAGCTAATACAGCTGTCCCCCCGATTCTGACACTGGAAGGGACATGCCTTGACAAAGTAGCATCCTATAAATATCTGGGCATATGGATTGATGAAAAGATGGCCTTTGATGTTCATATTGGGAACCTACTGAGAAAACTTAGACTTAAACTGGGCTTTTTCTTCCGGTTAAAGAAATGTTTCCCGTCTGAAGCCAGGAAGAGAATTGTGCAGAGTTCCTTTCTGCCTGTATTAGACTATGGCGATGTAATCTATATGCATGCTCCTTCCTCCCTGCTTAAAAAGCTGGATTCTGCGTACCATACTGCCATACGTTTTGTAACAGGTGCAGGCTCTCGCACCCACCACTGCACTTTGTATCAGTCATTAGGATGGTCCTCTCTGTACCAAAGAAGACAATCACACATGTTGATTTTTATCCTTAAGTCATTGCTAGGTAAGCTGCCCTTATATATCTCCAGACTTCTGTCCTTTTATACTTGCTTTTTTAATACCAGACGAGCAGCAAATGGGATGCTGTTAAATGTTCCTTTGATGCAGTCAGAGCTTGGTAAAGCTGCATTCTCCCACTATGCTCCCTTTTTATGGAATACGCTGCAAGTGAAACTTTGTCTACAGGCACTTCCTACTGTGAATGCTTTTAAAGGTATGCTACGATTAGCCCTTTATGAAACATGTAACTGTTTTACCTGATGCTATTGTTGATGTGATTATGCTCCTTGCCACTGCACAAATGACCCTCTGTATTTATATTTGAATTGTATGTTTTTTGTTTAATGCCCTGTTTTATGTTGAAACTTGTTGTGTGCTGTGTTGGTCAGGACTCCCTGGAAGAAGAGATCTTGTATCTCAATGGGACATTCCTGGATAAATAAAGGATAAATAAAATAAAATAAAATAAAAATAGGACCAGAGGCTGGCTAGCTTTCATCCATGCTGTTGAGCATACTGGATTATAGCTGTTGCTTTGGCTGCCGATCAATGGAGTATATGCACCGGCTCCTGTATTGACCCAGACTTTGCACCCGAACATTCCTCTACCCCTGCCGGCTTACACTACTTTAAGTGTTCTTCGCCTTACAAGCGCTAGTATAATTCTCAATCTGTAACCTACCGTTGCTGCTCTAATAATAATAAATCCCTCTAACTAGAACTTTATGTGTCATTGCCGTATTCTTTTTTTTTTTTTAATTTTTTTTATTATTGCAAAACAAAACTTATTAAAAGTCAGTACTCAACACACAATGTATAATGAAGCTTTCAGTAAAGGTGGTTAAAATATATGCAAGTACAGAAACAGGATAAAACAAAAATAGTCAATAATAACATTTTAACCGTATACAGTGTATATCCAGCGAAGTTACAATTATATAAATGTTAGTATATGATATACCCCTAATACCTATTTTCTAAAACCCTACACACATATGCTCCAGCTCAAACCCCCCCCTCCCGGACCCCCTCTTGGATAGTACCTCCATTATCCCTCACTCCTAACCAGACACTACCATTATAGGCTAGCTTTTATTCTCTCCACCACTTCTAACCACATTGACATTTTGGATTCATTGAGCCCCAGAATTCTTGCTGTAGATATTTCTTGATATATCACATCGAGATATGTAAGAAACCACACTTTCCGGCAAATTTTTTCCGGTTGAAACCAACGTGATGCGATCAGTTTTTTAGCTACTGTGATACCCGATAAAACCAATCTTTTTAGTTGTGGATTCACTGCAAACTCAAAAACATCATTCAATAGCAGTACCGCGGGGTGTACAGGTATATTCCAAAATACGAGTATTGATAATTGTTGGGACACATCTTTCCAGAATGCCTTAACTGGTGGGCAGTCCCAATACATGTGCATAAATGTTCCTTCGTCCCCATTTGTACATTGGGAGCATTTGGAGTCTTGTATAAGCCCCATTTTGCACAGCCTTATAGGAGTCAAGTATGTCCTGTGAATATAGTTCAGATTGATTTGTTGATGATCCGGGTTCCTTGATGTAAGTCGGACATTTGCCCAGGCTCCTTGCCAATCAAAGTCATTTTCCAGGTCTGGTATATCCCTCCTCCAGACATTGTCTAGTTGAAGGGTTTCATACGAGGACGTTAGTAATTGATAATAAAAACCTGATACAAAACCTCCCAATGTATCTCTTTCATAGAAAAATTTGTGGTATCTGTGGTGTTCAATTGGTATGTGTAATGGAACACAGTGAGATCTCATACAAAGTCGTAACTGTATGTAAAAAAGCCATGTGGACTCGGTGAGGTTAAACTTTATGCATATTTCGACATAACTACAGAGGCCCTTGTTATTAAAAATATCCCCTAATGATTGTATGCCTCTCTCTTCCCATATAGGGAATCTTATAGGTCGTTTTCCCATTAAGAGAGCATTGTTATTGAATATGGGAGTGTGATTATGCCATACTTGAGGGTTAGGAAATTTCCTTTGTGTTTCCCGCCATGTCCTGATTGCATGGGTAATTATTGGGCCAAATTCTCGCTCACAATGCTTGATTGAAAGTTTAGTGTATGCTATGTCTTTCAATCTCTGTGGGGCTACTATGTTTTCTTCTAATTTTCTCCAAGATACCAAAGCCTCGGGGTCAAACCATATCTTCTTCAATGGTCTTAATGTGAAGGCATTAAAATATTGTAAAAAATCTGGGACTGCCATGCCACCGTCTGCTTTATTTCTCTGTGCGGTGGATCTTTTTATGCGAGGTGGTTTGTTATTCCAAATAAATTTGTATGTGGAGGTTTGTAATCTTTTCCAGTAGCCCTCTGGAGGAGGTAACGGAAGCATTGAGCTGAAGAAATTGATTCTTGGTAATACATCCATCTTAACTATTGATACCCTTGCCTGTACTGAGTTTTTAAGTTTTGCCCACCTGTCCAGGTCGTCTTTGATTTTGTTCTGTATTTTTGTGTAATTGTGCTTCACCGTTTGTCTTATGGTGGGAAATATTTCCACACCCAAGCATCTGAAATGTTTGACCATGGGTATCGCACCTGGGAGGGTTGTCTCTTTTTTTGCACTGGTGTTAAGAGGAAGAAAAGCCGACTTAGGCCAATTTATTTTAAATCCCGATAAATCACCAAAGTTCTCTATCAACTTGAGTATAAGCGGCAATGTGTTGTTGGGGTTTTGCATGAACAATATTACGTCGTCCGCATATAAACTAATTTTATGATGTGTGCCCTTGATTACTATTGGTTCTATGTGTTGGGATTGTCTTATAAATTGTGCTAAAGGTTCTAATGATAGATCGAATAGTCCGGGACTAAGAGGGCAACCTTGTCTGGCTGAGCGTGATACCGGAAAGATATCGGAGATGAATGTGCCTGTTGTAATCCTGGCCGATGGGTCCTTGTATAGTACTTTAATCATATCAATGAAACCTTTTCCTAACCCCATCCTTTCCAATACTGCCCATAGAAACGACCATTCCAACCTGTCAAATGCTTTCATAGCATCCAGGGATAGTATCGCCTTAGGTGTGATGTCCTCTTTGTCTGTATCTAGTACGTGCAGTATTCGCCTTATGTTATCATTGATCAGGCGACCTTTTATGAAGCCTGTTTGGTCCGGATGAACTAAAGACGTCATATGCTTTTGCAATCTGATGGCTAATATCTTAGAGTACAGTTTGACATCGGTTCCGAGGAGGCTTAAAGGACGGTAACTACCGCACTCAGTGGGGTCTTTGTCTTTTTTGTGAAGAACTGAAATGAGTGCGGTATTTTGGTGTTCTATGAAGCTTCCCTCTTTGACTGAGTATAAGATCATATTTAGTAATTAGGGTCCAAATATGTCCCAGCAAGAAATGTACATTTCTGATGGGATACCGTCAATTCCCGGAGCTTTGCCGTTTTTCATTCCGGATATGGCCTTCTTGAGTTCTTCTAATGTGATCGGTACTTCTAACTGTTTAGCGTCTTCCTCCGTAAGTTTAGGGAGAGTAATTTGATTAAGATATGTGTCTAATTTGTCTTGATCAAAGGTCGTTTCTGAGTTATATAAATCGGAGTAGAATTCTTTGAATGTATCGTTTATTATTTTGGGTTCTGTTACTAGAGCTTGTTGTTTCCTAATGGCAGTTATATCTGCAAATTTTGCATTAATTCTTAGTCGCATGGCTAATAGGTGACTAGGTTTAGAACCTTGGAAGTACTGCTGTTGTCTAGTGCTGCGTATTTGCAATTCCGATTTTTGTCTGTACATTGCTTTGATCTCTGTCTTTAGAATGTTAACTTGGTTATCTAGTCTGGTAGAGTTGTTGTATTTTAAAGAATTAAAAAGCGTTGAGTAAAGCGTTTCCATTTCAGACAGTTTTGTGTTTTGATTTTTGCGCAATATGGAGGTAAATCTATCCGAGAAATCCTTGATCATATTCTTTACCGACATCCATAATATTCTGGGATCTTGCACAGAGTTAGTATTGTCTTGTAGGAATACTGTGAGAGCTTCTTTAATTTGTGTAATGAATTCCTTGTTGTTAAGCAGCATCGAATTAAAACGCCATCTTGGGGCCCGGGCAGATAGTGTACCAAATGTTGCTTTCAGGATTAAGTAGCAGTGATCTGATAGCGCATTGGGTGTCATTTCCACTTCATATTTATCAAATATTCTCGGGGATGCAAAGACGTAATCAATTCTGGATAGTGTGTTGTGTCTCGCCGAACGACAGGAGTACTTGCGGGTCATGGGGTTAAGTGAACGCCATAAATCAGTTACTCCTGTTGATTTCGACCAATCTTTTAATGCTTTAGATGAATTCTTTTGTTCGCTTGAGAAGGAAAGGTAAGTTTTGTCCATCCTTGGGTTCCAAATGGCATTAAAATCCGCACCTATTATATATGAGTACTCGGGATGGTTTAACATTTCTCCTGTTAGTGAAGTGAAGAAACCCACTTCGTACAAATTCGGGGCATATACCGCTGCCAATGCAATTTTCCTGTTATTGTGTATAATCCTAGCTATAGTTATGCGCCCCTCAGCATCCGACCATACCCCTTTCAATTCGATATTTAATTTGCGTCTGACGACTATGGCTACCCCTCTAGTTCTCGTAGCAAAAGATGAGTGACTAATATTATGGTATATGTTATCCGCTAACGTATTTATGTCTCCCTCTAAAATGTGCGTTTCGCTTAATAGAGCCACGTCCACATGTTCTTTTTTCATCAGTGTGAGCACGCTTTTGCGCTTGTGTTGTTTGTTTATCCCACCGGTGTTCCATACCATTATATTCAAACTAGCCATAGTCTATGCATGTTTTCGTGTAGTTTTTGGTAATGTTTCTGGAGTATGAAGCTACAATAGATGTACATCCAATTAATGAGGTCCCGTTGAGAGCTGAGCTTAAAAACATATATATATACAAATAAAAATCCCCTATTTTCCCCTCACCCAGAAAGTCGAACATGCCTGTGTTCCAAGAACACATCCTCCGCGATTGACTTTCTCCCATGGTCCACCGGATTGCCCAAACTGAGCATTGTAATCCTAATTTTCCTATGCTAATTGCCATAGGATCTAACATTTCCATTCTATTGCAATAGAATGTCGCTTTTGGTCTTGCACCTTCCCTTACTGTAATGAAGTATTGTGATAAATAACATAAAGATAAAAATAAAAAAATAAAATAAAAAAAGAGAATAAACCTTCATCGACATATTCCTTTGAACCCTCCACTAACGTGTGGGGAAAAAAAAGGAAAAGATTGTAGAGCAATATTGACACCTTAATGTGAAGAACTTGGAAAAGAATAATGTAAGTTAAAATATATCTAAAAAATATAGAGTAATATTGACACCTTAATGTGAAGAACTTTGGAAAAGAACAATGTAAGTTAAAATATATTTAAAAAATATAGAGTAATGAGAAGAAAAAATTAAATAAAATAAAAATCAATGGAAAGATATAGATAAGGAATAAGAGATAAATAATTATCAACGTGGAGAAGCCACTAGAACCGATTTAACTGATTAGATAAGATAGAAAAGCAGCGCCTTTTAGCGCTTCAATGTGCCTTTAATGGAGTGATTACTTAAATTGTTAGAATAACCTTGCTGTGCTCATACGTTTATGTGTGGTTAATTTTAAAGTATTATTAAGGACTGATTGCACTTCATTTAATTTATTATCTGCTATGTGTATACACACCGAATGTTATTGTTAGAGTTGTATGCTTCGTTGTCATGGTGCCTTATATTCTAGAAGGTTGTAGAATATACTAGTGCCTAGACTATTTTACTTTCCAGAATGATCTAAGAGTCCCAGGGCATTTGAGCGGTAAACCCAGAATATTCCAGATAGATCTTTTTGCAATGATATTTATTTGTCCCCTCTGAGACCAGAGACTGAAATTATAATGTATTATGAATCGTATTATACACAGTACACTTTGTTATAGACGACTTGCATATCGTTTGCTACTTTGATGAACACAACAATGTCATTCCAACACTGGTGGAATGACCTCATTGATGAACACAATAAAGTCATTCCAACACTGGTATATATTTAGAGAGAGGCTTAACTGTTTCTGGCATTTTCGTCATGCTTTGGGTTATTTGCTACATTTTGATTCAGGAAATCATCAGCTTCAAAAGGTGTATATGGACCTGACCTGCGGCCGTTATTGCCCAAGAATGATAACAGCGCCGGATATGCTAGCCTTGGCTTGTAGCCGGCTTTGTACAGCTTTTGCATCACATCTTTGTATGGTAGACGTCGGATGATGGCCTCTTTGCTCAAATCTTCGTAGATAAATATTGGTTTATCACCATACTTCAGCTTCCCACGTTGGTTGCGAGCATATTTGATGATGTCATCCCTTGTGGTAGTTTTCCGCAGAGTGACAATGATGACTCTCGGCCCGTTGATACTTTGCCCCTGGGAACCGATTCTGTAAACTTGTTCCACTTCTGGCACTTTGTTTTGATCGGTGTTATCCAAAATCGTTGATAACTCTTTTGGAAAGTTGATGTCTTCGCAGTTCACTGCTTCATCAAGCCCCACAATGCGGATGTTATTCCGCCTGTGGTAACGTTGGGTTTCTAGTTGCCTCTCCATCGCTTCGTTTTTAAGCCCTTGTATTTCCCTCCGATATTCATCTTTCACTTTTTCCATCTCTTCTCCCATCTCTGTCATGCTACCTTCGTTCGCCTTGACTGCTTTTGTGTTTTCTGTCACCGAAATCTCCACTGTCGTGATTCGCTTTGACTGTGCATCGATCGCTTTCTTGACTTCTTCTAATTTCTCATCGATGCGATCGAATTTAGCCTCGATGCGATCGAATTTAGCATCGACGTTTGCCTCGAGCGCCTTGATGTGTGTAATCTGCAGGTTAGACTGTTCTACCATCTGTTCTTTCATCAGGTTAGACTGTTCTACCATCAGGTTAGTCAGTGTGTTGAAATCGGGTGGATTTCTGCTTTCTTCAGTTGGCGGCATATGGTAGATAGATGCAGTGACGTTGGAATCCATAAATCTGGCTGCTCTCCCTTTCACGGAGCTTGAATCTGTACCTTCTTTTATGTTGGTCTCTATTGACTCTCTTTCGGGGACCGTACGCTCTTGACCTACTTTAAGTGTTCTTCGCCTTACAAGCGCTAGTATAATTCTCAATCTGTAACCTACCGTTGCTGCTCTAATAATAATAAATCCCTCTAACTAGAACTTTATGTGTCATTGCCGTATTCTTGTGTGGGTGTTCACCAGATATATTCATGTACTGTATGGCCAGTAATTAAAGTACATAACTAAGTAGTGGTTTAATAATACCATACTCTCAATACAGTCAGGGAATTGTACCCCTCAGTTACAATTGGTCCTTCGAGCCGGAGGAATATCAGTGTAATATCTAATATAATATTGATATTAACCATGGCCAGCGGTGAACACTCCCCAAACGGCTCTCCCAAGCTAGAACGCCCGCAGCGCAGACGTCAGCCACCTCCCTATCTAGAGGACTACGCTGTCAGTCTAATACCTAGCTTTAAACAGACGTTAAATGCGGATAAAGCGGATAGTCAAAGCATGTAAAATCCTACCGAACAGGCGACCCGACCAGTAGAGACCCCAGTGGATTCAGACCAAACTGACTCAGCTCACGGGGGGGGACCAGGTGGGACATGACCAGACTATACCTCCAGACAACGTCACCGGGAGAGTCCCCGGAGAGCTCCAGGATAAAGAAAGCACTCCGGGGACAGAACCCGACACACAACCAAGAGAAGAGAAGCGCGCCCAGGAGATGGATCTCGAGGCGCGCCCAGAGAACAGATCTCCAACGAGCACTGTCAGAAGCCGATCACCTCCGTCAGTGTCATCCCCCAGCGAGGCGGACCAGATGCTGGCGCAGGCATTCATCGCCACCCTGGCAGCCTCCACCGAACGCGATCGACTTCAGGGTGAACGCGATCGACTTCAAGCACAGACGCTTAGTGAGCGCGAACACTCTACCATGGAAAGAGAGCGCCTCCAGGCTCAACAGACGAGCGAGCGCGAACAATCTGCAGACCAACGAGAGCGCCTTCACGCGCAACTCCAAGCGCAAGCCCTTAGTGAGCGCGAACACGCTGCAACCGAGCGAGATCGCTTCCAGGCGCAACAAAGGAGTGAAGACGACCGCATAAGACTGGAGACCAGACGCCTTCAGACGGAAGAGAACATTGAAAGAGGCCGCGCCGATGCACAGCGCGCCGCCGCCAATGCACAGCGCGACGCCGCCCATGCCAGCACCAATGCACAGCGCGACGCCGCCAATGCACAGCGCGACACTGCCAATACCCAGCGCGAAGCACAGCGCGACGTCGCCAATGCAGAGCGCGACGCCGCCCATGCCCAGCGCGAAGCAGAGCGCGACCGGCTGCAGGCGCAGATGATAGAACAATTGATTGCCATGGCGACACCCCCTCGCTCCACACGGAGCTCCCGGAGATCATCACGACAAGGGTCTAGGGCACCTTCCCCTACCCGACGAAGCGACCCGGGACCCGGCCAACAAGAGGATCCTGCCTACGTCTCCGACCCCCCTCCCCGACCGGTCCACACGAGATCCAGCCACCGGGAAGAACCGGCCTACGTAGCCGAGAGACTGACTAGAAGACTCCAGGACCTAGCAGAGGAAGAGGAAGAGGAGGAATGTCAAGCCGACCGGCAGCAACGTACTCTGGACCAGGAGGCCCAGTACAGCCCCGACCAGCAGCAACGTACTCTGGACCAGGAGGCCCAGTACAGCCCCGACGTCAGCCCCGAGTCACTGCACTACAAACCCCCGACCCAACTCACGGGTGAGTTTGACGTACAGTCAGCACTGAGGAACAGCACCTGGGTACCCGGCCCCTGGTACCCACCAAGTACCAACCCACGACAACACGTACGGGGAGACGCACCCAGGAGGCCCCTTCCCCTACGCTCACCAATGTGCCAGCCATCCATGGCATCGTACCTTGGCACACCGACGTTCCCAGACTTTACGCGCGAGGACAGAGCACAGTACACGGAATTACGGATGTGCTTGGAGACTATGATGTCCGACGTCCCCGATGAGTCGTACAAATATGCCATCCTCCTCAAGCACCTCAAGGTGCCCAGAGCGCATAATATAGCGCTGGCATATTCCAACTCAAGCACCCCATACTCCGCGGCTCTAGTGGCCCTCGACCAGCGTTATGGACGCATATGGGACTACGTGATACAAGAAATAAGGAATATTGATCGTCTCCCCCCAGCCAAAGACAATAGAGCATTGGATGACCTCTCTATCAAGGTACAATCCCTGGTAGGGATGCTGGGGTCCCAAAAGGAAAAGGGGATACATGAACTATATGCTAACTCTAATGTGGAACGAATACTAGAGAAGCTCCCTCCAGCCCGCCAAGAGCGTTTTCGGCGGCAGAGAGACCACCGCGACCCCAACGGCCCAGAAGCATCCCTCCTAGACCTAGCTGATTTCCTCGCCAGGGAGGTCAGCAGCCTACGACTGGACACGTTCGTGTGGAGTGGACCAAGCCCAAGGGATGGACCTCGGAGATCTGATGATAACCGCCTGCACCAGGCCGAGTCAGTGCCGCAGCACGAGAATCACAGCAACCCCCCGACCAAGGGGGAGTGGAAGATTGAATGCCAGTACTGTGAAGGGGAACATCGGCTGTATCAATGTGACACTTTCAAGAAGCTGACCACGGACGAGGTGAGTCAGTGGATCAAAGACCACCGCCGCTGCTTCCGCTGCGCGCGCAGCCATATGGCAGCTGAGTGCCGTTTAAAGAAGAAATGCAGCAAGTGCGACGGCGCCCACCTGGAGGTCCTGCACGACATCAACAAGCGTCCGCCAGGGGGCCGGAGTGTGCCCGTCACGGTAATGTACCAGGCCGAGGCGGTGTCACCACAGACCAGGCCTGAAACCACCCCCTGGTGTCCCGACGGTCGCAGCAGACACGGGGACCGACAGTGCCACCCGTACTACCCCGAGTCGGCGCCACCACCGCCGAGTCACAACTCCCCCGCCAAAGAGGAAGGGGAGATCGTCTGTACCTACTGCGACGGCAGACACTGGCTGGCACAGTGCGACGAATATAAGACACTGAACCCCGTCCAAGTTGATCAGTGGCGTGAGGCGGCCCAGGCGGGCGCCGCTTACCGCGCATCACTGTGCGGGGCCCACCAGCGAAGATTAACCAAACAAGGCAACCGGCCAACAGGAATGCTCCACATAGACCCCAAGCATAGCGGGACCCCCCGAGTGCTCATCAAAGTGGTCAGAGTGCTCCTGAGCTACGAGGACAAGGTCCTGGACACTTACGCCGTCCTAGACGATGGGTCTGAAAAGACTCTCCTCCTCGCATCCGCCGCAGCCCGGCTGGGTCTGCGGGGTGCCAAAGGAACAATGACAATCCGTACCATTAGAAGAGACCAGAATACCATAAAGGGTGAAAATGTCTCCTTCAAGATAGCAGCGGTGGACCAGCCCGAGAAGCAGTATAGCATCACCAACGTCTTCCCCAGCCACGACATAGGCCTGTCACAGTACACCTACCCCATCCCACAGCTGATGGCGAAGTACGAGCACCTACGCAGACTACCTATACCGCTTATCGACGGCGCCACACCGACCCTGCTCATAGGCTCCGACCACGCGGACCTCATTCTCCCAATTGAGGCGGCCCACATCGGACCCAAAGGATGCCCATTCGCGGTTCAGACCCGACTGGGGTGGACGCTCCAGGGCCCCCTCTACGGACTTGACAGTCAACCCACGTCTACACGCTGCCTGCACACAAAGGTGAGCGACACAGGCCACTCTCTCGTACAGCCCGTTGAGAGGCTACTGACATTAGACGAGAGGCCTGTGAGAGAACCGTGGGCCCAAGAAGAGGGAGTTCCGAACTCCACCCCCCTCAGCTGCGCTCCAAGCGACGTAGCTGACCTCGAACCCAGCACCCCAACCGACTTCTTGATGGGGCGGCCGGAACCGGCCCCTCCTCAGACGGGGTACAGACCAAACAAGAGGAACAGACGGAGGATGTGGAGACACAGCCAAGCACAGCCCAGTATACCCAGGAGGGCCGACCTGCCTCACCGCCACACCCGACCCGTGGCGAGGCTGATCGAGTTGCCAAGGCTCCCTGACTCCCTTGATGACGATCATGACCCACTGACTTTGTAGATTGCCCTACTCCCCACAACAGACATTGAGTAGTTGACAAGACGATTAATCTGTCTTTGCTTTATCTAATTAGGTGCGGACTAATTAGGAGGCGGCTGTTACAAAGGGTCAGATTAAACCGAATATATATATTTACTGCTTGAGATCCCTTGTATAATATTTGTATATCGTTTGATATCCCTTGTATATTCTTTGTATATATACACGGAATATCCCTTTACCTGGGTACAAACCAGACCATAATATTCGTTCTCCTATTGGACAGCGACCCCTAGGCGCCAACGACCATACCCCCAATGGCAAGTTCAAAGGCAACGCCAAGGCATGTCTCAACATGTCCAGGTTTGCTCAGTAATACGATACAGAACTGAGGTTGGCACTAGATAATTCATCTTACGTATAAATACGGCACAGGTGGAAACAGCAGCAGTTCGTTCATTACCAGTAAAGCCTTCACCACGAGTCAACGACCAAGTGAAGGGATCAACCTTGCGTCTAAATAGAGCACTTATAACATGTGCGAATAAGATAGTAAAAGTGTCAGAGTTTAGTGAAATAACGTCAAGTTCAACCTAGTTTAATGTGACGGATAGTGCACAGGAGAACCTACACCGGCGAATGCAGAGCCTTTTCTGGCTGGATTATATTGCTTTGGTACCGTGACTGCTGGAGCAGAGAACCGTCTACCCACTATCGTGTGAGATCTACCCCTGTGAGGAGCATCCCTCGAGCCCGCCTCTAGGACCAGAGGCTGGCTAGCTTTCATCCATGCTGTCGAGCATACTGGATTATAGCTGTTGCTTTGGCTGCCGATCAATGGAGTATATGCACCGGCTCCTGTATTGACCCAGACTTTGCACCCGAACATTCCTCTACCCCTGCCGGCTTACAACCGGAGGGAACCCCCCAGTGTCTCCAGCTGACTACGAGTGTGCCTTATGTAATTGCTATGCTACAGGTGGCGTCAGTTACAGTATACCCATCTTACTATTCTCATGGACTTACGCTCTTGACCTACTTTAAGTGTTCTTCGCCTTACAAGCGCTAGTATAATTCTCAATCTGTAACCTACCGTTGCTGCTCTAATAATAATAAATCCCTCTAACTAGAACTTTATGTGTCATTGCCGTATTCTTGTGTGGGTGTTCACCAGATATATTCATGTACTGTATGGCCAGTAATTAAAGTACATAACTAAGTAGTGGTTTAATAATACCATACTCTCAATACAGTAAGGGAATTGTACCCCTCAGTTACACTAGCGTTGGCTAATAACATACAGCTGAGAACCAGGAAGACCCAGGGCGAGCCACGCTCCTACCCTACCCAGGAAAGATGGTTCTAGGGCGGCAGAGAGTATGGAGGAAGACAAGGCTCTATGAAGAGAATGGGGTAAGTTTGAAGAACATTTTTAACACACACATGAACGTTTTATAATAATAATTTAGGACCTGCTCAGAGGTCATCAATCGGCACACATGCGATGCATGCATGCAATTCGTATCTGCGATTAACCCATCCCGTCGTCCTTCCCCCCCAAGGGCAGCCGGGAGAAGATAGGCGTCAACGTGAGCCGCGCCAGGGGACCAATCCAAGTGCTCCTGTCTGTCTTCGTCAAGGACGCCACAGCGTTAGCGATCTATTGTTGTGCATGTTTTTCCATTGGGTTTATCTTATCGGGGGGGAAACCCTTGCGAGCACGGGGAGAACATGCAAACTCCACACAGAAAGGCCTGGGAGATACCCCACCTGGGTAACTGGCATCATGGAAACCTGGTCCCCAAGCGGGAATCGAAGCCTGGACCTTCTTGCTGTGAGGTGACAGTGTTAACCACTACACCACCGTATAGTTTACCGATAATTACCATCACAATAAGTAAAAAAAAATCTAATCTAGTTTCATTAATTAATTAATAACTTTTGAACAATAGATGCTATTTCTAATCTGTCAGCTGTTCTATATTGCCAACAAGATTGTCTACATTCTATTCATTAGACATAAATCTGATATAAGCAAGGAAAGTTTAATTTAATTACTTTTTTATCTTCCAAGTTTAATTTCAACAAGTTCAAGTGCAAGTACATATGAACCATAATAATAAAAATTATGCTGATTATCACACACTTATTTTATATCATTGGAAAGCCCTAGTTGTTAGCTTCAAAATGGCACCAAATATGAGGTACTTTGAAATACCCAGTAACTAATCATCTATCACAAACCAATGCAATATCATGTTCAGGGATTTCCTAAAAAATACAGACCCCGAAGAGTTTTAAATGTCATGGTAGTGCTAGTTAATATGCACCCAATTGGGATGACACAGCATTCATGGGAAAAGTAATAGCATGTTTACCTGATTTGAACTCTCACCATTTGATTCTGGGGGGGCGACCTCAACTGTGCAATAGACCCACGGCTAGACAAATCTAATCCAAAGAATGTCTCTCCTTCTAAAATGGCCAAATCAATTACATCATTTGTGACCCAAATAGGATGTGTGGACCCATGGCGTTTTTTTTATCCGAGTAAAAAACACTTTTCTTTCTACTCTCAGGTCCATAAAACATTCTCTAGAATTGACTATTTCTATATTGATAATTATTTCATTCCGGCTGTCAATAATACAGAATACTCAACTATAGTGATATCGGATCACGCCCCATTGTTACTTGACATCTCATTCTCACTCCTACAAAAATTACGCCCCCCTTGGAGGCTGGACTGCACATTGTTAAGTGATGATGGATTCTGTCAAGCAATATCCAAGGTGATTGACGAATTCCTTATAACCAATAACTCTGACATCATATCCCTCCTCTGGGAGACTTTAAAGGCGGTAGTTAGAGGAGAGATTATATCCTACTCTGCAAGACAAAACAAACTGAGAAAACAAAAACAGGAACAGCTCATGGAAAGTATTGCAAAATTAGACAGAAAATTATCAGTATCCCCATCCCCTGAATTAGACAAGGAAAGACAAAATCTCCAAATTGAATATAATTTACTTTCAACTCGTGAGACAAAAAAATTACTTTTAAGATTACGTGGGTCTTCTTCCAGACAGGGTTGTCCTCTTAGTCCCGGACTCTTCGCTTTATCCCTCGAACCCCTAGCTCAATACATAAGACAATCCCAAATTATGTCTCCGATTTCAATTCAGGGCACACATCATCATATTAGCTTATACGCAGATGATGTACTCCTGTTTATGCAAAATCCCTCCGTCTCTCTACCTCATCTGCTCGGCGTGATAGATGAATTTGGCAGCCTGTCCGGCTTTAAGATCAACTGGCCAAAATCTGCTTTTCTTCCACTTAATGAGCGTGCGAAGGCTACCATCTTACCGGCAAACATGCTTATGGTGGAGCACTTTAAATGTCTCGGGATTGAAATATTCCCCACTATTGGCCAGACGGTAAAGTATAATTACTCCAGCTTGGGTGACAGGATTACGAATGACTTTAACAGATGGTCCAAATTAAAAAATTCATTACAGGCCCGTGCGTCAATAATTCAAATGAATATTTTACCCAGAATTAACTTTATCAGCTCCATGCTCCCGTTACCTCCTCCTGTTGGTTACTGGCAGAAATTGCACTCTGCCTCGTATAAATTCGTTTGGAACAATAAACGCCCGCGCTTGAAGAGATCAACTGCCCAAAGGAGTAAACTCGATGGGGGCTTAGCATTTCCAGACTTTAAATATTATTTTCAGGCTTTCTCTCTGAGACCTTTGATCACTTGGTTTGATGCTCAAGCAGCTGTATCTTGGCGACCATTGGAGGAGAAGTTGGTGTCCCCATATAGACTTCAAGTCAAGTCAAGTCAAGTCAAGAGTTTTAATTGTCACAGCATACAGGTATACAATGAAATGCGGGTGGTCTTGCCCGCAACGATGTGCAATACAGTGGTACAACATAATAGAATAAAAAAAAAAAAAAAAAAAAATTGTGCAGTAAACAGGTAACAGGTAACATGGAGTGACATCTCGGTATCTGTACATAGTTATTTACAGAGCATATGGGACATGCTAGTTAGCTTTGGTAGTGCAATACACTGTTCCTGTTACTTCAGGATATTGTGTATACCAACATATCAATTAAACAATGTAAATTAAGATTTGGCCCTTTAATCACACATGTGATCCAAACTTGGCGTGACACTCAGAAAGTGGGTACAAACCGCCATCAATGGCACACGCATTCCCCTCTATTTAATAACAATCTTCTCCTTATTGGACAACAACCTATTAGGTATCCTAGATGGGAAAAGAAAGGCATCCACACATTGGGGGATATCTTTGATAACTCTGGCCTCCGATCTTTCCAGGATATAGCCAACGGATATGATCTCCCCGGAACCTCCTTTTTCTTTTATTTACAAATAAGAGCAGCTCTGAAGGCTCATGGCGTGCCATGGGATGCTCCACTAGTGCATCACCGCTTTCACAAGTTCTTTTATGACAAGGAGACATCGAGAGGCTTTGTCTCTGACTTTTATCGCCATTTACTCATGACCTCGTATAAAGAGCTCCCCCTGGATACTATTTGGAGAAAGGATGTTCCGGAGTTGGATGTAGATTTTGATTGGGATGCAGTCTGGGAAAATGTTCGGTTATCCTCACACAACCCAGATCACCAATAGATTCATCTAAATTTTATTCACAGGACTTATTTAACCCCTAGACGATTGAATTCAATGGGTCTCAGACCTGACTCTCTATGTACCTTGTGTCCAAATGGCGCCACAGGTACATTTATGCATATGTACTGGGAATGCCCTCCTGTTGTGATTTTTTGGGAAAATGTTACATATCAGCTCTCAGACATTTTCTCTCTAACCATACCTGCATCTCCTTCTGTATTATTACTGAATGATCTCTCTAAATTACCGACCACTATACAGGTGAAAAAACTCATTTTGGCCGGCCTCACAGCCGCAAAATTTTTTATTGCCTCACGTTGGTTTCATCCAGATAGACTCTGTCCAAAGGTATGGTTTCTCACCTACCTTGAAGTGATCTATTTGGAGATATCCACGGCACGTGTTATAGGGGTTAGGGAATCTGATATCGTAATTTGGTTGGCTACAGTGGCAAAGTTGAGGGAACGCATATAAGTTTGGAAATGTTTGTTTTGATTCTTGTTTTTTTTTTGCTGAGTGATGTATTGTGATGTATTGTGAGTGTGACTCATGTTGAGGTCCTGGGGTGAGCGGGGGGAGGGGGGGAGAGAACGAGCGAGTGTCCATGTTAGGATGATCACTGTACAGTTGTATCAGTTGTTGTCTTGTCATGTGGTGTTGAGTTACTGTCTTGGGAAGTCTTTTTATGTATTGTTGTTGTTGTATTGTGATATGTTTTGTTTCATGTTGGAAAAAAGAAAAGAAAAAGAAAAGAAAAATATTTGATAAAAAAAAAAAAAATTACGTGGGTCTTTCTACGAACATGGGGAGAAGGCAGGACGCCTTCTGGCACACCAAATTAAGAGCCGATCGACATCCCAACAAATTGAACAAATAAGGACTCCTTCCGGAGAACTCACAGTCATCCCATCTCTTATTAATGAGACCTTTAAACATTCTACTCCAAGCTTTATACTTCACAAACCCCTGTGGATGATACAGATATGACAGGGTTTCTTGACAACCTGGAATTCCCATCCATAATCCGTACACAAGCGAGCGAAATGGACCAACCTCTAGAACTTGGTCATATAGCAGACTAGATTAGACTGATACAAAGTGGCAAGGCCCCTGGCCCAGATGGCTATCCAATAGAGTTCTATAAAAAATTCATAGATAAATTAACCCCCCTCCTGTTAAAAATGTTCAATCACTCTCTGGACCAAGGGGCTCTGCCTCCAACTCTTACTGAGGCCTCAATAACCTTGCTATTGAAACCGGGTAAAGAACAATCTGACTGCAGCTCCTACCGCCCTATCTCCCTTTTAAATGCAGACTATAAAATCCTAGCAAAAGCACTAGCCATGCGGCTAGATTCGGTTATGCCAGGTATCATATCATTAGACCAAACAGGGTTTATGAAAAACCGCAACTCCTTCTCTAATAACCAGTCCCTTTTAAATAGTGGACTGTTGGAAGTACTGATGATTCAATACAGCTGGCCTAACTAAACCAGGGTTTCTCACTAACACTTAATTTTTTGTATAGCACTCAAAAAGCCATACTCACCATGTGCTGCATGTCCACAAAGGAGAGGATTCACCACACTCTCCAGCCATCACAAAACTAAGGTCAATTTGAAGAAAAGAACCAACTTAACATTTATCATTTCCAATTATCCACCTGAATCTCCCCCATTCAAAGACATATTCAATTTCAGCCAACATTATAGTTTCCAGGTTACTTACCACACTGGAAGAATATGAACCAAATGCTGAAAAAAAACAATGTTTTACAAACAATTTTAGGATCCAAATTATTATCATATATCTTTTAATACCGGATTTATTCTTTTGAACGAGCCCCCACTTCTTACAAACATACGGTTATCCTATAACCATAGTTATATGAGTATAGCGAGCGCTCTGCACTCTAGTGGAACCCTATCCCTTATCAATCTAATACTGAATAATTTTCTTCACATGTACACACCTATCCGCCTGGCCACACCCACATCCGCTCCTCTACATAAGCGGGGTTGTGGCCTTACTAACAGCTCCTTCCCAAGTCTTTCACCACCGAAGGCGAAGACCACAGGGTCCTCAGTGAGTCAGTGCAGAGCGCTCGCTATACTCATATAACTATGGTTATAGGATAACCGTATGTTATATTATCGTATAGCTTACGCTCCGCACTCTAGTGGAACACAGCAGCTGAGCAGAGCGGAAGCTCAACAAATGTACCCGCTGAGGCCCCCCACAACCATCAGAACCGGGGAGGACCCGAGCCCCCAGACCCCCCTAGAGGGGGACGGGAGGGAATCGGATCCGATTGTGCGAAGAGGGTTTAGCAACTCAATGCACAGGGTGAGCAGATCGTGGGACTTACCTTCACACAGAAGGACCCGCGACTACTCAGGCGCGCATCCCACATGCCACTAGGGAACAAACGGGGAAAAAAAAAAAACTCTTACAGCCCCTAACATCATGGGGTCAAAGGTCAAGAACCCAACCTCGTGGCAAGGCCATAGCAGCAGAGCGTGGAGGAGGACCCAGCCCCACGAACAGCCTGAGGGTCAGGACCCCCGGAAAGGGGGCCTGGTGAGGCCAACGATGCCGTAGCATCGAGACCCACCAGACAGTCACTAGTGACACCACCCCCCACATCGCCAGCATATCGGACAGGGCCCAATCCAAGAGCAGGCCCTTCCCCCCTACAGCACGCCGCCCTGAAGCACTCTACAGAGGCTACACACCCACAACACTGTGGGGCTAGTCGGCGCACCGGGGAGACAACCCCCAAAGAGGTTGATCCCTCACACCTGGCAACAGGTCAAGAGCGTAACTCGACCTGTGCCCGGAGCACTGCGGACTAGACAGGCCCCTAAGGGGTCTACTGTGAACAGCACCCCGGTGGAAGGGGCGTTCGGTATGCTGTGCACCATGTCGCAGCCTCCACAAAACCCGACCCCCTAGAGAGGTCGAGGTAGAGAAGGCTGACACGATTGGCAGACGTCATGAAAAGTGCGGGGGCACACTCGCAGGCAGACGGGGTCAAGCCCGGCCTAAACCCGAGAGTCGACTTCTGCTACCAACACACCGGGGAATCAACCACCCCCCTATGTTTAGTTTAACAGGAGGCGGTTGTTCCCTTAACCCCCCCCCAAGAAAAAACTCCGAAAAACAACTGCGCGTATACACCGGCTATACAGGCAGTACAAGTGTTTCAGTTTTCAAGAAGGGGTTAACCCAGGCCAACAGGTCGACGAGAACGAGTCCGGACCTGGGCCCGGCGGACCGGGACATGCACAGGGATGCCAGAGGGGTACAGTAGAACCACCTCGACAGCCCCCTCCCAGCCCCGCCGAGCAGGGGAAGGGAGGGGCGAAAAATAATGGAGAAGGACCAGGCCCCTTAGCACAGCGCAAGGTACAACACAATATGGACCAAGCAACTGCGAAGGATAACTCGTAGTGACGTAACCACGACGCACACCTCCATAACATCAATCCCCGCGACGCCCGGGCCAACCCGGCATTTTCCCCCACGAAAAAGCACAAAGTCCTTCAGGGCACCAGAACAACAGATCTGCGCCCCGGCGGACAAGGGTTAACTGACCTGGTCCGGCGTGACCAGAACCAGTCCCGTGTCCTAATCACGCCACCATCCCCAGTCCTAAGAGGGGGGTAGGTACGCGTGTCGATCTAAAACATCACAGAGGGCGCCACCAAGACGGTCAGAACATGAACGCACGTGACCGGTGGCCCACCCCATGGGCGTGAGACCCCTCCGCCAATGCTTTGATCTACTCCGCCATCTCCCCCCAGAGATGAGCGAGAGTTCGTCGAGACTAACCTAGTACACTGGCGCTCGGAAGAGATAAAATCTCCATCCCAGTCGCTCTACAAAAAACACAGTTTTTATAATGAGCAACCAAGGCGCGCCAGCCCATGCGTGGTTCCACACTGAAAACACCTAGGGCCAGCGCCATGTACACACGTCGAGACCCAAAACACATCAATGGTAATTCTAACAAGAAACCAGATAACGTTCCCTCCACGCCGCCTGGGACGAGCAGCAGGAAGCTGGCCAAAAGACACCGATATGGGCCCCATATGACGCGTCTGAGGGAAAAAACCCTGTCAACACTGCTCTGTATAAAAGAGAGGAGACAGGGAACCCCCAGAGAGACCTCCCACGTGAGTAATAATTGAAAAGATATATGTAAACATTGAGCCACGTGACCAAAAGCTCAACACATATGCAATAGAGAGCAGAGCAGAAAACAAAGTTTCCAACGCACTGCATAACTCAATCTTGACAATGACAGCAGTCCACAACATGGAGCCTGAAAAAAACTCACGGAAGCCTCACGACCAATAGAAACGCGCCCAGTGACGTATTCTATGGCCGGGGAAATTCCGTGAACCACCTGACCAAATATGGCGTGGGACCAGGGAACTCCCTCCCCCCCCCCCCTCTCCCCACCCTGTGATGCGCTGACCCGACAGTGTGACAGGAAGACCGAAGAACAGGTGGTCCAACCCCCTGGCCAATCAGAAAAAGGGGGGGAGGGGTTTATCAGTTCACCCCTGCCTGCTTCAAGATGCCTACCATTATCCCGGTACCAAAGAAATCCTCCCCAACAGGTCTCAATGACTACAGACTGGTGGCACTCACCTCTGTGGCCATGAAATGTTTTGAGAGGCTGGTCAAGGATCACATTTGTGCCTCCCTCCCCAGTGATATGGACCCTATGCAATTTGCATACAGGCCAAACAGGTCCACTGATGATGCGGTCTCCCAAGTACTGCACAGTACCCTCTCTCACCTAGACCGTCAGAAGGGGGGCTATGTGAGACTGTTGTTCATTGACTACAGCTCAGCGTTCAACACCATAGTCCCCACCAGACTGGTGGACAAGCTGATCGAGCTGGGTCTGAGCTCCGCTCTGAGCGCCTGGATACTGGACTTTCTGAGTGAAAGGCCCCAGGCGGTCAGGGTGGGGGGTCAGACCTCCAACACCATCACCCTGAGCATCGGGTCCCCCCAGGGCTGTGTTCGGAGCTCCCTGCTGTACTCACTATACACACATGACTGTGTGGCCAAGTTCAACTCCAACTCCATAGTGAAGTTTGCGGACGACACAGTGGTGGTGGGGCTGATCTCGGACAACGACGAGAAGGCCTACCGGGAGGAGGTTGAGGTACTGGAACGCTGGTGCCAGGACAACAGCCTGCTCCTGAACATTGGTAAAACCAAGGAGCTGATTGTGGATTTCAGGAGGAGACAGCAGAAGACACACACACCACTGAGGATAAACAGGGCCACCGTGGACAGGGTGAGCAGCTTCAAGTACCTGGGGGTCCACATCTCAGAGGATCTGACATGGACAACACACATAGACTCAGTCATAAAAAAGGCGAAGCAGCGCCTCTACCACCTGAGACAGTTAAGGAAGTTCAGAGTATCTGGGAAGATACTCCAGTCCTTCTACTCCGGAGCTGTAGAGAGCATCTTGACTGGAAACATCACTGCCTGGTATGGAAACAGCACGGCACAGGACAAGAAGGCCCTACAGAGAGTGGTGCGCTCAGCCGAGCGTACCACGGGTATTGCACTACCACCCCTGCAGGTCCTATACAACAAGAGGTGCAAATCCAGAGCCTGCAGAATAATGAAAGACCCTCACCACCCCAACAACAGCCTGTTCATGCTGCTGCGATCAGGCAAACGCCTGCGAACACCAGCAACTAGGACAGAGAGACTTCGGCTCAGCTTTTTCCCCCAGGCCAGTGGTGCCCAACCAGTCGATCGCGATCGACAGGTAGATCGCGGGCTGATTTCAAGTAGATCTTGATTAATAAAATGTGATTATTAACTCTTTCAGTGGCACTCACGAGATTTCTCGTGTTTTTTTATAGGTGGTTGCTAGCCACTCACGAGATTTCTCTGATTTTTTTTTTTTTTTTTTTTTTTGCGATCTGAAAAATTATTGCATCACCCGAGCCTACCCGAGTATTGCCGAGCTGCGCCGGTGATCACTGTGGAAAAAAGCGCCCCCTGTCGTCTCCCAGATGACATAAGTGATTTTGGAATGGACTCAATGAAAATGAATGGGGAAAAAAATCCGGTACTCCACATTTTCCAGTTCACTGATCCAGCCGGGGTTACTAGAGTTCATTCTGGAGCCTCAGATCCCCGCGGATCATGGAGATCCACTGTGTCGCGTTGGATCCATACACGTATCGATTTTTTCGAATGGTGATCAGGAATTGGAATATACCAGTTGGATACCATCTGATGTCAGGTAAGGACTCTATGTTATCAGTGGTAGGATAATCAGAGTAAGTTTGATGAAGTTATAAGCTGTTTTGTGAAATGTCTTCTTTCGGTTTCAATGTAAAACTCCGAGAGGAAATCAACGAGGCGATTATCCGCGCGCGGCCGTAATGTGCGTGCGTGCACGTATAATATTGATCATCTAGCGTTTATTTGAAAACGATTCATAAAAAGGCAGACGAATATCAACGTTGTGGAATATTCTACTAAAAGACGATTTTCATAGAATGCTCCAGAATGAGCTGTTTTTTATATCAAAACGGGGGCTTTTCTAACTGCTCTGAAACGGCAACGACGCGATAAAAAAACAATCTGCCTTCACAGCACTGTCTGGAAAATAGTCTTTGATAATGCGATGGGCAGATTAGACACATAGCCATAATCTAAAACATAGATTAGGCGATATTAACGTTAACATTGGCGCGGATGGTGGCATTCAAGCGGTAAAATGGAAAACCAGGCGTGGCACTGCTAAATCAACTCTTCCTCTCCTTGTTAACTACAACAAGCAATGCTGTTTGTTATTTAAGATGAGATCGGACTCGGCACTGACAGATTTGTGTTCATTATGCTGCTTTTATAAAGCCTCAAATGACGGCTTACAATATACAATTTTGGCTGGTAGCTCTCGGGCTAGGTGGTAAATAAAAAAGTAGATCTTGGTTCAAAAAAGGTTGGCCACCCCTGCCCCAGGCCATCAGAGCCTTGAACACTGAACTCTCCACACACAAGCACACATGAGCACACACACAACACACACACTGTACACACTCACACACTAGCAGCCACTTTAACATTAGCACACACACACTCATGCTGCACACGCTCACACTTATGGTCACTTTACAAAAGGAAAGGTCACTTTAAGAATAGCATAGTAGGGGGGGCAGGTGGCGCACGGAGATTACGTTCATCACCAACACCGGGAGACACTGGATTCGCCTGTTCGAATCCAGCTCCCGGCGTTGCTATCAGCTTGGCTGGCCTCTCACACTGATACAATTGGCTGTATCAGGGGGTGGGAAAAGCTGAAGGGTGGGTCCTGGGCGTTGTGGACAGCGACCCCTACAGTTCGGTCGGGGCGCCTGCTCAGCAAGGGTTGGAACTAAGGAGAGATAGTGTGGCCTCCCACGCGCTACACTCTCCCCGGTGAGAACCTGCGCGGCCAGGTTGGCCTGCCCCAGTCTCCGGTCTCCCAGACCAACAGTAGGGGAAAGTACGCAACAACCAGGAAGGGTGGGATGGGAGAGAAATCGGGAAAAAGGAGGGGAAGAAAGATATAAAAAAAAAAAAAAAAAAATAGTATAGTATAGTATAGCTTGAGATTGTATACTATAGCATTGTATAACAGTGTACATAAAGACCCAGTGCCTCATCCGTAGCTAACAGTGTATTGCACTACCATGCTCTGTAAATAACTCATGTACATATACCGATATGCCCTACTTTGTTTACTTGTTTTATTGCACAATGTCGTTCTATTGGATTCTTATTATATATTACTATTGTATTATGCACATCGTTGCGGGCAAGATGTGCCACATTTCATTGTATACTTGTATGCCGTGACAAATAAAAATCTTGACTCTTGACTCTTGACTTGACTATGATCCCATACCCCGGATACGATGAAAACAAACAAGCAGCGCATTATACCAGTTACCTAGCATGCTACATGAAAAGCGTATATCCACTAGGATAAGCTCAACCATTGCACGCCAGCCACAGACGATAAACTCGTTTGTGAAACAGGTTTTTATACAAGGCTTTAGGCTCATGTGCGAATACGTCACCCGTGTTTACATACTTCATCAAGTAAAGAGAAAACACAGACGTTTAAAGAGAGGGTCAAAGACCTCGGTACAAGCTACATATGTGATTACTTCTGTAGGCTAACACTCTAACCTGGTTGTGGACTCGATGCCATGTTTCCAAAACGTAACAGAATACACACAACCCCCTCAGATAAAAAAGGTAAAGTTCACTCTTACTACTGCAAGAAGAACACTGTCTTCTTCATGATGAGGGAAGACAAGTCTTTCGACCGAGTGCTAGCCACAGGCCTTGCTAAGCACACATGTATAGCGACCAGAACACAATTTTCAAGAAAACTGTCCTATTCCCTAAGCAAACACACAACCCCACAGCTAGGTGAGGGTTATACATCGTATCCCCAATATATAGTGAATAAACACACATTTTGTAACAAAAACCAGTCCCTCACCAGGAGGGACTTTTTTATTTAATAACAAAATCATATGTTGGGGGGGGGGGTAAACAGGGGAGTCACTAGCGGCGCCTGCCGCATGCAGAGCGCTGTTTGCCCCCATGGGGAGCCGGCCCGGAGGAACGGTTCTGGGGAGCCTGGTCACAACGATCCCTACTGTTACCTCTGGGCGTGGCGCGGCTGGCTGCAGCGGACGAGGCACTCCCTCCACTCTTGGCCTTCTTCGCCGAAGGTCCAGTAGCGGCGGCGGTGGTGGCGGAGGCAACAGTCGCGGTCCTCTACCGGCGTTGCTTCTTCCGGACATCACCGGTGGCATCAGGTCGGGGGAAATGGGGTTGGAGCACAGAGCGCTCCTCCTCCATCTCTCTGCAGGCTGCCATCATCTGCTGCATGGCCGACCCGAATAGCCCAGCATCGGAGAGGGGGGCCGTGAGCAGCGGAATCCTCCTCTGTTCCGGCACCCGCGCCTGCTCCAGCCAAAGGTGGCGCTGGGAGAGAGTGGCCAGGGCGCGCTCCTTCCCCGCGGCTATCGCCTGCAGCTGGGTTTGGTGCAGGATGGCTCCAGCCGCCTGGGCGTGAAGGTATCGTTGATGGTCATCCAATACCGACCCACCCGCCATCAGCCCCGACATGTAGCGCGCTAGCTGCGCAATGTTGGAGGTCGCAGCTAGGCTCTGAGTCACGGCGATGTACACCTGGTCACTCCAATTAGCCAACTGCCTAGCCGATTTCCCTTGGGGAACCGGCTTTTGCAACGGCTCCCACACCATTTCAGGGCAAAGGATAGACGCCATCGGGCTATCAAGCCGAGGCACTCCGTCCTTTAGCCCCTGGACCAAACCCACCACCCGCGTGACTGGCACGTAGGCGGGGGTAAGGCCAACAATGCGGGAGATTACCTGTCCCTGTAGGCCTCCATCGCTGGGAAGAATGGGCAGACAACACCCGTCTCTCTCACAGGACGACGTTGCCAGAGATGACCTATCATGTCATCAGGAACAGGTGCTGGCAGTGGCTGCGGCAACGCCACGCCATTAGCGGCTGCGGCAGCCGCCATGAGCTCGGGGAACAAGGGAAGCAACTCCCCTTGCATACCTCCCTCCACGTCACTCGCATCCCTCACGTACGGGAGGTTGCCACGGGCGCCACCATCCGACGCGGCAGATAACTGGGCATCTTGTCTCAGGGTCGGAGGTTCTAACCCAACCCTGGAGTACAAGGGACCCCAAGGAGACGCAACACTCCCTGCCACTCCCGAGGGGGAGAGTGATACGTCTCTACTGGAGCTCTCGCCCCCTCCATATAATCCTCAGTCTCCATCGGAAATGGAGACGAGGCAAGAGAACTCTCGTCCGGCTCCAGCACAACATCAAAGCCTGGCCGTTCGCCCCTGCTGCTCGCCGCCTTACGACGAGAGCGAGCTGAGGCGAAGAGTCTGCGTCGCAAATCCCCTGCCACCAGAGGAGCTGTCGGCCTATCGGCCGACTGTCCACTGGCGGGGGAACCAGGGTCGGAACCAGGCCATCTCACGGGAGATGGAGGCTCAACGGCCCCTCGGAGAGGCAAACTCACCACCGGGCGCCGCCCGGGCGTATCTGGCTGCCACGACCGCGGAGCCAGAGACGCCCCACGATGCACGGAGGACGCGGCAATGGTGAAGCGCTGGTGAAGGGTGACGTTGCGAGCGTCCAAATCCTCCGAAGGTGCAAACATTATGTCTTAGCTTTTCTCGTAAAACTTCGAGAGAGAGAAAAATAAGATACAATGTCCACAAATTCATTTCCAACAACTATTTTGGCACTAAACTCAAAGTGGTGTATACAGTCACTTCTACGGTTGTGAAAATAGGGAAGGAGCTGTTAGTATGGCCACGACCCCGCTTATGTAGAGGAGCGGATGTGGGTGTGGCCAGGCGGATGGGTGTGTACATGTGAAGACAATTATTCAGTATTAGATTGATAAGGGATAGGGTTCCACTAGAGTGCAGAGCGTAAGCTATACGATAATATAACTGGCTCAAGCTTGCAACAAGAATGGGGAGACACAGGCACAATTTAAGAAATAATTAAAGATTTAGACTAGACTAGTCAGCATGTGGATGAGGTGTATGTGCAGCATGAGTGTTGTAAGTGCAAAACCAAAGAACCAAACAAAGAATCAATCAAACCAAATATGTGGGGAGTTCGCAACCAGAGCAGAGGCAGCCTCTCTCTATTAACCTGTTAAGCTGTAGCCCTATTTTCAGAAATCTCGCCTAAAGGTACATGCCCAAGTAAATGGAAGATTGCTCCACTTCTACAAGGCCAATTTGCATGATCTTGGTATCTAGGAACATCTAGGGACCTGGGGGTATGTATTTTCAGTGTCAGAAATATTGTGTCTGTTACTAGGCTTGAGTAAATTGTAATGAAAAAAGGGAGAATATAAATTATGATTTATTTTTGCATCTGTGTGCCGGTGAATAACACCATGTTACAATTGTGAGCAATTGAGCTCATTCAGCACCTTCTTGAGATCAAGTGTAAAAAAAATCTAAGCAAATGAATAAAGGGAAGATGATTAAACAGAAGGATTTGTAGATACAGTAATAAATGATAATCGATTTTAATTATAAATTCATATTTGACCTTGAACTTGACCTGAATGAATGAATGAATGAATGAATGAATGAATGAATGAATGAATGAATGAATGAATGAATGAATGAATGAATGAATGAAAAATGTATTTAACAGATTGCAGAATGGGTACAATACAGTACGGCTCAATACACACAATTGTTAAGGGGATTGTTAAGGGGACCTTGACCTTATTATGTCCAAATCATCTATGGATAGGGAAAAGGCTCCTCTTTCCAATGGCAGGGTTAAATCTGGATTTAGTCATTTCCTCAATGTTTTACGATAAAATAGATATAATTAGCATTTTTCCGATAAATTCTTATTTTCGGTAAATCTTACAAAACATCGGTAAAAATGAAAATATACACTTTGACTGCTGTTTTGATAGGGTTATGGTATTTACTCTTGGCAAAAAAATAAAAACAAATAAAAACAAACCTCAACTTTGAGTGCCAGCAGGGGGCGCACGATTTATCGCTTGAATGCCAGCCTTTTTAGACTGATTTTCCGATATTTCATGATTTTCACGGAGCTATTTCTATATTCTATATTATGGCTATGTGTCTAATACGCCCGTCGCTTATCAATGACTTGCTTGCAGTCAACATGTATGAAACGGATTGTTTTTTCATCAGTACATTTCCGTTTTATACCATTTTGAAAAACGCTCGTTTTTGGAAATTTCCAGAAAATAAAAAAGATTCTGTGAAATGTTTATGTTTATGTGTATGTTTAAAAAAAAAAAAAAATCTGTGATAAACGCCCTTTAGTGGAATACACAAAACACGTTGTCATTTTTCGGCCTATTTATGAATTGTTTTCAAATAAACGATAGATTATCGATATAAAACCTGAGCTGATATAAAACCTGAGCTGATATAAAACCTGAGCTGACTTCACTGTGTTCTTGCTGAGTAATGTAAGTTAGTACTCAATCCATTGTATATTTTGATAATTGTTTGTTCTTAATCAATCAGGCTCTGTGCAACCCCATTGGGTTTGACTTGAGCAGCCTGTGGTAATTAGTCCAATCAGTCAGAGGCAAAGCTTGTTAAATACATTTGCCTGTGCACACATTTCTCTAAAACCTGAGCTGACTTCACTGTGTTCTTGCTGAGTAATGTAAGTTAGTACTCAATCCATTGTATATTTTGATAATTGTTTGTTCTTAATCAATCAGGCTCTGTGCAACCCCATTGGGTTTGACTTGAGCAGCCTGTGGTAATTAGTCCAATCAGTCAGAGGCAAAGCTTGTTAAATACATTTGCCTGTGCACACATTTCTCTAAAACCTGAGCTGACTTCACTGTGTTCTTGCTGAGTAATGTAAGTTAGTACTCAATCCATTGTATATTTTGATAATTGTTTGTTCTTAATCAATCAGGCTCTGTGCAACCCCATTGGGTTTGACTTGAGCAGCCTGTGGTAATTAGTCCAATCAGTCAGAGGCAAAGCTTGTTAAATACATTTGCCTGTGCACACATTTCTCTAAAACCTGAGCTGACTTCACTGTGTTCTTGCTGAGTAATGTAAGTTAGTACTCAATCCATTGTATATTTTGATAATTGTTTGTTCTTAATCAATCAGGCTCTGTGCAACCCCATTGGGTTTGACTTGAGCAGCCTGTGGTAATTAGTCCAATCAGTCAGAGGCAAAGCTTGTTAAATACATTTGCCTGTGCACACATTTCTCTAAAACCTGAGCTGACTTCACTGTGTTCTTGCTGAGTAATGTAAGTTAGTACTCAATCCATTGTATATTTTGATAATTGTTTGTTCTTAATCAATCAGGCTCTGTGCAACCCCATTGGGTTTGACTTGAGCAGCCTGTGGTAATTAGTCCAATCAGTCAGAGGCAAAGCTTGTTAAATACATTTGCCTGTGCACACATTTCTCTAAAACCTGAGCTGACTTCACTGTGTTCTTGCTGAGTAATGTAAGTTAGTACTCAATCCATTGTATATTTTGATAATTGTTTGTTCTTAATCAATCAGGCTCTGTGCAACCCCATTGGGTTTGACTTGAGCAGCCTGTGGTAATTAGTCCAATCAGTCAGAGGCAAAGCGTGTTAAATACATTTGCCTGTGCACACATTTCTCTAAAACCTGAGCTGACTTCACTGTGTTCTTGCTGAGTAATGTAAGTTAGTACTCAATCCATTGTATATTTTGATAATTGTTTGTTCTTAATCAATCAGGCTCTGTGCAACCCCATTGGGTTTGACTTGAGCAGCCTGTGGTAATTAGTCCAATCAGTCAGAGGCAAAGCTTGTTAAATACATTTGCCTGTGCACACATTTCTCTAAAACCTGAGCTGACTTCACTGTGTTCTTGCTGAGTAATGTAAGTTAGTACTCAATCCATTGTATATTTTGATAATTGTTTGTTCTTAATCAATCAGGCTCTCTGCAACCCCATTGGGTTTGACTTGAGCAGCCTGTGGTAATTAGTCCAATCAGTCAGAGACTAGCCCCCTACAGGTGTGGGACAATATTCAATAGGGATTTAAGTGTAGTCTATCGAAGCGCCAGCAGAGCGCCGGCGACCGACTAAGACAGACAAAGACTTGGAGTTTTCCTGCTGGAGTTTTCCGAGGAGGCAACCGAGTGCACTAGAGTATCTACTGCCCCTCACCTGCCCTCCTCTAGCAGGCCACTCCTTTGTACCTGCATTTTCTGGTCTTGCCTTGTTAGCTTGTCAACTTACTCGACCCACTGGTTTTAGCTCATTAGCTAAACCTTCAATCGGCTTCATACACATAGCCTTTAGCAGTTGATCCATAGTACTTCGTATCTTTATTTGTTCCTGCTCTACCTGGTGTAAGCATGGCTATGTGTTCTGTCTGTCCTGTCTGTCCCTCTCTCCTAGAAAGGTTAACTCTGTTAGAGAGTCGTGTCCTTGAACTTGAGTCAGGAAAACAGTCAGCTTTAGACGTCTTGGACACTACAGGCTTTTCTGAGGAGCCTCTAGCGGGGTCTTCTCGTCTGGAGAGTCCCAGACATAGTGCTCAGGACAAGGCCTTTGCGCCCACTACGAAGCGGCAGTGTAACCGCTCGGCCTCGGCCTCAACAGCACCTGCTCCGCAACATGATTTTACACGTGTTGCGGGTTCCGGTCCCAGTACGCAGCCGGTTCCACTGCAACCCCGTCGTTCCGTCCTTGTGATTGGCGACTCCATCACCCGGCATATTTTGCTAGACAAGCCAGCCGAGATCAAATGTTATGGGGGAGCCAGAGCTACCGACATTGAAGCCAACCTGAGATTTCTGGCGAATAGCATAGTCAAGGCAAAAGGTAACCCACGTATCACACCCACTGAAGATAAATTCGACCATATTGTTATACACGTCGGAAATAATGACTGTAGGATGAAAGTCTCTGAGGTCACAAAGATCAACATAGTTAGGCTTTCTGACCTCGCCAGAAAGATGAGTCGGCATCGAGTAATCTTCTCTGGCCCCCTGCCTGTAAACCGGCATGATGATGAGTTTGTGAGTAGGACAGCTTCTCTACACCGATGGCTGGAAAAATACTGTAAAGAACAGGGCTTAGGGTTCGTGGATAATTGGTCCTCTTTCTGGGGGCGCCCTGGCTTGCTGAGAAAGGACGGCGTGCATCCTAACATGCAAGGCGCCTCTCTCTTATCTCGCAATATAGACAAGATTATAGCTTCGGGCTGACAGCCACCCCACAAGCATGCCAGGGTGCAGGCTCTTAGCGAGCCTGCTAGTCATGCTAAACTGATGGACCCTGCCAATCCTTATACCTTTCTTGCTCGGTCCCTCCTCCACCAGGCTCCCCACTCCTCTCTTTCTATCTCTACCCCTAAACCTGTATACCCAATCAAAACTAGAATATCCCGTTACGCTCCGCTTTACCCAGCTCGTCCTTGTGCGATAAACCATGCCAACTTAATTGCGATTAAACCTACCCACATGGCTGAAAACCGCGCTGCTAAGTATACAGAGAGTGTGAAGGTTGGCCTTATCAACATCCGCTCTCTGCCAACCAAAGCTCTTTTGGTAAATGAACTGATAACAGACCATAGTCTCGACCTATTTGGCCTCACTGAGACATGGCTTAAACCTAATGATTTTCTGCCCTTAAACGAGGCCTCACCCCCTAATTTTAGTAGCTCCCACATCGCACGCACCTCCAAGAAAGGAGGCGGAGTTGCTCTAATTTATGACTCTAAGCACAACTTTACATCCGACGCAAACTGTAAGTTTTCCTCGTTTGAGGTGCTCCTGTTGCATCCCTCTCCACCCAACAGAAAGTGTGGCGGTCTGATTCCTACCTCCACTGCATCCTTTGTAATGGCTGTCCTATACCGCCCCCCAGGCCCTTACACCCTCTTCCTAGATGAATTTTCAACTTTCATCTCTGAGCTTGTTATGCGCTCAGATAACATTTTAATTGTTGGTGATTTTAACATTCATTCCAATAAAACTCTAGATCCCCTAAATAAGGCTTTTACCGACATCATTGACTCTGTCGGTCTCATTCAAATCGTTGACCAACCCACTCACAGTGGTGGGAACACCCTTGACCTAGTCCTAGCCCGCGGTCTCACTGTGTCAAATTTGACCGTCTCCCCCTATGTTCCTGCTCTCTCAGACCACTACCTCATCAAATTTCAAATTGATCTGACGGTTTCTCGCCCAGACAGTGTAGAATCCTACATGAGCCGTCGTATTAACGCCTCAACTGTCCCAATTCTAGTTAACTGCCTACCAGACACCCTCTCTCCCTTCCTCTCTTACTCTGGCCCCCTTGATCTCTTTACAGACAAACTTAATGCCGCCCTTCGTAGCACCCTCGACATTGTCGCTCCCCTTAAACCTAAAATTAAACGTGCTCCGCAAAAACTAACTCCCTGGTTTACGGAGGAAACGCGCTCCTTTAAAAAGGCTTGTCGCAAACTTGAACATAAATGGCGTTCGACCAAACTCGAAGTATTCCGCCTCGCCTGGAATGATAGTTTACGTAACTACAAAAAGGCACTCTCACTTGCCAAAACCTCTTATTTTTCCAGGCTCATAAATGAAAACAAAAACAACTCAAAGTTTCTGTTTGACACAGTTGCAAAACTTACGCAGAAACAACCAAGTGCCCTAAACCATGCGTTCTCGGCTAACGAATTCATGACATTTTTTACCAAGAAAATTGACCTCATTAGAGATGAAATTGTTGCTTTACTCAACAATCAGAGTCCCTCCCAACCTTTGACGGGCATTCCCCCTGACTTTGATTCCAGTCATACGCTATGCTGCCTTGAAAACGTCTCACTTAGTGCCCTCTCTAAACTGGTTGGCGCGGCTAAACCTTCAACCTGTCTGTTTGACCCTCTCCCAGCAACTCTCATCAAAAAACTCTTCCCAACTCTAGGCCCTGCCCTACTCAATATCTTCAACACCTCTTTGTCTACTGGCGTGGTGCCCCTGGCCTTTAAATCAGCCGTCATTAAACCATTACTTAAAAAACCGAACCTCGACCCTCTAATCTTGAAAAATTACAGACCTATCTCCAATCTCCCATTCCTATCCAAAGTGTTAGAACGGATCGTCGCAACGCAACTTACTGACCATTTATCAAACAATAATCTTAATGAATCATTTCAATCTGGCTTTAGAGCCTTACACTCCACCGAAACGGCGGTTACCAAAGTCACAAATGACTTACTGCTCTCTCTTGACTCAAACCTCACCTCTGTGCTCTTATTGCTTGATCTCAGTGCAGCCTTTGACACTATCGATCACTCGATTCTTCTAGGTCGGCTTGAGAACCATGTTGGCTTTCGGGGTCTCGCACTAGCTTGGTTTAAATCCTATTTAACTGATAGAACACACTGCGTGGTCTATAATGATTTAACATCTGAGACCCTCCCAGTGCAATGTGGTGTCCCACAAGGCTCTGTCCTGGGCCCTTTGCTATTTTCGATTTACATGCTACCCCTCGGCGATATCATACGCAAATTTGGCATAAACTTTCATTTTTACGCTGATGACACCCAATTATATATACCTATTAAGCCAAATGATTCCTCCCAACTACAAAACCTTGAGGCCTGCTTGCTTGCCGTCAAAAAATGGATGTCGCAAAACTTTCTACTCCTTAATGCAGATAAAACTGAGATGTTAATTGTTGGCCCCCCAAACCACAGAGGCCTGTTTCAGGACATCTCCCTCAACTTTGATACCTGTCATGTATCCCAGAGCTCCACCATAAAAAACCTCGGAGTCATTTTTGATTCCTCCCTCTCATTTAATGCACATATAAAAAATGTCACCAAAATTGCATTCTTCCATCTTCGTAATATCGCAAAAATACGCCCCATTTTAACTCTGGCTGATGCTGAAACCCTGATTCATGCTTTTGTCTCATCACGTCTGGACTACTGTAATGCACTTTTTTCAGGCTTACCTAATTCAAGCATCAAAAATCTTCAACTCGTGCAAAATGCGGCTGCACGGATACTAACTAGAACTAGAAAATTTGATCACATCACACCAGTTTTGTCCGCCCTACATTGGCTTCCTATCCAAGCCCGCTCTGACTTTAAAGTGCTACTCCTCACCTACAAAATTTTAAATGGGCTTGCACCGCTCTATCTATCTGATCTCATCTCCCGATACTCGCCCGCTCGTGCTCTGCGCTCACAAAATGCGGGGCTTCTATCGACCCCTAGGGTTAAAAAGAAATCCGCCGGCCACAGAGCCTTTGTCTACCGCGCTCCCTACCTGTGGAACAAATTACCTGCCGTCATCAGGGGCGCCTGCTCTGTCGAAGCTTTTAAATCCCTGCTTAAGACTCATCTTTTTTCTCTCTCCTTCAACCTACCTTGATCTCACCTGGTCGGGGACTGACCTTTAGATTAATCTGTGTAGTTTAGTTATGGTACAGGGTACTACATGGTACCACTGGGTAGTTTACTATAGGGTAGTTTAGTTAGGGTACAGGGTACTACATGGTACCACAGAGTACTACTTGGTACTGCATGGCATTACAGGGTACTACATGGCTTACATAGCTCTACATGGCACCACAGGGTACTACATGGCACTACAGGGTACTACAGGATACTACGGGGTACTACATGGCACTATGGGGTACTATAGGGTACTACATGGCACTACGGGGTACTACATGGCACTACAGGGTACTACATGTCTGCTCCTTTGCAGCACCACAAACATGGGAACTCTCTAACTCTTCCCCCCCCCCCCTCTCCCCCCCCCCCCCCCCTCCCTCCCCCTTCTCTCTGAGTACCCGTCTCCTGGCGCTGACCAAGGTGATGGATGCCTCAGGGTCTTGGCCAAGCTTGTAGTGACTGCTCTACATGCACCTCCGAGGCATTGGATCAGTTATTCACCGCCGTCTGTCCGTGGTCCTGTCAACTGATTAACAGACTGTTAACAGATTAACAGTCAACGCGGTTTCATTGCTGGGTTAAGTACTTCTATTCTATTCACATAATACGCTTACTTCATATATCTACTCCATTCACATATATGCCTACCACTTGTATCTATTGCTATGTCCGCCTACTACAATCTCATGAGCTGTCTAACGCCTGTCCCGTCTCCCTGTCTTCCTATGACTTGCTGTCCTGGAGTGTTGACCGGAGTGTTGGACGTCCCGTGACGAAGGCCGGGAGATTGCGACCCCCTCTGCGTGCCCCCCTGTCTTCGGAGGTCTCGTAGTGGTGACCGGAGTGCCGGATGTCCCGCGATGATGTCGGGGAGTTCGTGACCCTCTCTGCGCCACCCCCCTTCCCCCTGTCTCCGGCTGTCCCTGAGCAACGACCGGAGTGTTGAATGTCCCGTGACTAAGACGGGGAGGACGTGACCCTCTTGCGCCGCCCCTGTGCCTCAAATAGATCCGCTATCAACTCTATCTTTAATCTTTCAAAATGTTCAGTTGCTATCGCTATTAGCTCTATCTTTAATTTTTCAAAATGTACAGTTGCTATTGCATGCACTCATCTGTGTTTCACCACACACATGAGTGCATGCTTACCAACTGTCCGTCTGCAACACTACTATCACCGACATCTAAGAAGGGAGATCCCCCCTTGAACGGCCCTTCTAAGGTTTCTCTCCTCCACATTGCCTGTGGAGCTTTTTTTCCCTATTGTTAGGTTTTAGTGAGTTTTTCCTTACCTTCGCGTGGGGTATGTCTGGGAGTGCTTGCATTCTTTCATTTATTTGCATTCATCTAAAAAATGTTTGGACCCTATGGTGTTCTTGTTCTGTTCTTGACTTATTGTTATGTTGTCTTCTTGACTTGTTTAAAGAAGACCTGTACGGCCCATGGGGACATTAACGTGTGTTGTCGGGCCCTATAAATAAATTTGATTTGATTTGATTTGATTTGATATGTGTACTTATGCACGCTAGAGAAGCGGGCTGAAAAATCGATTATCTATTTCCTGGACAGCGCACACACACACACACACACACACACACACACACACACACACACACATACACACATATAGGGGACACGTTAGATGTTCTGCAAAAAGATTATTCCAATTCCTGATCGCCATTCCAAATATCGATCGCGTTTATTGATCAAACGTTAGGTACTCGAAACACATATTCCACGCTGTTCTGAGTGTCTACAATGAATGGGATCGGCTCGGGTTACATGCCTGATAAGTAAAATGTGGATTCCGGAGTTTTCTTTTCTCATCCATTTCCATTGAGTCCAATCCAATGGATGCATTACCATCCGGGAGACGATAGGGGGCAGTATTTTCCCTGTTCGAGCTCAGAGCCAGTCCCAATGGTAACGTGAGGCTAGATTGATGAAAAATGAATGGATATCGCTAATAAAAGCAATAACGATTAAAAAATTAGATTTCTCGTCATTGGCACTCAACGCATGGCATGAAATAACGAGATTTCTCGTGGCTGGCACTCAAAGTGACTAACAGAAACACACCCACTAACAGATACACATCCACTAACAGATACACATCCACTAACAGATACACATCCACTAACAGATACACACCCACTAACAGAAAAACACACCCACTAACAGATACACATCCACTAACTGCAGATACACATCCACTAACAGATACACACCCACTAACAGATACACACCCACTAACAGATACACACCCACTAACCAGATTCGGCTCAAATAAGGGACTAAACATGTTTAGCAATTATGCCACATCAATGTGGAACGCCCTACCCAAAGCTGTAAAGGAATGTGGATCACTACCCACTTTCAAAACCTCTCTCAAGGGACACCTACGGGAGACTGCAATTCAAAACTGGCCCCTGTAAATATCCTAACCCAACCCCCTCCAATGTACAGTCATTTACCTAGTATGGTTTTGTCAATAGTCCAATGTACAATTTTGTTTGTTTGTACAGTGTCTCCTCCCCCCCCCCTCAATGTACAGTTTTGCTTGTTTATACAGTGTGTCTCCCCCCCCCCCCCAACCACCTCCAATGTAAATTACCCAGTATGGTTGTCAATATCCCAATGTACCCACCCCCCCCCACCCAACCTCCTCCAATGTACAGTTTCTACGTCAAATGTATATACTCCCTTTTCTTGACTCCTTCTGTATCACAAACAGTACTGTATTTGCAAATCTGGTATGTCATAAATGTATAGATGTAGCAGTACTGACTATCTGTATGTCATGTATGTCATATATGTCCTGATGAATTGAAAATGGGGGACCCTGATGTAAACAAGACGAAAGTCTTTCTCTGGTCTGCATCCCCTTAACAATTGTGTGTATTGAGCTGTACTGTATTGTACCCATTCTGCAATCTGTTAATAAAGTTTTCAATCAATCAATCAATACACACCCACTAACAGATACACACCCACTAACAGATACACATCCACTAACAGATACACACCCACTAACAGATACACACCCACTAACAGATACACACACCCACAACAGATACACATCCACTAACACAGTGTTTCTCAAAGTGGGGGGCGCAGAGGCATGACAGGGGGGGCCTTGAGATTTATTAAAAAGAAAAAAAGAAAAAAAATTGGATTACAGAAAATTATCACTAAAGTGCTATCTGTTGCAGCTGCACTGTTCTCCATGAAAATACCATTTCTCAAAATCAGAAAATCATTATTTAATAAAACACAGAAAAGGGTCACCAAGTTACTCTGGATAAAAAACCTTTACAGACAACATTGAGACAAAGCTTCCTGACACATCTCCATCCAAACTCTTGGAAGAACTCTTTGAAATCTCCTCTGATACCACCTAGAGAGCTAGTTTCAGAGTGTGGTGCTGAGTACCAAGTATCTCATCTCATGGCCCACCAAGTATGTCATGATGCAGCAGTTAAGGTGTTGATACCATTCAGCACCACATACAGTATCTGTGTGAAGCTGGCTTTCCATCCATGACAGCTCTGAAAACAAAATATAGGGCCAATTTGAAAGGTCACGATATTGGTGTTATTTCAATAAATTTAAACATGGCCCATTTCATGACTATTTTGTTGGGGCGAGGGGAGGGGGGGGGGGGGGGGGGGGGCCCAAAATATTTTGGTCCGCCAAAGGGGGGCCTGACAGAAAAAGTTTGAGAAGCGCTGCACTAACAGATACACACCCACTAACAGATACACACCCACTAACAGATACACATCCACTGACAGATACACATCCACTCAGCGCCGTGCACAGGACTTTAGAGGGGCAGGTGCTCAAAGGCTGAAAAGGGCACTGGGCCTGTGCTATTTTTGGGGGCCGTTTTGGGGCGGGGAGGGGCCTTTTATGCTTTTTGGGGGGTTTTGGTGATCAAATATTGAATATTGAACTATAATAATCAGTGCAGGAGCTCACTTATCCTTGAAAGACACTTTTATCACTGACTTAAAAGGCCCATACATCTCCATAAATGTTCGGGTGGAGGGAATACGTGCTTACCCTACAGACCCCAAGTCTGTATATTCTGTATTATATCCGTTATTAGGTTATTAGGTTATTAGGACAGCAGACTCGGTTGGCAATGCTCAAAACGTACCTTTTTAAAATAGCTTTTAAATGAATTATTATCTTTATTTCATTGTCTTATTTAAATATATATAAATATTTTATTATAATTTGTATCATTGTTTTATATAGTTTTTTTTATCATTTTATTTGTTCTTTTTTAATGTCAACATATTATTTAAATTATTCAAATGACACTCAAACATGTTCCGTTGTGATGTCACAGTATGATGTCATAATCAAACATTCTAGAACATTTGTGATGTCACAGTATGATGTCATAATCAAACATTTGTGTATCTATTCAACAATTCTCTCAGAAGAGCTCAGATCTCAGAAGACAAGTGAAGATCTCACTTGTTGTGTCCGGCTACTTGTCTGTAAGCTTTAGATACAATTTAAAAATCACCACATGGAAAAGGAAACAGGCGCCATGTCCTGTACAATCCTTAATGAACTGCGTCTGGGGGGAATGTACTGTGATGTGGTTATTAAAGTCAACAGCACTGAGTTTAAGGCCCACAAGGCAATCCTGTGTGGCTGCAGCGCCTATTTCAGGTACGTTTATCTTGGTTCAGGTTAGCTTGGTTAGTAAACAGATACCATACAGTACTTCTACTGTAAACAGATACTATACTGTACTTACAGATACTATACTGTACTTCTACTGTAAACAGATACTATACTGTACTTCTACTGTACAAATATACTATACTTCTACTGTAAAAACATACTATACTTCTACAGTGAATATAGTAGTACACAGGATAGAATGATGCTTAAATATTTTATTATAATTTCTATAATTGTTTTATATAGTTTTTTTAAATCATTTTATTTGTTCTTTTTTAATGTCTTATTTTACTGTTATTTAATTTTTTCTTATTGTTTACTATCTAATTTTGCTATTTTATTATGTTAACTATTTATTATTTTATTTGTAATTATTTTATTGTCTTATGTTATTGTTTTACTGTTTGTCTTATTTAGCTATTTTATCTAGTTGTCTTATTACCGTTTTATCATTTTAATGTCTTATAATTTCCATCTTTAATAAACAGTAAACAGATACCATACTGTACTTCTACTGTAAACAGATACTATACTGTACTTCTACTGTAAACAGATACTATACTGTACTTCTACTGTAAACAGATACTATAATTCTACTGTGCTAAGACCCTATACTTCTACAGTGAATATATATTAGTACACAGGATAGAATGTTGCTTACTGATCAGATATCTCTATACTCTGCATCCCACAGAACCATCTTCACTCGCTGTAGCGACTTAGCGAAACCAGTCTACAGTATCCCTGGGGTGTCCCCGGGTATGATGCAGCTCATCATAGATTATGCCTACACACGCTTTGTGATGGTGACAGCAGAGAACGTGAAAGAGCTTCTGGTGGCTGCAGACCAGCTTCTCGTCACTGGCATAGTAGGAGCATGCTTTGACTTCCTAGAGGGCCAGCTGTCTCTGGAAAACTGTGTCAGCATCTGGATGTTTGCGGACATCTACTACTGCCCCGACCTGAAGTGCAAGGCATATCTCTTCATCGTGTGCCACTTTGAGGAGATGTTGCACGTCTCACAGGAGTTTGTGGAGCTGTCCCTGCAGCAACTGGCGAACATCATCGAGAGGGATGACCTGAACGTGAAGAGCGAGGAGACGGTGTTTGAGGCCGTCCTCCGTTGGATCGACCACTCCCGTGAGGAGCGTAAAACACACATCCCTTTGCTGCTGCCCAAGGTAACTAATTGTATTACTGTGCATTACATGAAAACAACACTATGTTCCCTAGTACAGTGGTTCTCAAACATTTGGGTCCAAACTGTTCCCTAGCAACAGAAACCGTCTACAACCGATGTCTAAGTTGTACCCGCTGTCTGCTTGTCTCTTCCCAGGTTCGCATGGGCTTGATGAGGCCTGACTACTTGCTGAACAACGTCCAGAACAACCCTGTGGTGAGGGACAACCACGACTGCAGGCCCCTCATCCTCAGCGTCCTGAAACCCCCTGGCTCCGACAGGCTCCCAAACCCCCTGACCCGCCCACGCCTGCCCCAGGAGGTCCTATTGGCCATCGGAGGCCGGAGTGGCATATGGTAGACTCCTTTTTGTTGACTTTAGTTCAGCCTTCAACACTATTCTACCCAACAAGCTTCACAGTAAACTACACAAACTCGGACTGAACACCACACTATGCAATAGACCTGTCGCTAAACCACGCCCCCTTTGAAAACTCGGTCAAGCTAAGCCGACCGTGGATGACTCGTTGACAATGGCCGTAGGTAGCCCCTTTCCTGACTGTGATGCAAGCCTTGCTTCACAGTCACGAAAGGGGCTATGCCGCGGGAGATTTACCACAGCAGGTAATAGACCTGTTTTTTTTAAAGATAACACAAATATTTCATCTAGAAGCAGACAGAGAGGGTTACAATATGCAGTGGAAAAGTACATTCATGAGATACACATTTACCTTAGACCTCCATGGTGATGCAAGCATTAGCTATAGATAACGTCGCATTACGTACAGTTGATTTGATTGAAGATTACAAGAACTATGACGATAATCCATGATTATTACTATTGCTGATACATTTAGTTTAGTGGTCCAACGCAGTATACGAGCTAGACCCGACAGTTGTGTCACTACTAGTCACTAGAATGAGGAAAAAAGTGAGAGCTGTGATTCTGCAACCAGAATAATCCACCTCTTTTGTAAACATGCTATGTTGGTTCTTTTGTGACCCAGGTAAATATGCCAACAATCCTCATCCATAAAGGGGTGAGACGTCAGACAATGGTATGCTGCACATTCTAGTGTACATCAGGTCAAATGATTGATTACACTAACTATAAATGTATAGTGATAGAGACCAAAGTAAAAATACCTAATAATAAAATAGACCTAATAATAGGGGGCGACAGTGGCTTGGGAGTAGAGCAGTCGTCTGGTAATCCGGAGGTTCCCGGTTTGATTCTCGCTCCTCCCGGGCAGCGTGTCGAAGTGTCCTTGAGCAAGACACTGATGAGCAGGTTGGCACCTTGCATGGTTGCCTCCACTGTCGGTGTGTGAATGTGTGAGTGAATGGGTAAGATGTGAGAAACAATTGTAAAGCGCTTTGGATAAAAGCACTATATAAATACAGCCATTTACCAAAATACCTGTAAATCACAGTATATGGGTACAGGACATTTTCTTTTTCTTATAACTTTTCTTATAACACTAAGTATAAGTTATATTTAATATAAGTATAAATAAATGCATATACAACACATTCTCAAGATAGATCACTCTGATTAGAAAAGAAAACCCACAACTAAAGTGTACATAAATAGCCACTATTTTTAATATATACAATAAATATACATGGATTTACAGTTACACAAATGGATGTACGATATAAACTGGAATAGCGAACAATATCATGTGTTGTTGTGATACATCTATGGTAATTTAACATTATATTCTTCTAGTACCTCCATTATGGATTAATAGCCTGGTCTGTTGACATTTGCAATATCAGCAACTGTTGATGAAGACTAAGTACTTTAACATTGTAAACCAGCAATCTGAGGGACACAGAGCAGCATAACTGGACCACTTTAACAACCTTCAGGTCAATCGAGGGTTGAATGCACTGAAATACAAGAACACCCTATAGAATATGTACTGTACTTTTACTTTTGAAACTTAATACAGTACTGTAGTGATTGTAATGGTACATAATTCACCCACAGACCTATTGTTAGGAACATTCTAGAAAATTAGTGCCGCCCGAACATTCTGGAACGTGTGTGATGTCATGGCAGTACATTCTAGAACCTTAGTACTGCCCGATCATTCTGGAACGTTGGTGATGATGTCATAGTAGTACCTTCTAGAACCTCTAACATTCCTATTACATTTTAAGCATTCTTTAGCTTTCTAGTAATGTCCACCTTCCGGGGAGCCTGCTCCACAGGCCGGCACTCCTCATCTGGAGTAAGAGGGGAGGAGAGAGGGGTGATGATGAATAAGGAGAGAGGGGTGATGGATAAGGGGAGAGGGGTGATGGATAAGGGGAGAGGGATGAGGGGGAGAGGCAGTAACATCTCCAGCACACCTCATTCTGTGAAAAAAACACAAAAAGCTGAGTATTAGCTAAGCATAGACAGATAATAATAATAGTTAATTTATGGAACATCTTTCATACATAAAATGCAGTTCAAAGTGGATTTTATTGATTCCTACAAACCGGTTGATACACTCACACTCATCTGTGGCCTTTTGGAATAAACCTAGTGGCTACAGTCAGCGTTAGAGTATGGTCAGGGTTAGCTTATGGTTGGGGCTAGGTTATGGTTCTGTATATAACCTTTATTTACCAGGGTAGCTAGCTGCTAACGTTAGCTAACTAGGCTGGATATACAATAGCTAGTTCGCAGTCAAAGTCAAACGTTAGCAAACTAATAGTTTGGTCTACGTTTCTAATACATGCCATCAAATATTATGTCTTTATGAATTGACCTTACCTTTGAGCAAACATATAAGTGTCCTTGGTAATGGTAGCTGCTAACTTTACCTAACTAGGCTGGATATACAATAGCTAGTTCGCAGTCAAAGTCAAACGTTAGCAAACTAATAGTTTGGTCTACGTTTCTAATACATGACGTCAAATATTATGTCTTTATGAATTGACCTTACCTTTGAGCAAACATAAGTGTCCTTGGTAATGGTACACAGTAGAATCCACCGCTTGCACTTTTCTAGTTTTCGTTTGGGCTTCGGAAAAGGTATGAAATATACTCTTCCATCCAGTCTTTCAGGGTACCTGGTGTCCGAATTACAGGTACCCCACGCACAGCGTTTCACCATCGGATATTATGTAGATAATAACATAAAACTGAACTCTTGACAGTGGTTTCGATCACAGCCGTCTGGTTTGATACAACCTACAAGCCTAGTTGACCGAGGTTTGTGCAGCGAGGATTTTGCTGTGATATGATTGGACAAATTCTATTTTGGGTGTGGTTTAGCGACAGGTCTATTGGATCTTGGACTTTCTTACAAATCGCACACAACATGTTAGGATTGGCAAGCACACATCCCCCACCCTGCCCATTAGCACCGGGGCCCCTCAGGGGTGTGTACTCAGCCCACTTCTCTATACACTTTTCACCCACGACTGTTGTTCCTCCTCTCCATCTAACCTCATAGTCAAATTTGCAGACGACACAACAGTACTTGGCATCATCAAAGGAAATGATGAGACCTCATACAGGAGGGAGGTTGAGCGACTAGTGGAGTGGTGCGATGGTCATAACCTTGCTCTCAACCCCACGAAGACCAATGAAATGATCATTGATTTCCGCAGGACTGGTGACCTCAGCCACTCTCCACTCCTCGTTGGAAATGAGGAGGTGGAGAGGGTTTCAAAATGTAAGTGTCTGGGCGTGACAATGTCTGATGACCTATCCTGGGGGATCAGCATTACCTCTGCTGTGGGGAAAGCACAGCAGCACCTCTTCTATCTGCAGAAACTTAAATGGGCTAAACTCCCACAGGGACTGATGGCCAACTTCTACCACTGCGCAGTAGAGAGTGTGCTCACCTACGGACTACTGGTGTGGTTCTCCAGCTGCACCAGGGCAGAGAAGGAGGCCCTCCACAGAGTGGTCAAGGATGCAAGGAGGATCACTGGAGCTAGCCTCCCAGATATCTCCACAGTCTTCACCTCCCGCTGCCTACGTCCTGTGAATAACATCTTACAGGACCAGTACCACCCAGCACACCATCTTTTTCAACTGCTGCCCTCTGGTCGAAGGTATAGATCCATCCAGTCCGGAACTAGCAGACTGACCAACAGCCTCTATCCACGGGCTGTCAGGCTGCTCAACAATCAACATCAACTTGCCCTCGCACACCCCGTCCCCAACCCCCGGTGACATAACTCCCACTTCTCCATTACAACAATAACTGTGAACCGGACTTGCATTGCTGCACTATACACTATTTCATCCATTGTAAGTCAATGCCCCCCCCTCCCCTCCATCCATTAACTCACTGGACTGTCACTGTAATATTTATATTTATTTATTTGCACTAGCACTATTGCACTTGGGACATTGATGGTATATTATTATTATTGAGGACATTGGGACATCGATACTATATTATTATATTATTATTATTATTATTGACATTATTATTTTGCACATGCTATATCTTATGTTTGTATGCCAGTGATGATGTTCCAAAAAAAATTTCGTTGTACCAACAATGACAATAAAAATTCTATTCTATTCTGGCAGCATCCCGACCAATGACATGGAGGCTTACAATATCCGAGCCGATGGATGGATGGACGTGAACGTAGAGATGGAGACTCCCCGGCCCTTACAACACCGCTTATCTCCCCGGTGGTCCGGTGTATTGCATCCCCGGGCCTTCCACGGCACCGCTTATCTCCACGGTCTGGTCTACTGCGTCGGTGGCTGGGACGACCCAGAGTGTCTCAGCAGTGTGCACAGGTTCAACCCCATCACTCGCAGCTGGCTGCAGGCGGCTCCTATGCACTGGCGCCGCGCTCACGTCAGTGTGGTTGCGTTGGACGGCTGTATCTACGCCATGGGAGGGGAGGAGGGGTGCAGACACGTGTATCTGAAGACCGCCGAGCGCTACAAGCCTGAAACCAACCAGTGGACAATGATCTCACCCATGCTGGAGTGCAGGAGCGGCGCCGGGGCAGCAGCCCTCCACGGAAAGGTGGGTGGAACTGAGGAACACACATGTGGTAGATGAACGTTTACATAAAAAACTAAGCGATTGGTATCAGCCCCACCCCACCTACCCAACGTCCTCCAATGCACAGTTTTTTAGTATCACAAACAGTACTGTATTTGCAAATCTGGTATGTCATAAATGTATAGATGTAGCAGTACTGTCTATCTGTATGTCGTGTTTGTCATATGATGAATTGAAAATGGAGGACCCTTATGGAAACAAGACGAAAGTCTTTCTCAGGTCTGCATCCTCTTAACAATTGTATGTATTGAGCTGTACTGTACTGTACCCATTCTGCAATCTGTTAATAAACTTTTCAATCAATCAATCAATCAATCATTCAGAATCAGAAATCAGAAATGTCTTCATCAAGTCAGCTGTACATACAAGGAATGTGTCTGGGTCCTTTGGTGCATCAACATTAAACAATTAAAGTAGAATGAAATCAAATGGAATATATAAACTAAATTAGAATATTCTTTTGTATTACAGGTTTACATCTGTGGTGGCTCCAACGGGTTGGGGTGTCTGCTCACAGCTGAGTGCTACAGCCCAGACACTGACCAGTGGACTCTGATCGCCCCCATGAGCAGCAGGCGTCAAGGAGTGGGAGTGGCTGCGTACGGAGGACACGTCTATGTGGTAGGTGCACACAGAGACAAATGCTAGATATTTTTATAGATATGTATCATTTGACTTGCAATGCTGCTGTGATGCCCTAATTTCCCTAAATGGATTAATACAGTGCCTGCTTGCTGCCTGCCTGCCTTAACCACATACTAAAACATTCCTCTCATGTGTCCTGTCCTCAGGTGGGAGGGTTTAACAGTGAAAAGCACCTGCGTAGCGCGGAGGCCTACAGCCCCTTGACTGACTCCTGGCGCACTCTGCCCGCCATGCTCACCCCCCGCAGCTGCTTTGGCATCGGGGTGTTGGATGACCTGCTCTTCGTGGCCGGAGGCTTCAATGGCTTCACCACCATCTCCAATGTGGAGCGCTACGACCAGAGCAGCGACAGGTGGACTGTCGCAGAGGACATGAAGATCCACCGCAGTGGCCTAAGCTGCTGCATAATGCATGGCCTGCCTAACATGAGCCAGTACGCTGCTCCCCGTGGAGGAGGAGGAGAAGGAGGAGGAGGAGGAGGAGGAGGAGGAGGAGGAGGAGAAGGAGCAGGAGGAGGATTCGGAGGAGGAGGAGGAGAAGGAGCAGGAGGAGGAGGAGGAGCAGGAGGAGGAGGAGGAGGAGGAGGAGGAGGAGGAGGAGGAGGAGAAGGAGCAGGAGCAGGAGGAGGAGGAGGATTAGGAGGAGGAGGAGCAGCAGTAGCAGGAGCAGGAGGAGGATTAGGAGGAGGAGGAGGAGGAGGGTTAGGAGGAGGAGAAGGGGCAGGAGGATTAGGAGGAGGAGGAGGAGCAGGATGAGGAGGAGGATTAGGAGGAGGATTAGGAGGAGGAGAAGGAGAAGGAGAAGGAGAAGGAGAAGGAGAAGGAGAAGGAGGAGGAGGAGGAACAGGAGCAGGAGCAGGAAGAAAATGAGGAGGAGGAGGAGCAAGAGGAGGAGGAAGAGGAGGATTAGGAGCAGGAGGAGGAAGAGGACGATTAGGAGGAGGAGGAAGAGGATGATTAGGAGCAGGAGGAAGAGGAGGAAGAGGAGGATTAAGAGCAGGAGGAAGAGGAGGATTAGGAGCAGGAGGAGGAGGAAGAGGAGGAAGAGGAGGATTAGGAGGAGGAGGAAGAGGAGGATTAGGAGCAGGAGGAGGAGGAGGAGGATGAAGAGGAGGATTAGGAGCAGAAGCGAGAAGGAAGAAGAGGAGGATTAGGAGCAGGAGGAGGAGGAAGAGGAGGAGCAGGAGGAGGAGGAAGAGGAGGATTACGAGCAGGAGGAGGAGGAAGAGGAGCCGGCAATGTTAATTTTTATTTTAAGTTGTCTCCGTTGATCCGCCTCGGAAATAAGAACTTATACCTAAGGCTGTTGTCACCGTAGACAAAGATTTATTGGTTCGCATCATGTAGCTGTCTCTGCAGGCTGTGTGCCGATAGGACATGCTGTGTTTAGTTAATCCACCCCCTGCTGGCAACCAATGTGTTAAAGGACATCTCTTTGAAATAAATTACATTTTACAGTTTTTTTCTTGATTTCTTTTAAACAAATTATTATTTTGTATTATTTAACTATTTAATTATTATTTAGTTATTGCACTGCACTGGCAGTTGAACTGCATTGAACTGAACTTAATTGAAAAAAACGAAACCTCATAACCTATCTGGCACTGAACATTGAACTACACTGGCACTGTTTGCAGATGTACTATTATTAAAGTATTAATTGTGTATTGTTTTTTTTTGTTAAATCCAAAGGAAAAAATATAAAATCAGAGAAATCCGAAAACGGGAAAATAAAAAACAGAGAAATCCGAAAACAGGAAAATTCATATCCGAAAACAGGAATGTAAATTACCCAGTATGGTTGTCAATATCCCAATGTACCCAACCCCCCCCACCCAACCTCCTCCAATGTACAGTTTCTACGTCAAATGTATATACTCCCTTTTCTTGACTCCTTCTGTATCACAAACAGTACTGTATTTGCAAATCTGGTATGTCATAAATGTATAGATGTAGCAGTACTGACTATCTGTATGTCATGTATGTCATATATGTCCTGATGAATTGAAAATGGGGGACCCTGATGTAAACAAGACGAAAGTCTTTCTCTGGTCTGCATCCCCTTAACAATTGTGTGTATTGAGCTGTACTGTATTGTACCCATTCTGCAATCTGTTAATAAAGTTTTCAATCAATCAATCAATACACACCCACTAACAGATACACACCCACTAACAGATACACATCCACTAACAGATACACACCCACTAACAGATACACACCCACTAACAGATACACACACCCACAACAGATACACATCCACTAACACAGTGGTTCCCAAAGTCGGGGTCGCGACCCAAAGGTGGGCCGCGAGCAGCCACGGGTGGGCCGCGAGATGATTTAAAAAAAAATAAAAAAAAAATAATAATAATTAAAAATTTTTTTATTTTTTTATTATTATTTTTTTGTCAGGCCACTGAACTTAGAAGCAGGCCAGGACAGTGTTTCTAGTTGTATTCTAAAATTCTATTCTATTGTATTCTAAAATGTGACTATATGGTTTTATATTAACTTAATAAATAAACAAAAACGAAAAATCTACTTATTTCAACAAACATTTCAAACTAAATAACAGATTATGCACATAAAACGCTGAAAACAACCGAAGCAACAATAGTATTTTAATGATGCTATTATTATTATCATTATTATTTTGCAACAAGTTAGCCCTCTCATAAATAGCACATATAAATGAATAACTAACTTGAACTAACTTAATAGGATTGAAGTGATATTTGGCTTAAAAAATCGGTCGCCTGGCAAAAAAATAAAAAATAAAAAGCCAGACGATGTGCATTGGGCCGCGGCTCTCTGACGCCTTATTTTCTGGGCCCTGGCCTGAAAAGTTTGGGAACCCCTGCACTAACACAGTGTTTCTCAAAGTGGGGGGCGCAGAGGCATGACGGGGGGCCTTGAGATTTATTAAAAAGAAAAAAAGAAAAGAAATTGGATTACAGAAAATTATCACTAAAGTGCTAATGCAGCAGTTAAGGTGTTGATACCATTCAGCACCACATACAGTATCTGTGTGAAGCTGGCTTTCCATCCATGACAGCTCTGAAAACAAAATATAGGGCCAATTTGAAAGGTCACGATATTGGTGTTATTTCAATAAATTTAAACATGGCCCATTTCATGACTATTTTGTTGGGGCGAGGGGAGGGGGGGCCCAAAATATTTTGGTCCGCCAAAGGGGGGCCTGACAGAAAAAGTTTGAGAAGCGCTGCACTAACAGATACACACCCACTAACAGATACACACCCACTAACAGATACACATCCACTGACAGATACACATCCACTCAGCGCCGTGCACAGGACTTTAGAGGGGCAGGTGCTCAAAGGCTGAAAAGGGCACTGGGCCTGTGCTATTTTTGGGGGCCGTTTTGGGGCGGGGAGGGGCCTTTTATGCTTTTTGGGGGGTTTTGGTGATCAAATATTGAATATTGAACTATAATAATCAGTGCAGGAGCTCACTTATCCTTGAAAGACACTTTTATCACTGACTTAAAAGGCCCATACATCTCCATAAATGTTCGGGTGGAGGGAATACGTGCTTACCCTACAGACCCCAAGTCTGTATATTCTGTATTATATCCGACAGGTTATTAGGACAGCAGACTCGGTTGGCAATGCTCAAAACGTACCTTTTTAAAATAGCTTTTAAATGAATTATTATCTTTATTTCATTGTCTTATTTAAATATATATAAATATTTTATTATAATTTGTATCATTGTTTTATATAGTTTTTTTTATCATTTTATTTGTTCTTTTTTAATGTCAACATATTATTTAAATTATTCAAATGACACTCAAACATGTTCCGTTGTGATGTCACAGTATGATGTCATAATCAAACATTCTAGAACATTTGTGATGTCACAGTATGATGTCATAATCAAACATTTGTGTATCTATTCAACAATTCTCTCAGAAGAGCTCAGATCTCAGAAGACAAGTGAAGATCTCACTTGTTGTGTCCGGCTACTTGTCTGTAAGCTTTAGATACAATTTAAAAATCACCACATGGAAAAGGAAACAGGCGCCATGTCCTGTACAATCCTTAATGAACTGCGTCTGGGGGGAATGTACTGTGATGTGGTTATTAAAGTCAACAGCACTGAGTTTAAGGCCCACAAGGCAATCCTGTGTGGCTGCAGCGCCTATTTCAGGTACGTTTATCTTGGTTCAGGTTAGCTTGGTTAGTAAACAGATACCATACAGTACTTCTACTGTAAACAGATACTATACTGTACTTACAGATACTATACTGTACTTCTACTGTAAACAGATACTATACTGTACTTCTACTGTACAAATATACTATACTTCTACTGTAAAAACATACTATACTTCTACAGTGAATATAGTAGTACACAGGATAGAATGATGCTTAAATATTTTATTATAATTTCTATAATTGTTTTATGTAGTTTTTTTAAATAATTTTATTTGTTCTTTTTTAATGTCTTATTTTACTGTTATTAAATTTTTTCTTATTGTTTACTATCTAATTTTGCTATTTTATTATTTTAACTATTTATTATTTTATTTGTAATTATTTTATTGTCTTATGTTATTGTTTTACTGTTTGTCTTATTTAGCTATTTTATCTAGTTGTCTTATTACCGTTTTTATCATTTTAATGTCTTATAATTTCCATCTTTAATAAACAGTAAACAGATACCATACTGTACTTCTACTGTAAACAGATACTATACTGTACTTCTACTGTAAACTGATACTATACTGTACTTCTACTGTAAACAGATACTATAATTCTACTGTGCTAAGACCCTATACTTCTACAGTGAATATATATTAGTACACAGGATAGAATGTTGCTTACTGATCAGATATCTCTATACTCTGCATCCCACAGAACCATCTTCACTCGCTGTAGCGACTTAGCGAAACCAGTCTACAGTATCCCTGGGGTGTCCCCGGGTATGATGCAGCTCATCATAGATTATGCCTACACACGCTTTGTGATGGTGACAGCAGAGAACGTGAAAGAGCTTCTGGTGGCTGCAGACCAGCTTCTCGTCACTGGCATAGTAGGAGCATGCTTTGACTTCCTAGAGGGCCAGCTGTCTCTGGAAAACTGTGTCAGCATCTGGATGTTTGCGGACATCTACTACTGCCCCGACCTGAAGTGCAAGGCATATCTCTTCATCGTGTGCCACTTTGAGGAGATGTTGCACGTCTCACAGGAGTTTGTGGAGCTGTCCCTGCAGCAACTGGCGAACATCATCGAGAGGGATGACCTGAACGTGAAGAGCGAGGAGACGGTGTTTGAGGCCGTCCTCCGTTGGATCGACCACTCCCGTGAGGAGCGTAAAACACACATCCCTTTGCTGCTGCCCAAGGTAACTAATTGTATTACTGTGCATTACATGAAAACAACACTAGGTTCCCTAGTACAGTGGTTCTCAAACATTTGGGTCCAAACTGGTCCCTAGCAACAGAAACCGTCTACAACCGATGTCTAAGTTGTACCCGCTGTCTGCTTGTCTCTTCCCAGGTTCGCATGGGCTTGATGAGGCCTGACTACTTGCTGAACAACGTCCAGAACAACCCTGTGGTGAGGGACAACCACGACTGCAGGCCCCTCATCCTCAGCGTCCTGAAACCCCCTGGCTCCGACAGGCTCCCAAACCCCCTGACCCGCCCACGCCTGCCCCAGGAGGTCCTATTGGCCATCGGAGGCCGGAGTGGCATATGGTAGACTCCTTTTTGTTGACTTTAGTTCAGCCTTCAACACTATTCTACCCAACAAGCTTCACAGTAAACTACACAAACTCGGACTGAACACCACACTATGCAATAGACCTGTCGCTAAACCACGCCCCCTTTGAAAACTCGGTCAAGCTAAGCCGACCGTGGATGACTCGTTGACAATGGCCGTAGGTAGCCCCTTTCCTGACTGTGATGCAAGCCTTGCTTCACAGTCACGAAAGGGGCTATGCCGCGGGAGATTTACCACAGCAGGTAATAGACCTGTTTTTTTTAAAGATAACACAAATATTTCATCTAGAAGCAGACAGAGAGGGTTACAATATGCAGTGGAAAAGTACATTCATGAGATACACATTTACCTTAGACCTCCATGGTGATGCAAGCATTAGCTATAGATAACGTCGCATTACGTACAGTTGATTTGATTGAAGATTACAAGAACTATGACGATAATCCATGATTATTACTATTGCTGATACATTTAGTTTAGTGGTCCAACGCAGTATACGAGCTAGACCCGACAGTTGTGTCACTACTAGTCACTAGAATGAGGAAAAAAGTGAGAGCTGTGATTCTGCAACCAGAATAATCCACCTCTTTTGTAAACATGCTATGTTGGTTCTTTTGTGACCCAGGTAAATATGCCAACAATCCTCATCCATAAAGGGGTGAGACGTCAGACAATGGTATGCTGCACATTCTAGTGTACATCAGGTCAAATGATTGATTACACTAACTATAAATGTATAGTGATAGAGACCAAAGTAAAAATACCTAATAATAAAATAGACCTAATAATAGGGGGCGACAGTGGCTTGGGAGTAGAGCAGTCGTCTGGTAATCCGGAGGTTCCCGGTTTGATTCTCGCTCCTCCCGGGCAGCGTGTCGAAGTGTCCTTGAGCAAGACACTGATGAGCAGGTTGGCACCTTGCATGGTTGCCTCCACTGTCGGTGTGTGAATGTGTGAGTGAATGGGTAAGATGTGAGAAACAATTGTAAAGCGCTTTGGATAAAAGCACTATATAAATACAGCCATTTACCAAAATACCTGTAAATCACAGTATATGGGTACAGGACATTTTCTTTTTCTTATAACTTTTCTTATAACACTAAGTATAAGTTATATACTTATAGACAGGGCCTTCGCTGCTGCTGCCCCCTCCCTCTGGAATGCCCTCCCCAGCCATATCCGTGATGCAAACACCCTGACATCTTTTAAATCAGCCCTCAAAACTCACCTTTTCAATCTTGCTTTTGACCTCTAATTCTGTCTGTGTTATTTTATTTTTGTCATGTATTATTTTTGTTCTGTTTTTTTTTTTTTTTTTGCCATAGTTTGTCTCTCCTGCCCATGTAAAGCGTCTTTGAGCACCTGGAAAAGCGCTATATAAAATAGATGTATTATTATTATTATATTTAATATAAATATAAATAAATGCATATACAACACATTCTCAAGATAGATCACTCTGATTAGAAAAGAAAACCCACAACTAAAGTGTACATAAATAGCCACTATTTTTAATATATACAATAAATATACATGGATTTACAGTTACACAAATGGATGTACGATATAAACTGGAATAGCGAACAATATCATGTGTTGTTGTGATACATCTATGGTAATTTAACATTATATTCTTCTAGTACCTCCATTATGGATTAATAGCCTGGTTTGTTGACATTTGCAATATCAGCAACTGTTGATGAAGACTAAGTACTTTAACATTGTAAACCAGCAATCTGAGGGACACAGAGCAGCATAACTGGACCACTTTAACAACCTTCAGGTCAATCGAGGGTTGAATGCACTGAAATACAAGAACACCCTATAGAATATGTACTGTACTTTTACTTTTGAAACTTAATACAGTACTGTAGTGATTGTAATGGTACATAATTCACCCACAGACCTATTGTTAGGAACATTCTAGAAAATTAGTGCCGCCCGAACATTCTGGAACGTGTGTGATGTCATGGCAGTACATTCTAGAACCTTAGTACTGCCCGATCATTCTGGAACGTTGGTGATGATGTCATAGTAGTACCTTCTAGAACCTCTAACATTCCTATTACATTTTAAGCATTCTTTAGCTTTCTAGTAATGTCCACCTTCCGGGGAGCCTGCTCCACAGGCCGGCACTCCTCATCTGGAGTAAGAGGGGAGGAGAGAGGGGTGATGATGAATAAGGAGAGAGGGGTGATGGATAAGGGGAGAGGGGTGATGGATAAGGGGAGAGGGATGAGGGGGAGAGGCAGTAACATCTCCAGCACACCTCATTCTGTGAAAAAAACACAAAAAGCTGAGTATTAGCTAAGCATAGACAGATAATAATAATAGTTAATTTATGGAACATCTTTCATACATAAAATGCAGTTCAAAGTGGATTTTATTGATTCCTACAAACCGGTTGATACACTCACACTCATCTGTGGCCTTTTGGAATAAACCTAGTGGCTACAGTCAGCGTTAGAGTATGGTCAGGGTTAGCTTATGGTTGGGGCTAGGTTATGGTTCTGTATATAACCTTTATTTACCAGGGTAGGTTTGCTGAGCATGAATGCTCTTTTTAAGCAAAGCCCTGCTTCACATTCACACAGTTCCATTCACACCTGGGAGCTTTACCACTAGCTGGCTCTACTAGTACTAGCCCTGCTATCAATCCAGTCCAGAGTATAAGCTAACGTTATGATGCAGAAATATCTGCGGTATCGTTACATGTTGGTAGCTAACGTTAGCTAGCTGCTAACGTTAGCTAACTAGGCTGGATATACAATAGCTAGTTCGCAGTCAAAGTCAAACGTTAGCAAACTAATAGTTTGGTCTACGTTTCTAATACATGCCATCAAATATTATGTCTTTATGAATTGACCTTACCTTTGAGCAAACATATAAGTGTCCTTGGTAATGGTAGCTGCTAACTTTACCTAACTAGGCTGGATATACAATAGCTAGTTCGCAGTCAAAGTCAAACGTTAGCAAACTAATAGTTTGGTCTACGTTTCTAATACATGCCGTCAAATATTATGTCTTTATGAATTGACCTTACCTTTGAGCAAACATAAGTGTCCTTGGTAATGGTACACAGTAGAATCCACCGCTTGCACTTTTCTAGTTTTCGTTTGGGCTTCGGAAAAGGTATGAAATATACTCTTCCATCCAGTCTTTCAGGGTACCTGGTGTCCGAATTACAGGTACCCCACGCACAGCGTTTCACCATCGGATATTATGTAGATAATAACATAAAACTGAACTCTTGACAGTGGTTTCGATCACAGCCGTCTGGTTTGATACAACCTACAAGCCTAGTTGACCGAGGTTTGTGCAGCGAGGATTTTGCTGTGATATGATTGGACAAATTCTATTTTGGGCGTGGTTTAGCGACAGGTCTATTGGATCTTGGACTTTCTTACAAATCGCACACAACATGTTAGGATTGGCAAGCACACATCCTCCACCCTGCCCATTAGCACCGGGGCCCCTCAGGGGTGTGTACTCAGCCCACTTCTCTATACACTTTTCACCCACGACTGTTGTTCCTCCTCTCCATCTAACCTCATAGTCAAATTTGCAGACGACACAACAGTACTTGGCCTCATCAAAGGAAATGATGAGACCTCATACAGGAGGGAGGTTGAGCGACTAGTGGAGTGGTGCGATGGTCATAACCTTGCTCTCAACCCCACAAAGACCAATGAAATGATAATTGATTTCCGCAGGACTGGTGACCTCAGCCACTCTCCACTCCTTGTTGGAAATGAGGAGGTGGAGAGGGTTTCAAAATGTAAGTGTCTGGGCGTGACAATGTCTGATGACCTATCCTGGGGGATCAGCATTACCTCTGCTGTGGGGAAAGCACAGCAGCACCTCTTCTATCTGCAGAAACTTAAATGGGCTAAACTCCCACAGGGACTGATGGCCAACTTCTACCACTGCGCAGTAGAGAGTGTGCTCACCTACGGACTACTGGTGTGGTTCTCCAGCTGCACCAGGGCAGAGAAGGAGGCCCTCCACAGAGTGGTCAAGGATGCAAGGAGGATCACTGGAGCTAGCCTCCCAGATATCTCCACAGTCTTCACCTCCCGCTGCCTACGTCCTGTGAATAACATCTTACAGGACCAGTACCACCCAGCACACCATCTTTTTCAACTGCTGCCCTCTGGTCGAAGGTATAGATCCATCCAGTCCGGAACTAGCAGACTGACCAACAGCCTCTATCCACGGGCTGTCAGGCTGCTCAACAATCAACATCAACTTGCCCTCGCACACCCCGTCCCCAACCCCCGGTGACATAACTCCCACTTCTCCATTACAACAATAACTGTGAACCGGACTTGCATTGCTGCACTATACACTATTTCATCCATTGTAAGTCAATGCCCCCCCCTCCCCTCCATCCATTAACTCACTGGACTGTCACTGTAATATTTATATTTATTTATTTGCACTAGCACTATTGCACTTGGGACATTGATGGTATATTATTATTATTGAGGACATTGGGACATCGATACTATATTATTATATTATTATTATTATTATTGACATTATTATTTTGCACATGCTATATCTTATGTTTGTATGCCAGTGGTGATGTTCCAAACAAAATTTTGTTGTACCAACAATGACAATAAAAATTCTATTCTATTCTGGCAGCATCCCGACCAATGACATGGAGGCTTACAATATCCGAGCCGATGGATGGATGGACGTGAACGTAGAGATGGAGACTCCCCGGCCCTTACAACACCGCTTATCTCCCCGGTGGTCCGGTGTATTGCATCCCCGGGCCTTCCACGGCACCGCTTATCTCCACGGTCTGGTCTACTGCGTCGGTGGCTGGGACGACCCAAAGTGTCTCAGCAGTGTGCACAGGTTCAACCCCATCACTCGCAGCTGGCTGCAGGCGGCTCCTATGCACTGGCGCCGCGCTCACGTCAGTGTGGTTGCGTTGGACGGCTGTATCTACGCCATGGGAGGGGAGGAGGGGTGCAGACACGTGTATCTGAAGACCGCCGAGCGCTACAAGCCTGAAACCAACCAGTGGACAATGATCTCACCCATGCTGGAGTGCAGGAGCGGCGCCGGGGCAGCAGCCCTCCACGGAAAGGTGGGTGGAACTGAGGAACACACATGTGGTAGATGAACGTTTACATAAAAAACTAAGCGATTGGTATCAGCCCCACCCCACCTACCCAACGTCCTCCAATGCACAGTTTTTTAGTATCACAAACAGTACTGTATTTGCAAATCTGGTATGTCATAAATGTATAGATGTAGCAGTACTGTCTATCTGTATGTCGTGTTTGTCATATGATGAATTGAAAATGGAGGACCCTTATGGAAACAAGACGAAAGTCTTTCTCAGGTCTGCATCCTCTTAACAATTGTATGTATTGAGCTGTACTGTACTGTACCCATTCTGCAATCTGTTAATAAACTTTTCAATCAATCAATCAATCAATCATTCAGAATCAGAAATCAGAAATGTCTTCATCAAGTCAGCTGTACATACAAGGAATGTGTCTGGGTCCTTTGGTGCATCAACATTAAACAATTAAAGTAGAATGAAATCAAATGGAATATATAAACTAAATTAGAATATTCTTTTTTATTACAGGTTTACATCTGTGGTGGCTCCAACGGGTTGGGGTGTCTGCTCACAGCTGAGTGCTACAGCCCAGACACTGACCAGTGGACTCTGATCGCCCCCATGAGCAGCAGGCGTCAAGGAGTGGGAGTGGCTGCGTACGGAGGACACGTCTATGTGGTAGGTGCACACAGAGACAAATGCTAGATATTTTTATAGATATGTATCATTTGACTTGCAATGCTGCTGTGATGCCCTAATTTCCCTAAATGGATTAATACAGTGCCTGCTTGCTGCCTGCCTGCCTTAACCACATACTAAAACATTCCTCTCATGTGTCCTGTCCTCAGGTGGGAGGTTTTAACAGTGAAAAGCACCTGCGTAGCGCGGAGGCCTACAGCCCCTTGACTGACTCCTGGCGCGCTCTGCCCGCCATGCTCACCCCCCGCAGCTGCTTTGGCATCGGGGTGTTGGATGACCTGCTCTTCGTGGCCGGAGGCTTCAATGGCTTCACCACCATCTCCAATGTGGAGCGCTACGACCAGAGCAGCGACAGGTGGACTGTCGCAGAGGACATGAAGATCCACCGCAGTGGCCTAAGCTGCTGCATAATGCATGGCCTGCCTAACATGAGCCAGTACGCTGCTCCCCGTGGAGGAGGAGGAGAAGGAGGAGGAGGAGGAGGAGGAGGAGGAGGAGGAGGATCAGGAGGAGGAGAAGGAGCAGGAGGAGGATTCGGAGGAGGAGGAGGAGAAGGAGCAGGAGGAGGAGGAGGAGGAGGAGGAGGAGGAGGAGCAGGAGCAGGAGGAGGAGGAGGATTAGGAGGAGGAGGAGCAGCAGTAGCAGGAGCAGGAGGAGGATTAGGAGGAGGAGGGTTAGGAGGAGGAGAAGGGGCAGGAGGATTAGGAGGAGGAGGAGGAGCAGGAGGAGGAGGAGGATTAGGAGGAGGATTAGGAGGAGGAGAAGGAGAAGGAGAAGGAGAAGGAGAAGGAGAAGGAGAAGGAGAAGGAGAAGGAGAAGGAGAAGGAGGAGGAGGAGGAACAGGAGCAGGCGCAGGAAGAAAATGAGGAGGAGGAGGAGCAAGAGGAGGAGGAAGAGGAGGATTAGGAGCAGGAGGAGGAAGAGGAGGATTAGGAGGAGGAGGAAGAGGAGGATTAGGAGCAGGAGGAAGAGGAGGAAGAGGAGGATTAAGAGCAGGAGGAAGAGGAGGATTAGGAGCAGGAGGAGGAGGAAGAGGAGGAAGAGGAGGATTAGGAGGAGGAGGAAGAGGAGGATTAGGAGCAGGAGGAGGAGGAGGAGGATGAAGAGGAGGATTAGGAGCAGAAGCGAGAAGGAAGAAGAGGAGGATTAGGAGCAGGAGGAGGAGGAAGAGGAGGAGCAGGAGGAGGAGGAAGAGGAGGATTAGGAGCAGGAGGAGGAGGAAGAGGAGCCGGCAATGTTCATTTTTATTTTAAGTTGTCTCCGTTGATCCGCCTCGGAAATAAGAACTTATACCTAAGGCTGTTGTCACTGTAGACAAAGATTTATTGGTTCGCATCATGTAGCTGTCTCTGCAGGCTGTGTGCCGATAGGACATGCTGTGTTTAGTTAATCCACCCCCTGCTGGCAACCAATGTGTTAAAGGACATCTCTTTGAAATAAATTACATTTTACAGTTTTTTTCTTGATTTCTTTTAAACAAATTATTATTTTGTATTATTTAACTATTTAATTATTATTTAGTTATTGCACTGCACTGGCAGTTGAACTGCATTGAACTGAACTTAATTGAAAAAAACGAAACCTCATAACCTATCTGGCACTGAACATTGAACTACACTGGCACTGTTTGCAGATGTACTATTATTAAAGTATTAATTGTGTATTGTTTTTTTTTGTTAAATCCAAAGGAAAAAATATAAAATCAGAGAAATCCGAAAACGGGAAAATAAAAAACAGAGAAATCCGAAAACAGGAAAATTCATATCCGAAAACAGGAAAAGATACAAACGGATTTCATACGGCCCTAGTTAAGGCGAGTTAACCTGCCTGGGACGCGTGTATGCTTTCCGCAACGCAGTTGTGTTTCCGCGTTCCCGTTTTGTGCTCTGATTGGCCGAGCGTGTGCATGCGCATGAGCCGCGGTAAGCCTCTCAGCCAGGCAGGAATACTAAACTCCAGTTAACCTAATTTATACAAATGGAAGTATTGATTTCACCGTAACGAATCATTAAAAAAATATACCGTTAACTGGAATATGTTGTTTCTTTACACATATGTTGGATTATGTAATTGGTTTGTCATGACAAACCAATAAAAAATCGCAAATTACATGCATAATTGTTTACAATGAACGGTGGGGCTAATCGAAAGCCGAAAGGACTGGACACGGACAAATTAAACAGCAATCAATTAATTTAATATAACAGTCCGGTTCTGTGTTTGTTGGTGTCTGTAGATTGTTGGTGAACAACTAACTTTAGGTTAGTTTAACTTGTCCGTGTCCAGTCCTTTCGATTAGCCCCACCGTTCATTGTAAACAATGATGCATATAATTCGCGATTTTTTATTGGTTTGTCATGACAAACCAATTACATAATCCAACATATGTGTAAAGAAACAACATATTCCAGTTATATTTCGTATGGCTATCGCGTCCCGCTCAAGCCTATTGAGATACCCCTTATCTCCTTGTACCTAGTGTACACCACCACGAACAATTTATGCACCCACACCTGACCGGGTCCCGCCTCTATGGAGGCGTAGCCTATAAGACCATGGTACTGGTCACCAAACATCCTTCCTCTATTTTCGTTCCATCATACTGGATGCTGTGCACCTTATGTAACTAGTAGTATGAAAAGATTAGAGAAGGTTCGTAATGTTGAAAGCTTACCGGAGGTTTGCTTTTCCCTGGCATCTTCGGAGCATGTTTCAGCGACACATTGGGCCGGTGCTGATGTTTCCTCGGCTGACGACGGCAGACCGAGGGGCAGCGTACAAGGTTTGACTATCAAGTCGGCTTGTACAAAGGTAAGGCCTGTGTCATTAGGCATCAATGTCAGTATTGGTAATGCTGTGGAGTATGTTTCGGCGCCAGGGCCGGGGCGGCTTGGTGATCGTTCCACTGCAGTGGACGGTTTCCTGGCAATCCTGGAGCACGCTGCTAACGTTAATGCTACTACTGCTACTTCTGCTAATGCTAACGTTGACCCTGAAATGGGTCGTTGTTCTAATAATCCCCGCCGCGGGATACCGCTTTTCCCTCCTCTTACCAGCTTCATTGATGAAGGTCAGTCGGTGGTTGATGTGGGGGGTTTCGCTGAATCCTATTTACCTTTTTTACAGGTGAACGGGCTAACAACAGGGTGCAGGCCGGGTGTACCGTGGCTAAGCAGCCAGGTAGCTTTGTTCCTGTGCCCCGGCGGGGATGAACGACGTCCCGCCCGGCCGATGCTTGATAGCGAATCGGCTCGGAGGGTGGCCAGTGTTATGGCTCAGCTGGCTAGTTTCCTATCCATATTGGCGTCGGGTAGTAGGACTTTGGGTCCAGCCGACATTGTAAACATGTTGCATGTTTGTGGTGTTATAGAGATCTTGACTCAGTCGCAAGCTATAACTGCGAGGTGGATTAGGATGCTATCAACTTTTGTTGTTAGGCATGTTTGGTTGGAGCAATCTCCTCTTGGGGAAGAGGATAGGTTTTCTCTCCTCACGACTCCCTTTTCCACAGATAGTCTTTTTGGGCATTCTGTGGAGGCACAGGCGGCTGTTGATCTGGGTCCTACACGCCTCACGCTGTGCAGCCAGAGGTGGGAGCATGGTCTCGTCAACGACTGTGGCGAGATCCTCGACAGGCGGCCATGTTTCCCCCGCCAGTGGTGCCCTGGGTGGAGAGTCAACAGGGTTCCACAAGGCCGACAGCCTTGGCGGCCGAGGGATCGGCCATTTTGGGTGAATTCGAGTTTGGTAAAACAAGCCGTCATCACTTTGCCGCGAGCAGCCCGCTCCCCGTTCAATCCTCTCTCTGTTACCCACGGAAGCGGGGCTCTGATCGTTCTCCTTTGGCTGCGGGCCGCGAACCTTCATTGAAGCGTATGCGGCCCCATTCTTCACTTCTCATGGGGACAGGGGCTGACACCCAGTTGATGGCTGAGCCTGGGTCTGTCCGTGAGAATGTTCCGTCGCGCGGTTCCTGCACCACACGTTGTGTGTTGGATGAGCCTGGTGTTATAGCTGCCACTAGCTACAGTGGTCAGCTGGGGGACTCGAGGCCTCTTCTGTTGAATGCACAGCAGGGGTTACCCCGGCTTCGCCTTCGCCAGGCGGGGTATCGCGCTGGTGCCTCCCACTCCCGTCACAGCGGCAGTGGTCTGCAAAGGAGAGGCGAGTGTGATTTGGGTGGTAGCAATATCACTGCAGGGCTTCGGCGTGTAGGAGCCCATGGGGTCCTCATGCCTTGCGTGTCTAGCTGCGGAACAACTCCTCAGCATGCGCTAGAGGGGTGTTCAGGGGGGGGGTGTGTGTCAACCAGTTTGATGACAGCTTCTCCCGTATCAAACCGGCCCTTTCTGTCGGGGTCCCCCCTTGGGTGCGTCGCACAGCGGGAGGGACCGGGCCAACTATCTACTGTTCCTTGCGGCCCAGCGTCAGTTGACGGCGGGTGCGCTGTGGGATTATTTTCCCATTTGGCGACAAGAATGCCGTTTGGGGGGGTGGATGGAGAGAACGTTGAGGGGGGGGGCTTGTTTTGCAGTTTGCACAACCCCACCCTCCGTTCTCAGGTTTGGTGCCGACCCTATTGTCAGGGTCAGAAGCAGTGACAGCCCTGGCCGACGAGATCCAATCTCTGTTGGCGAAGCAGGCCGTCGTCGTGGTTCCGAGAGAGGACGCGATGTCAGGCGTCTACTCCCGTTATTTTCTGGTGCCCAAGAAAACAGGGGGGGTCAGACCTATACTGGATCTGTCCACGTTCAATCGGTTGATTGTAGCGAGACCGTTCAGAATGTTGACCGTCAAACTCCTTCTGCTTGCTGTCAGGAGGGGAGACTGGTTCACCTCCATAGACCTGAAGGATGCGTATTTTCACATCCCCATTTACCCTCCTCACAGGAAATTCCTACGGTTCCTGTTTCAGGGCGTAGCGTACGAGTACCAGAGGATGCCGTTCGGTTATTCTCTGGCTCCCCGCACATGCACCAGGTGCGTGGCGACTGCACTGGAGCCCTTACATCGTCGGGGGTTACGAGTTCTATTCTATCTCGACAACATTTTACTCCTCAGTCGTTCGGAGGAGGTTGCCAGGTCTCATACCAGGCTGGTGGTGGAATTCCTCACCAACCTGGGTTTTGCTGTGAATTGGAAGAAGAGTACCCCTCTTCCCAGTCAACAGGTGGAGTACTTGGGCTTGACGGTGAGGTCAAGGCCCATGATTGCAACCCTCTCGGAGCAGCGTCGGGTGGTTCTCCGTCACGCGCTCGGGGGTTTCCGTCTGGGAGGGACGGTCACGGCGCTGCAAGTGATGCGTCTGCTGGGCATTATGGCATCTGCTCACACGGTGGTTCCTCTTGGCCTCCTCTTCATGAGGAGGATACAGAGGTGGTTTCTCTCTATGAGAATAGATCCGGTGAGGGACAAATGGAAACGGTTGACGGTTCCTTTGTCGATATGGGGAGATCTCGCCCACTGGAGGAGGCTGGGTATCCTCACCATTGGGGTCCCCATAGGCAGCAGGAGCTCACACGTCACGGTCTTCACCGACGCCTCTCTCACGGGTTGGGGAGGGACGTGTCAGACCCACGCAGTGGGGGGCAGCTGGACGGGTCATGCTGGCCCAGCTACCCCGCATATCAATGTGTTGGAGTTGAAGGCGGTCCTCCTGGTCCTCAAACGGTTCGACCACCTGGTGGTAGGCGAACACGTTTTGGTCAGGACAGACAGTATGACGGCAGCAGCTTATATCAACAGGCAGGGTGGGACTCGTTCCATCCGCCTGCTCCGGGCGGCGGTCGAACTTTGGCTATGGGCATCTCGCAGGCTGCGCAGTCTGAGGGCGCTCCACGTTCCTGGTACAGAGAATATGGGGGCGGATATGATGTCTCGGGTGGGAACTCCGCCCCGACATAGTCAGACAGATCTGGGATCGGTTCGGGGAGGCCTCGGTAGATCTGTTTGCGTGCCGACGCTCTCACAAGTGCCCCTTGTGGTTCTCGCTCAGTCGAGCAGATCATCCCCCCTTGGGGGTGGATGCCTTCTCGACCTTTCCATGGCCGCCCGGTCTTCTGTACGCCTTTCCTCCTGTACATCTGTTGAGTCAGCTGTTGGAGCGGATACGGAGGGAGCGCAGGACGGTGATCCTGGTCACGCCGGACCGGGGCAAGTCAGTATGGTTCCCGGTCTTGATCCAGCTTCTGGTCGCTCCTCCTTGGGTCATTCCTTGGTCGGCGACGGCCCTCTCACAGCACGACGGGTCACTGTTCCAGTTTCCGGCGTTGGGCCAATGGCTGTTGGTGTGGCTGGTGGGAGGGTGAGTCTGGAGAGGATGGACCCTTCGGTGGTTGATACCATCCGGCGTGTGCATGCTCCCTCCACTGTTGCGGTTTACGCTGGCAGATGGCGTGCGTTCCAAGAGTGGTGTAAGGCGGGGGGCCGGGACCCAGTCTCCTGCCCCCTGGATGCTGTCCTGAGTTATCTCCAGTCTCTCCTTGATAGACTGTCGGCTTCGACGGTGAGGGTATATGCGGCAGCTATATCCTCCTATCATGAGGGGTTTGAGGGGACTGTCTTGTTCAGCCACCCTCTTGTGAAGCGTTTCCTGCTTGGCGCTCGACGCGTTAAGCCGGTGCAACGCTCCTTGGCTCCGACTTGGGATCTTCAATTGGTCCTCGGTCGGTTGTCCTTGGCCCTGTTTGAGCCACTCGAGCAGGCGCCGTTGGAACGGCTGTCTTTCAAGACTGCGTTCCTGCTGGCTGTCACTTCCGCTAAATGCGTGGGTGAGCTCTGTGCTCTCTCGGTACGTCCAGAGTGCCTGTCTTTTCGGGCCGATTGCGGTGCCACTCTGCGACCTAATCCTGCTTTCATGCCTAAGAATATCCGGAGTTCCTTCCGCTCCCGGGATATTGTGGTTCAGGCGTTTCGTCCTCCTCCTCACGCTAGTGAGTTGGATGCGGGCCTTCACCTGTCATGTCCGGTCCGTGCTTTGGGAATTTACCTCAGCCGTACTCAGGACCTCAGGGTTACCGATCAGCTTTTTGTCTGTTACGGTGGTTATCGTGCCGGTAAGGCACTGTCGAAACAGCGCCTGTCCCATTGGTTGTACGAGGGCATTACCCTCTGCTACACATTGGCTGGGCAGGATCCCCCTGGGGGCGTCAGGGCACACTCCACTCGTGGGGTGGCTGCCTCTGCCGCTCTCCTGGGTGGGGCCTCGGTGGAGGACATCTGTGCTGCAGCTTCATGGTCCTCCCCGGGCCCTTTTGTAAGGTTTTACCTCATGGACATGACCGGGGGTTCTGTCTCCCAGGCGGTTCTGGGGTCTGTGGCCTTTCCTGCTTCCCGTCCTTTGGTAGGGTAGCAGGAGTGTGTGGGTATGGGCCACAGTGTGTTAAGTCACACGTGGTTCCGCCTGTGCTGTGTGTTCAAGGGGTTCTAGTTCCCTCTTGTTCGCACTCAGGTGGAGTTGACTGCGCCCCCCCCTTCATTAGGAAGGATGGGGTGACAGGGCTCCCCGCACCCCTTGATGTGGGCTTACGGGTCCTCAGGGGGTACATCTGTCGGGTCTCGTGTCCGCTCTAACCCATATCTCAATAGGCTTGAGCGGGACGCGATAGCCATACGAAATATAACGCTAGGTTATGTAGATAACCTAGTTATATGAGTATTGGCTGAGCGTCCCGCTCTAAGCGGCCCTGAGTTCCCTTTTTTTTGAGGGATCTTTTACTGGAACGGGATTTTGGCGAGGAAGGGTGTTTGGTGACCAGTACCATGGTCTTATAGGCTACGCCTCCATAGAGGCGGGACCCGGTCAGGTGTGGGTGCATAAATTGTTCGTGGTGGTGTACACTAGGTACAAGGAGATAAGGGGTATCTCAATAGGCTTGAGCGGGACGCTCAGCCAATACTCATATAACTAGGTTATCTACATAACCTATCGTTAACTGTATCTTTTTTTAATGATTCGTTACGGCAAAATCAATACTTCCATTTGTATAAATTAGGTTAACTGGAGTTTAGTATTCCTGCCTGGCTGAGATGCTTACTGCGGCTCATGCGCGCGCTCGGCAAAACGGGAACGCGGAAACACAACTGCGTTGCGGAAAGTATACACGCGCCTGGGACACACCGGCCCAGGTGTGCCCCAATTAACCTGACAAGCCTTCCCCAGCTCTGCTCTGCCAGCCAGAGCAGAGGAAGACAACACAATGTGGGGGAGGGTCGTCACAATATAAATATGATATATTCTTATGAACACACATTAATAATAAATAAGAATAATACATTTCATTTAAATAGCACACTTTAAACTCAGTGAGATCTCAAGGTGCTTCACAGCAAAAAATAAAAAAAAGGTTTAAAACAGAAAAACATTCAAATGAATAAAATAAAAACATGAGAATACAAATTTTCAAAACATAAAAACATTCAAATTAATAAAAGAAAATAAAAACATAAAAACATAGGAGCAACAAAAATAAATAAAAAAAAGCCCTTGTGGAAGGCAGAGTAAAATAAATGGGTTTTAAGGCTGGCCTTGAAGGCAGCAGGGGAGTCTGAGGCCTTGATGGATCATTATGCAATCCTTGGCACATACTGTCTGGTATGGTAAGTATTGCAGAGACATTTCAAAGGTACTCACAGTTGCACAAGGGTGTCAGACAGACAAACGCTAGGGTTTTTTATTTTTTAAACAAACATATAAACAAACATGACAACACACGATAAGATATACAAGCATTAATTGTCAGGGCACATCCAATGAGATCACATTTTAGTTAGTTGTCTTATATAAGATATACCCCTAATACCTGTTATCTAAAAAACCTACACACATATGCTCCAGCTCGAACCCCCCCCTCCCGGACCCCACCTTGAGAAGTACCTCCACTATCCCTCGCACCTAACCAGACACTACCATTATAAGCTAGCTTTTATTCTCTCCACCACTTCTAACCACATTGACATTTTGGATTCATTGAGACCCAGAATTCTTGCTGTAGATATTTCATGGTAAATTACATCGAGATATGTAAGAAACCAAACTTTACGGCACATTTTTTCCGGTTGAAACCAGCGTGATGCAATCAGCTTTTTAGCTACTGTGATACCCGATAAAACCAATCTCTTTAGCTGTGGATTCACTGCAAACTCAAAAACATCATTCAATAGTAATACCGAGGGGTGTACAGGTATATTCCAAGATACGAGTTTTGATATTTGTTGGGTCACATCTTTCCAGAATGCCTTAACTGGTGAGCAGTCCCAATACATGTGCATAAATGTCCCTTCGTCCCCATTTGAACATTGGGAGCATTTGGAGTCTTGTTTAAGCCCCATTCGGCACAGTCTTATAGGAGTCATGTCCTGTGAATATAGTTAAGATTGATTTGTTGATGATCCGGGTTCCTTGATGTAAGTCGGACATTTGCCCAGGCTCCTTGCCAATCAAAGTCATTTTCCAGGTCTGGTATATCCCTCCTCCAGACAGAGTCTAGTTGGAGGGTTTCATACGAGGACGTTAGTAATTGATGATAAAATTCTGAAACAAAACCTCTCGATGTCTCTCTTTCGTAGAAGAATTTGTGGTATCTGTGGTGTTCAATTGGTCTGTCTAATGGAACACCGTGAGACTTCAAACATAGCTGTAACTGTTTGTGAAAAAGCCATGTGGACTTGGTGAGATAATTTTTTTTGCGTATTTCTTTATCACTACAAAAACCCTGTTTGTTAAAAACATCCCCTAATGAGTGTATGCCTTGCTCTTCCCATATAGGGAATCTTATAGGTCGTTTTCCAATTAAGAGTGCATTGTTATTGAATAAGGGAGTATGATTGTGCCATTTTTGTGGGTTAGGATTTTTTTTTTGTGATTCACGCCATATCCGGAACGCATGAGTAATTATGGGGCCAAATTTTCGTTCACAGTGCTTGATTGGTAGTTTAGTGTATGCTATGTCCTTCAGTCTATGTGGGGCTACTATGTTTTCTTCTAATTTTCTCCAGGATACTAATGCTTGGGGGTCAAACCATGTTGTCAATGGACTTAATGTGTACGCCTTAAAATATAGGAAAAAATCTGGAAATGCCATGCCACCATCTGCTTTATTTCTCTGTGCGGTGGATCTTTTTATACGTGGTGGTTTGTTATTCCAAATAAATTTGTATGTGGAGGAGTGTAATCTTTTCCAGTAACCCTCTGGAGGGGGTAACGGTAGCATTGAACTGAAGAAGTTGATTCTAGGTAGTACATCCATCTTAACTATTGATATCCGTGCTTGTACTGTGTTTTTAAGTTTTGCCCATCTATCAAGGTCGTCTTTGATTTTGTTTTGGATTTTTGTGTAGTTGTGCTTCACCGTTTGTCTTATGGTGGGGAATATTTCCACTCCCAAGCATCTGAAATGTTTTACCATCGGTATCTCTCCTGGGAGGGTTGTATCTTTTTTTGCAGGGGTGTTAAGTGGAAGGAAAGCCGACTTCGGCCAATTTATCTTAAACCCCGATAAATCACCAAAGTCCTCAATCAACTTGAGCAGATGAGGCAATGTGGTGTTGGGGTTTTGCATGAACAATATTACATCGTCCGCATATAAACAAATTTTTTGTTGTGTGCCCTTGATTACGATTGGTTCTATGGATTGGGAATGTCTTATATATTGTGCTAAAGGCTCTAATGATAGATTGAACAGTCCGGGACTAAGAGGACAACCCTGTCTGGCAGAGCGTGATACCGGAAAGATTTTGGAGATGATTGTGCCTGTTGTAATCATGGCCGATGGGTCTTTGTATAATACTTTAATCATATCGATGAATCCTTTTCCTAACCCCATCCTTTCTAGTACTGCCCATAGATACGACCATTCCAGCCTGTCAAAGGCTTTCATAGCATCCAGGGACAGCATCGCCTTAGGTATGGTGTCCTCCTTGTCGGCATCAAGTACGTATTCGTCTTATGTTTTCAGTGATCAGGCGGCCTCCTATGAAGCCAGTTTGGTCCGGGTGAACTAAAGACGTCATATGCTTTTGTAATCTGATGGCTAATACCTTAGAGTACAGTTTGATATCGGTTCCGAGGAGACTTAAAGGTCTATAACTACCGCACTCGTTGGGGTCTTTGTCTTTTTTAAGGAGGACTGTTATGAGTGCAATATTGTCATTCTTATGGAAGTTCCCCTCCTTGACTGAGTATAAGATCATATTTAGTAATAAGGGGCCAATTATGTCCCAACAAGAAAGGTACATTTCTGATGGGAAACCGTCTCTTCCAGGAGCCTTACCACTTTGCATTGCGGTTATGGCCTTCTTGAGTTCCTCTAGTGTGATCGGTGTTTCTAACTATTTAGCGTCATCCTCTGAAAGTTTAGGGAGAATAATTTGATTAAGAAATGTGTCCATTTTGTTTTGATCGAAGGTCGTTTCTGATTTATATAAGTCGGAGTAGAATTCTTTGAATGTAACGTTTATTTTTACAGGATCTGTTACAAGTACTTGTTGTGCTCTAATGGTAGTTATATCTGCAAATTTTGCATTAATTCTTAATCGCATGGCTAATAGGTGGCTGGGTTTGGAACCATGGGAGTACTGCTGTTGTCTTGTGCTGCATATTTGTATTTCCGATTGTTGTCTGTATATGGCATTGATCTCTATTTTTAGTACGTTAACTTGATTCTCTAGTCGAGTTGAGTTGTTGTATTTTAGAGAATTAAATAACGTTGAGTAAAGCGTTTCCAGCTCAGCCAGTTTTGTGCATTGATTCTTGCGCATTTTGGAAGAAAAGCTATCCGTGAAATCTTTGATCATTCCCTTTACCGACATCCATATTATTCTGGGGTCTTGCACCGAGTTAGCATTATCCCGTCGGAATACTATAAGAGCTTCTTTGAGTTGTGTAATGAATTCCTTGTTATTAAGCAGCAACGAGTTAAATCGCCATCTTGGGGCTCGGGAGGATAGTATACCAACTACGTCTATTCTGCATCGAACATTGTACATATGTCTAAACTGAACACTGTGACCTCATTTTTCTACTTCTAATTTTACTATGTTATTTTATTTCATACTTATCTTGTCTTGCACAGTCTCTGGAGCGCAACAGTAAGAAGCATTTTGTACAAAAGTATTCTGTACTTCTGTATGACAACTATTAAAGAAAACAAATGTACCTTTAAGGAGTATATAACAGTGATCTGATGTGCGTTGGGTATCATTTCCACTTCATAATTATCAAATAGTCTCTGTGATGCAAAGACATAATCTATTCTGGATAGTGTATTATGTCTCGCAGATCGACAAGAGTACTTTCGGGTCGTGGGATTAAGTAACTCAATTGTTTATTAATAACACTTTTTTTCCCCAATATATTTTTTTGTAAGCCATACATCAGCATTTTCACCTTGTAGGATTAAAGACATCAGGATTTTCCTGGAGTGTATCTTCTTCTTTCGTGTAACGTCAGAGGTCCAACTCCGTATCTTGTAGCCATGCCCTTAACTCTGGTCCCACATCAAAGAGGCTGGCTTCCGAGGGTGGTTTGTATAGGGGGCAGATGGTCAGGATGTGGTCAACAGTCTGCTCAGGGTCTCCACACTCACATGCAGCGCTGTCTGCCAGGCCCCACTTCTTTAATGATGCTTTAAAGCGACCAACCCCAGATCTTAAACGGTTCAGCAGAACCCATTGCCGGCGTGGAAGATCGTCTCCTGTGGCGCCATCTCCTGGATCCCAGATGTGGTGGTGGATACGGGTTGGCCCAGCACTCTCCCACTCTCTCTTCCAGGCTGCCGCCAGCCATCCATTTCTGGATAGGTCCTCAGTGGTGGAACGGAGCATCTCTTGTGCCACCTTGTTGTAGGGGTGGCGGGACTTGAGTCTGCTCATAGGTGCTGTTGTTGTTGTGGTGTTATGTAGGATGTGCCAGTCATGCTTCACTGCCTTCCTTGCTAGGGCGAGAGTGGCAGCCTCTCGTCGTAGGCCAGCTGGTGCGATTCCTGCAAGGACTGGCAGCAGGAAGACGGGTGTAGCCTTCAGGCATCCAGTGATGATCCGGAGGGCGTTGTTAGTAGCCGCATCAACTTTTTTAACGTGCAGGCTTCTGCTCCAGACTGGGGCACAGTACTCTGCTGCCGAGAAGACCAGGGCTTGGGTGGATATCCGAAGGGTCTTGGCAGTGGCTCCCCAGGTTGTACCTGCGAGGCGTCGGATCAGCGCAACCCTTGATGTTGTCTTTGCCCTGACATCTTCGAGGTGTTGTTTGAAGGACAGTGTCCGATCCAGACGCACGCCAAGGTATTTAGGGGCTTGCTGGGACCCCAGACGCTTGTGGTCAGCATATACCTCCAGTTCCCTCTTGGCATCTCTGTTGCAGAGATGGTATGCTGCTGAAACGGTCTTGCTGGTGCTGAGCTGTAGGCGCCACTTTTGTAGATAGGCTACTAGGATGTCCATGTCTTGGTTAAGACCGTCCTCCAGTGCCTTCCATGTGGGTCTTCTCAGCATGATGGCAAGATCGTCCGCATAGCCGTACTTTCTGGATGCTGTGACTGGGAGATCGTAGATGTAAATATTAAACAGCATCGGAGAAAGGACTGACCCCTGTGGGACACCGTTCCTCAGTCTTCTGAGCCTGCTGCGCTGGCCATCGCTGGTGTGTAGGACAAAACTGCGGTTAGACAACATCTCCATGATAAACTTCACCATGTGCCGATCAGGTACCATCCTCATCAGCTTCAGGTGGAGTCCACGGTGCCAGACAGTATCGTATGCGGCAGTCAGGTCCAGGTACACTACCCCCGCTTTCTCATTAGCCTGGAAGCTGTCCTCGATGTCTTGAGACAGTAGTGTTACCTGGTCCACTGTTGATCTACCACGTCGGAAACCGGCCTGTTCCTGTGGGAGCTGTGTGTCAATTACTGGCTCAATGCGGCTATGGATCATTCTTTCCAATATCTTAAATGGAACACAGAGCAGCGAGATGGGTCGATATGCCTTGGGGTCTTCCGCAGGTTTGTTTGGCTTTGGCAGGGCAATTACAGAAGCACGACGCCAGGTCTTGGGGATCTTGCACCTCTGATAGCATGCAGAGAAGAATGCACAGAGCCAGTCAGATGTTGTTGTGCTCTGGTGGGTGATAAACTCCGGGTGGATGTTGTCACGGCCTGGAGATTTGCCCGTCTTGAGCTTACTCATGGCCTCATCGAGTTCATCTGCTGTGAACTCTCCTGAGAGGTTAGAATCTACACTGGCCACCTTGGAGAGGGAAAACACCTCCTGTGTTATCAGGCGGGTAACATCTTTGTCTGCGTCTGGGTAACGACCGTTCTTCAGGAGCTCGGAGGCGATGGCATCTGCAGTGACTGGGCAGCTTGGGGGCTTCGTACATCTGCCTGTAAGCTGGTTGATCGTTTGCCACGCCTTCCGACTAGAATGGGTAAAGTCAATTGATTCAACTACTTCAGTCCATCTGTCTCTACGCGTGCTGTCCAGTCTCTGGAGCAGTGCCGCTGCAGTCGCATCCACCTCTTCCCTGGAGCCAGCGCTCTGGTGGTCGCACAGGAGGCGGCTGCACTCCTCGTCCCAACCAGGGATGTAGTTCCTGTTGTAGCCGCGTGGGATGGTCTTCTTTGCCGCACCCAGGAGGACCCCACAGTAGGCCTCATAGGCGGCGTCCACATCGGCTGCATCTGGGTCTGGCAGACCAGCTGCCCTCTTATCCGTCTCCTGAGCAAATACCTCCCAGTTGGCCTTTCGAAAGTTCCATCTTTTGACAGGCTTCCCTAATACCGGTTGCACCAGTGATGGGACTTTAATGATGGATGGTCGGTGGTGTGAGTCGGGAAACCTGTCTAGGACGCGTCTTTCTGGTTTCGGGTCATTGCTCCAGCATACGGCAAAGGCCAGGTCTGGGTTGGTAGAGGTGTTCCAGCGTGCAGAGAAGAAGCTTGGCGGCTCCTTGGGGTCGTACAACAGCAGAGCATCGATGTTGGAGGCCCATTCGCTGAGCGCCTCTCCGTTAGGTGTTGTGTAGTTGTAACCCCAGTCTGTGTGTTGACAGTTGAAGTCACCTGCGTAGATGGCGGGTGCAGTTATGGACGGGAGGGACGTAGCAGCCAGCTCTGATGGTGGGGGCTTATATACGTTGATGACTGAAGTTTCCTGGATTTTAGTAACCAGCCACTCGATGTTGGTGCCTGGTGGGGATTGGCTACTGGCTGACCAGCTTAGTTCAGTCCTCACGAAGGTTGCCACACCATGTTGCTTGTTGTGGATGGACCCGGCTAGATGGAAACCAGGCATCTTGAGGATGTTATCGTTTGTGCAGTGTGTCTCCTGCAGGAGCACCACCGCTGCCCCATTGGAATCAGCCAGGTGACGTACGATCTCGAGTTTGGCGCTGGTGAGGCCCTCGACATTGAGTTGGAGCACTGGTAGGCCGCGGTTTTCGACGGCCGGTATGACCGCCCGTCCTGAGTAGGACGCTCCACCGTACCTTGGCCTGCCTGCTCGACGTTTAGTTGGCGACATTCGTTTCACAAGTTGGTCTTGCACCATCTCTTGCTACTTACAGGGAAGGCCTCGTGAAGGCTGTCGTCATCTTCCCCTCCTTGACTGAGTATAAGATCATATTTAGTAATAAGGGGCCAATTATGTCCCAACAAGAAAGGTACATTTCTGATGGGAAACCGTCTCTTCCAGGAGCCTTACCACTTTGCATTGCGGTTATGGCCTTCTTGAGTTCCTCTAGTGTGATCGGTGTTTCTAACTATTTAGCGTCATCCTCTGAAAGTTTAGGGAGAATAATTTGATTAAGAAATGTGTCCATTTTGTTTTGATCGAAGGTCGTTTCTGATTTATATAAGTCGGAGTAGAATTCTTTGAATGTAACGTTTATTTTTACAGGATCTGTTACAAGTACTTGTTGTGCTCTAATGGTAGTTATATCTGCAAATTTTGCATTAATTCTTAATCGCATGGCTAATAGGTGGCTGGGTTTGGAACCATGGGAGTACTGCTGTTGTCTTGTGCTGCATATTTGTATTTCCGATTGTTGTCTGTATATGGCATTGATCTCTATTTTTAGTACGTTAACTTGATTCTCTAGTCGAGTTGAGTTGTTGTATTTTAGAGAATTAAATAACGTTGAGTAAAGCGTTTCCAGCTCAGCCAGTTTTGTGCATTGATTCTTGCGCATTTTGGAAGAAAAGCTATCCGTGAAATCTTTGATCATTCCCTTTACCGACATCCATATTATTCTGGGGTCTTGCACCGAGTTAGCATTATCCCGTCGGAATACTATAAGAGCTTCTTTGAGTTGTGTAATGAATTCCTTGTTATTAAGCAGCAACGAGTTAAATCGCCATCTTGGGGCTCGGGAGGATAGTATACCAACTACGTCTATTCTGCATCGAACATTGTACATATGTCTAAACTGAACACTGTGACCTCATTTTTCTACTTCTAATTTTACTATGTTATTTTATTTCATACTTATCTTGTCTTGCACAGTCTCTGGAGCGCAACAGTAAGAAGCATTTTGTACAAAAGTATTCTGTACTTCTGTATGACAACTATTAAAGAAAACAAATGTACCTTTAAGGAGTATATAACAGTGATCTGATGTGCGTTGGGTATCATTTCCACTTCATAATTATCAAATAGTCTCTGTGATGCAAAGACATAATCTATTCTGGATAGTGTATTATGTCTCGCAGATCGACAAGAGTACTTTCGGGTCGTGGGATTAAGTAACTCAATTGTTTATTAATAACACTTTTTTTCCCCAATATATTTTTTTGTAAGCCATACATCAGCATTTTCACCTTGTAGGATTAAAGACATCAGGATTTTCCTGGAGTGTATCAATCTGTGTTTACTGAATACGTGTTGAGAGCTCAACCGGCTCTCTGAGTGAGCCGATCTGAAGTATCTGTAATAAAAGAACCTCCCCCACACGCCCTCCCCAGACCATTTTCTTTTGAGAGCGTGTTTATTCTGTGGTATCTGGGCAAACAGGCTAATGTGGAGGATGTGATGAAATGAGACGTCTAAATGATCCCTGCCTCTCGCTCCCCGGGCTGTTGTCACACAGCTTAACACTCAACCAGTTGTGGTCGGACTGGGAGACGCACAGTACACGGTTTGTTTGTCTGCAGGTGTGTGTGTGTGTGTGTGTGTGTGTGTGTGTGTTTGTGTGTGTGTGTGTGTGTGTGTGTGTGTGTGTGTGTGTGTGTGTGTGTGTGTGTGTGTGTGTGTGTGTGTGTGTGTGTGTGTGTGTGTGTGTGTGTGTGTGTGTGTATGTTTGCAAATGTGTATGTAGAGGATGCATGAATATACTGTACGTAACTGTGCATCTGTGCCTGGATGTGTGTCTGCAGGCGTGTGGTCTACCAGTGTATGAACAAGTGATGTTCAGATATGTCTGTGTTAATGCTTTGGTATGTTCAAGTGCATGTACTATTTAAGCATGTATTTTTGTGTGTGTGTGCGCGTGTGCTGTTTATCTAAGTGTGTGTGTGTATACACATGTGTGTGTGCTGTATATCTGCATGTGTATGTGTGTCTGTATGTATATATGTATAGTATGTATGTATGTATGTATGTATGTATGTATGTATGTATGTATGTATGTATGTATGTATGTATGTATGTATGTATGTATGTATGTATGTATGTATGTATGTATGTATGTATGTATGTATGTATGTATGTATATGTATGTATGTATGTATGTATGTATGTATGTATGTATGTATGTATGTATGTATGTATGTATGTATGTATGTATGTATGTATGTATGTATGTATGTATGTATGTATGTATGTATGTATGTATGTATGTATGTATGTATGTATGTATGTATGTATGTTTCTACAGTATGCATGTACATGTGTGTATATCTGTGTGTGTGTGCGTGTGTGTGTATGCGCGCGTGTGTGTACATGCATAATGTGTGTGTGAGTCTATGAGGTCCACAGCTCCTTCTGGACTGGTTTGTGTGTGTGTGTGAGTGTGCACGCGCACGTTTGTGTGAGTGTGTGTGTGTGTGTGTGTATGTGTGTGGGTGTGTGTGTGTGTGTGTTTGTTTGGCTTGGCTTGATCCCAGATCTTCATCACTCTTCTGCTGATAGCTCTCCCTCCATCCCTCCGTTCCTCCTGCGGCTATTTACAACTGTACCGCAGCCTGCCTTGCCCTGCGTGCCAGCACCAAATCCCCCCCCCCCCCTCCCCTCCTCTCTTCTGCTGGACGGAGGCAGCACCAAATCCCCCCCCTCCCCTCCCCTCCCCTCCTCTCCTCTGCTGCTCTGCTGGCCGGACAGAGGCAGCCCCAACTCCCTGTCATCCAGATCGTTGTTTGTTGAATCTCAGGCTGTGATTCATGGCTTTTTGCTCAATGAGGGACACGTCATCACAAAAAAAGAATCTGTCCTCTCGCTCCTCTCACTCTTCCTCGCCAGGCAGACAAGGCTCAGCCAAAGCCAGAGTGTATACAACATTCGTACAGTCATCTCTCTTCGTCTCTCTCTCCCCCTGCGGTTTACTCTCTGGTTTCCCACTTTCACTTATTTTTCTGTCCTTTGCTTTTCTCTCTCTCTCTCTCTCTCTCTGTTTCCAATGCACAATATAACGTTAATATATCAAATATAAATAATTGTTTTCATGAACAGGAAGTGACTGTCTGATAGAGAATACGTTCCGTAGCCGCATTTCTCTCGGGCTAGCCGTAGCAGCATTTCTCTCGGGCTAGACGCAATAACGCTTACAGTGGGCGTGCACGCCGTGCACTGGTTTCATCGCTGTATCTGTCGCAGCCAATCAGTGCGTAACGCGCTGTGCGTTGAAATATGATGTATTATGATGGAAGCCGGGCGCGTTTTAAAGCAATCTAAGCAAGCAGCGTCTATAATTTCCATAGCCGCATTTCTCGGAGACGCTCTCTGATTGGCCGACGTCAGTTTTTTTCCGTAGCCGCATTTCGCTGAGACGCTCTCTGATTGGCCGACGCGGCGACGCCAGTACTTTTCCGTAGCCGCATTTCTCGGTTTGGCTTAGAAGTGGGCGATAGAACGCCAGGTAGTTTGCAGGATGTTCGATGCTGTGTGTTGTGTTGTGATTCAGTCTGGAGTCTGGACAGTGGGCAGTGGATATACATCGACAACAGTCTGGGACTGTGGGACAGTCAGTGGACATACACTTTATCAAGCCCTCCGGCTGGACCACGTTTCAATTAAACAAAGTGAGTTAATTCTTTCTCTCTCTCTCTCTCTCTCTCTCTCTCTCTCTCTCTCTCTCTCTCTCTCTCTCTCTCTCTCTCTCTCTTAGCCACTCAGCTAACGTTAGCCGCTGTTAGCCACTCAGCTAATGCTAAACTAACTAACTAACGTGATTCCGCGATACCAGTTCCATTAGTGAGGAAAGAGGGGGGGGGGGGTATATTGAGGAGGCTTGACAACAGAGGTTGATAACTTCACATTTATTGGCAATTAGTTTCTTTATATCGCTTCCAGGTTCCAACTGTGTTGACAAAATCCTGGTCTGGTAAACTATGGGCTATGGCACATCAGAACGCTCAAACTCAAACGAACGCTCTCTCTCTCTCTCTCTCTCTCTCTCTCTCTCTCTCTCTCTCTCTCTCTCTCCCTCTCTCTCTCTCTCTCTCTCTCACTTTTGTTCTCTCTTCTCTGTTTATTTCTCTGATAAACACGTGCATATTTAGCATATAGTAAAGTGAAGTATAAAGTACCCTCTCAAAAGCAGAGATTTTCTGATTGTGAGGTTGTTTCTTTTTCTTTATTCATATATATATTTCGCTATCGCTTCCTCAGCACCTTTGTGCAACCTTTGTGCAACAATAAATAAGCAAAAACCAGTCCTGTGGAGTGTGCGGTCCCTTCTTTCCCTTGAAGGTATTCTCCTTTTAGTTTATATATCTCTCTTGCGCTGACCTGCACCTCCAGTCGGGGTCCAACCAGATGTGCACAAGTCTTATTTAGTTTAATATATATATATGTATAAAATAAATTACAATTTACAGTGCAATATATTAATTTCATGCCAATTATGATTGGTTATGAGGCTCAGGTACTGATGAGTATCAGTAAGGTGACATGAAGTGAGTATTTTTTCTTTTTGTTTAGCTGGTGTCACGGTTTAACCCATTGAAACCAGGAAACACATTTGTGTGTACTGTATAGCGTTGCTGGTAGGGTTAGCTTGCCTAGTGCAGCTTTCAATACACAGTAGCAGGAGTTGGTTGGGCTTGACGTGCCGAGACAGCTTGTACACAACCCTCAGCCTGTCTGGCCTCACGTGGTATGAGGCTGCAATCCATCACCTGGAAGACAATAGGCGTGGGAAGAGGACTAACAAGCCAACTCCAAAAGCCCTCCAGGGGGTTGGGCGAGGGGCTAACATCCCCACCCTGTAAAACACTATATTGTTACAGAAACGCCAACAAGAGAAAAACAAGACATCAACACCTTGGCCCAGGGAAGAGAAGGGTCTTCGATAAGAAGGTCTATGACACCATGTGGTGAAAGCCAGAAGTCTCTGGAAGCCACACGGCCGATCACCCTTCTTTCGTCCAGGGCTGCCCATATCGGTACGTGGAACGTGAGAACCATGTATGAGATGGGTAAGACATTTCAAGTAGCAGCAGTGATGAGGAACTATAATCTCACGCTGCTCGGAATAAGTGAGACAAGATGGACACAGTCCGGACAGAAACGACTGGCCTCAGGAGAGTTACTGCTGTACTCCGGACACGAAGAGGACAATGCCTCCCACACCCAAGGAGTAGCACTGATGCTATCTAAAACAGCACAGACGGCGCTCATAGGATGGGAAGCCCATGGTCCAAGGATCATCACCGCATCCTTTCGAACCAAGAAGAAGAGGATCAATATGAACATCATACAGTGCTACGCTCCTACCAATGACAGCGAGGAAGCAGACAAAGACCAGTTCTACAACAGACTGCAGTCCATTATAGAAAAGCACCCAGAGAGAGACATCACAATCCTGATGGGAGACCTTAATGCCAAGATCGGAAGTGACAACAGGGGGTACGAAGATATAATGGGAAGACACGGATTGGGGGCCATGAATGAAAATGGGGAGAGGCTGGCGGACCTGTGCGCTATGAACAACTTGGTCATTGGCGGCAGTGTTTTTCCCCATAAGAACATCCACAAGGCCACTTGGGTATCGCCAGACCACATAACCGAGAACCAGATTGACCATGTCTGTATCAGCAAGAAATTCAGGAGGTCCATGCATGATATAAGAGTAAAGAGAGGAGCAGATGTGGCTTCAGACCACCACCTTGTCGTAGCCAGCCTGAAGCTGAAGCTGAGAAAGAACTGGATGTCGGCACATACAACACGACACAGGTACAACACAGCTTCCTTGAGAGACGCCAGTAAGCTGGAAGAGTTCAGAGTAACACTCAGCAACAAGTTCCAAGTTTTACAGGAGCTGTTGGAAGAGGACGAGTGCACCCTGGAGAACAGTTGGAAGGAGATAAAAGAGGCAGTAACGTCTACCTGCCAGGAAGTTCTTGGCCCCAAGAAGCACCAGCACAAGGAGTGGATCTCAGGGGACAGTCTGCGAAAGATCCAAGAGAGGAGGGAGAAGAAGGCGGCAGTGAACAACAGCCGGACAAGAGCAGAGAAGGCCAAGGCACAAGAAAGGTATGCAGAAGGAAACAAGCTAGTAAAGAAGAGCATCAGAGCAGACAAGCGAAGGTATATGGATGACCTGGCAACAGAGGCAGAGCAAGCAGCAAGAGAGGGGAATATGAGAGAACTGTACAACATCACCAAGAAGCTGGCAGGAAAGTACAGCAAACCAGAACGACCTGTGAAGGACAAAGAGGGAAGACCGATAACAACGGGAGAGGAGCAACAAAAGAACAGATGGATGGAGTATTTTGAAGAACTTCTAAACCGGCCAGCACCACAGAACCCACCAGACATCGCACAGGCTGACACAGACCTACCCATAGCCTGCAACGCACCAACCAGGGAAGAAATTAGGAAGGCTATCAAGCAGCTGAGGAACGGAAAGGCTGCAGGACCAGACAACATCCCTGCGGAGGCACTGAAGTCAGATATAGAAACCACGGTGAAGATGCTCCACCCACTCTTCATGAAGATATGGGAGGAAGAAGACGTGCCAGGAGATTGGAAAGAGGGCTATCTCATCAAGATCCCAAAGAAAGGCGACCTTAGCAATTGCGCAAATTACAGAGGGATCACACTGCTATCAGTGCCAGGGAAAGTTTTTAACAGAGTAATCTTGAACAGGATGAAGGACCTCATCGATGGACAACTCCGCGATGAGCAAGCTGGTTTCCGCAAGGACCGATCCTGCACAGACCAAATTGCAGTGCTGCGCATCATCGTGGAGCAGTCGATAGAGTGGAACTCGCCCCTGTACATAAATTTTGTGGACTATGAGAAAGCCTTTGACAGCCTAGACAGAGAGACCCTCTGGAAGCTTCTCCGACATTACGGGGTGCCGACCAAGATTGTTTCCATCATCAGGAACTCCTATGAGGGACTGACATGCAAGGTGGTCCACGGAGGGCAGCTCACAGAGGCATTCCAAATGAAGACCGGGGTCAGACAAGGTTGTCTGCTCTCGCCCTTCCTCTTCCTGCTGGCCATTGACTGGATAATGAAGACCTCCACAGCACAGAGAAGGTACGGGATTCAGTGGACACCTTGGACGCAACTTGACGACTTGGACTATGCTGACGATTTGGCACTACTGTCGCACACCCAACAACAGATGCAGGAGAAGACCAACAACGTGGCATCCACTTCCGCGCAAGTGGGACTCAACATCCACAAAGGCAAGACTAAGATCCTCAAGACCAATGCAGCAAACAACACCAACACAATCATGCTGGATGGCGAGGCTTTGGAAGAAGTTGAAGCCTTTACCTACCTTGGCAGTGTTATTGACAAGCAGGGCGGCACAGATGCTGACATTAGAGCACGAATAAGGAAAGCACGTACAGCATTCGTGCAATTACGGAACATCTGGAGCTCAAAAGAACTGACTTCCAACACCAAAGTCAGATTCTTTAACACCAACGTCAAGGCAGTCCTATTATATGGAGCAGAGACGTGGAGAACTACAGCTGCAACCATCAGGAAAGTGCAGGTCTTCATTAACAGCTGCCTGCGGAAGATCATCAACATCCGATGGCCAGACACCATCAGCAACTGCGAACTCTGGCAGAGAACAAACCAGCTGCCAGCAGAAGAAGAAATTAAGAAACGCAGATGGCGCTGGATAGGCCACACCCTGCGAAAGCCCGCAAGTACCATCACCAGACAAGCCCTAACATGGAACCCGCAGGGCAAGCGGAAAAGGGGCCGCCCGAGAAACACCTGGCGCAGAGACCTGGAGGCAGACACCAAGACCATGAAGATGACCTGGAACCAACTGGAGAGAACAGCTCAAGACAGAGATGCTTGGAGATCACTTGTTGACGGCCTATGCCCCAGAAGGGGTAGCAGGCGTAAGTAAGTATATGCAGGCTATATAATACATTTGTAGCAGGCGTTTTAGGTCTAAATGGGTTAACTTAATAAACTCTTCATTTGCCTCATATTAATCGTTATTGGACCAGGATGTGTGTTTCCTCCGAACTGGAGCTAACGACACACAGAAATAAAAGAAGGAAGAACTACAAACCAATCTTTTGATTTAAAATCTATATTATTATCTATAAAATAACATCTACATTATTACATTATACCAAGTGCAGTTTTACATTTCCTCAAATGTCTTGGTGTACACAGCTTATGTGTTGCATGTTTCACATTCATTGTGTCGCCTATAGCCTTGTCGGTCTGTGCTGTCATGATGTCACGCAGTGTTGTAGTACTCGAGTCCGAGTCCTGGACTGACTTTCAGTTATTTATATATCTTTTTGTAATAGGCCCTAATCATTTGGCATAAGATATGGCTATATTAATACTGTAACATTATTTAATTTTGGTGGTGACTGCTGTGTCATTTATGTTTAATGTAGACCTTTTTTATTTGTATGTCAGCTCTTTGACTGCCAGAGTGGAATGGACTCAACCTTGATGACTTGGACTTGGACTCGAACTAGGGTAATGGGGACTCGACTCGGACTCGACTCGGGCTCTTCTTTGGTGACTCAGACTTAGACTCGGACTTGAGATTTAGTGACTCGACTACAACACTGATGTCATGTGTGCCGTGTTGGTCAGGACTCCCTGGAAGAAGAGATCTTGTATCTCAATGGGACATTCCTGGATAAATAAAGGATAAATAAAAAAAATAAAAAAAAAATAAAACGTACACCCAGTGCGGTGTGCGGTTAGGACCGTTGGATGGTGTGCTGGCAGCGCAGTCAACCTCCAACGCGCACCAACACTGGTGAATAGACAGAGCGACTCTGATCCACACTCTGACTGTACGCGAGCCAAGTCAAAAAGACAACCTCCACTTCCTCTCCAACACACAATACCCAGTCCTTTTCAACGGGTGAATGTATAATCTATCCTTCTTCTGCTCCTCTGATCTCATAGATGTTGATGTAACCATCGCAGCTTTTCTCCAGCCTTCCTCCAAACATTTCCCCCCTCATATCTGTCATGTCTACCGCTTTACGCAAACCCAACCTCGACTGAAAACCCACCTCAGAAGCACTCTGCCGTTGTCCAAACTCGTTGGCTGCTTTCTGACACATTTACGATATCAAAGAGGTACTTTACTCGAAACGCACGCACGTATCCGCATACGTGCGCGATCCCTCGCACATTATGCACACACATACACACACGATCATAAACGACTGCCCACACGCACGCACGCACGCACACACACACACACACACACACACACACACACACACACACACATATGCATGCATGTGTGCGTGCACCTAACCCGCCTCTCCCATTATACATTCATGTCCACCCGCATTCGTACAGACACACAAACACATACATACATGCACCAGCATCACCCACCCACTGCAATGAACACACACACGATCATAAACGACTGCCCACACGCACCCACACACACACACACACACACACACACACACACACACACACACACACACACACACACACACACACACACACACACACACACACACACACACACACACACACACACACACACACACACACACACACACACACACACACACACACACACAGACACACACTGACTGAGACAGCAGTGGTTGGCAGGGTTACAGTAAATGCTCCTGGTAGTAGCCAGATTTGACTCACTCCCATGCCGACGTGGTGGTAATGCTGTTGTGTGCGTGTGGTTTCCAGGAGGTACACCGTGGCATTCCTCCGCCGTGCGCTCATCTAAACACTGCTAGTTAAAAGGGACGGCGCTGCGGCTCGGGCTACACAGCGTGCCGGGGCGACTCTGGGTGGTTGCTATCTGACGGGGAGCTCCAAGGGGCTTGGGTTTCCTACGCATGTCAAGGTGTGTTAGCCGTTCCCCGCGTCGGCCCGGTCCGAGGACCCGGTGGGCTATCAGTCACACCACCAGCGGGCCCTCCCGTCTCTCTCTCTCTCTCTCTCTCTCTCCCTCTCTCCATCCATCTCTCCCTCCCTCCCCACCGCCCACTCTCTCGCCTGTACTGACGCACAGCCTCTCTCTCCCGGCTGGATGGATCTCTGGATTTATTTGTCAGTTTTTCCTCTTTCCTGTATCTGTATATTTTACTCCCACCCTTCCCTCTCTCTCTCTCTCTCTCTCTCTCTCTC
>NC_140175.1:75608055-75645555 GCF_963971535.1 Notolepis coatsorum
GTCGGCCGATAATATCGGACATCCCTAGTTATGAGGCTCAGGTACTGATGAGTATCAGTAAGGTGACATGAAGTGAGTATCTTTTTTGTTTAGCTGGTGTCACGGTTTAACCCATTGAAACCAGGAAACACATTTGTGTGTATATGCAGGCTATATAATACATTTGTAGCAGGTGTTTTAGGTCTAAATGGGTTAACTTAATAAACTCTTCATTTGCCTCATATTAATCGTTATTGGACCAGGATGTGTGTTTCCTCCGAACTGGAGCTAACGACACACAGAAATAAAAGAGGGAAGAACTACAAACCAATCTTTTGATTTAAAATCTATATTATTATCTATAAAATAACATCTACATTATTACATTATACCAAGTGCAGTTTTACATTTCCTCAAATGTCTTGGTGTACACAGCTTATGTGTTGCATGTTTCACATTCATTGTGTCGCCTATAGCCTTGTCGGTCTGTGCTGTCATGATGTCACGCAGTGTTGTAGTACTCGAGTCCGAGTCCTGGACTGACTTTCAGTTATTTATATATCTTTTGTAATAGGCCCTAATCATTTGGCATAAGATATGGCTATATTAATACTGTAACATTATTTAATTTTGGTGGTGACTGCTGTGTCATTTATGTTTAATGTAGACCTTTTTTATTTGTATGTCAGCTCTTTTGACTGCCAGAGTGGAATGGACTCAACCTTGATGACTTGGACTTGGACTCGAACTAGGGTAATGGGGACTCGACTCGGACTCGACTCTGGCTCTTCTTTGGTGACTCAGACTTGGACTCGGACTTGAGATTTAGTGACTCGACTACAACACTGATGTCACGTGTGCCGTGTTGGTCAGGACTCCCTGGAAGAAGAGATCTTGTATCTCAATGGGACATTCCTGGATAAATAAAGGATAAAAAAAAAAAAAAAAAAAAAAGTACACCCAGTGCGGTGTGCGGTTAGGACCGTTGGATGGTGTGCTGGCAGCGCAGTCAACCTCCAACGCGCACCAACACTGGTGAATAGACAGAGCGACTCTGATCCACACTCTGACTGTACGCGAGCCAAGTCAAAAAGACAACCTCCACTTCCTCTCCAACACACAATACCCAGTCCTTTTCAACGGGTGAATGTATAATCTATCCTTCTTCTGCTCCTCTGATCTCATAGATGTTGATGTAACCATCGCAGCTTTTCTCCAGCCTTCCTCCAAACATTTCCCCCCTCATATCTGTCATGTCTACCGCTTTACGCAAACACCAACCTCGACTGAAAACCCACCTCAGAAGCACTCTGCCCGTTGTCCAAACTCGTTGCTGCTTTCTGACACATTTACGATATCAAAGAGGTACTTTACTCGAAACGCACGCACGTATCCGCATACGTGCGCGATCCCTCGCACATTATGCACACACATACACACACGATCATAAACGACTGCCCACACGCACGCACACACACACACACACACACACACACACACACACACACACACACACACACACACACACACACACACACACACACACACACACACACACACACACACACACACACACACACACACACACACACACACACACACACATATGCATGCATGTGTGCGTGCACCTAACCCGCCTCTCCCATTATACATTCATGTCCACCCGCATTCGTACAGACACACAAACACATACATACATGCACCAGCATCACCCACCCACTGCAATGAACACACACACCCGCACACACACCCACACACACCCACACACACACACACACACACACACACACACACACACACACACACACACACACACACACACACACCACACACACACACACACACACACACACACACACACACACACACACACACACACTCCTGACTGAGACAGCAGTGGTTGGCAGGGTTACAGTGTAAATGCTCCTGGTAGTAGCCAGATTTGACTCACTCCCATGCCGACGTGGTGGTAATGCTGTTGTGTGCGTGTGGTTTCCAGGAGGTTACACCGTGGCATTCCTCCGCCGTGCGCTCATCTAAACACTGCTAGTTAAAAGGGACGGCGCTGCGGCTCGGGCTACACAGCGTGCCGGGGCGACTCTGGGTGGTTGCTATCTGACGGGGAGCTCCAAGGGGCTTGGGTTTCCTACGCATGTCAAGGTGTGTTAGCCGTTCCCCGCGTCGGCCCGGTCCGAGGACCCGGTGGGCTATCAGTCACACCACCAGCGGGCCCTCCCGTCTCTCTCTCTCTCTCTCTCTCTCTCTCTCTCTCTCTCTCTCTCTCTCTCTCTCTCTCTCTCTCTCTCTCTCTCTCTCCATCCCTTTCTCTCTCCCTCCCTCCCCACCGCCCACTCTCTCGCCTGTACTGACGCACAGCCTCTCTCTCCCGCTGGATGGATCTCTGGATTTATTTGTCAGTTTTTCCTCTTTCCTGTATCTGTATATTTTACTCCCACCCTTCCTCTCTCTCTCTCTCTCTCTCTCTCTCTCTCTCTCTCTCTCTCTCTCTCTCTCTCTCTCTCTCTCTCTCTCTCTCTCTCTCTCTCTCTCTCTCTCTCCTTTCTTCCAGTGGTCTTTAGTATTATCTGCCATGTCTATTTGGTCACGTTGCTTCACTCCCTTGACCTGCATCAAAACCAACCTCAGACGTGCGGGTCCTAATCTGACCATATAAAGCCATTAAAAGTGTGTCTTTATCTATCTGTTTATTATTTTCATTTTCATTTCTGTTTATCCGAGAATCTATTCCAGACTTTTGCCCGTTGAGTCCACACAGATTAACTTGGAGGAGAAAGGTAAAGTTTGATGTCGATATACAGTGTATATATCTATAAATATAGTATTCTTTTCTCCTCTTGGACAAATTATCATGTTCAATGAGGCTGTACAAATTCTCAAAAACCCACATGGTGGAAATTGGAAGTAAATTCCATTTGAATGGATTCAAAATTACTTGAAGAACAGCCTCCACTGTTACCCCCCCTCCCCCCAAATCAAACAACATGTTCAGGTATTTGTATTCATTTGTTTTAAATTAAATTACAGTGAGGGGGGGGGGGGGGGGGGGGGGGGGTAATGCTGCCATATCCCTGTCAGTCCGTTCTACAATGTTGTTGTGTTTGGGTCTGTGCAAGGTACTACGCCACAGAGAGAGAGAATGAGAGAGAGAGAGAGAGAGAGAGAGAGAGAGAGAGAGAGAGAGAGAGAGAGAGGAGAGAGAGAGAGAGAGAGACAATCCAGTGCACCAACCCCACCCTTTCACAGTTCAACACACAAATAATCACACCACTTCCAGGTTTACCTAGCCTGTTAGCGTCCCGCACTGCACAGCCCAAATTACAACACCGTCGCTTAATTGTGAATGCGCAGGGCAGTTTTTTCGCGAGTCAAAAACTAAAATAACTTTTTGCGAAAAGAAAATAAACGGCCGGGGATTTTTCCTGAGAGGAAACCTTTAGTTTACTATATGACATAGTTCCTTAATAGTGCTAAAGTGTTCAGTGCTCTTTAAATAAACAACGAGGAGTTTTGCATAGTGGGGCATGGAAGAATGCAGGGGTTTCTCTGCCCCTCTCTCTCTCTCGCACACATGTCAGCAATTTGGCCGCCTTGTGTATTTTGGACGTTGGAAAAAAAAGGGGAGCATTTCAAAGTAAACGAGAGAAGGAGAGCCTTATCCGCCAGGCAGCTGGATCCCCGGGACCAAATTGCTTTCAGCTGATGCGCTGCAGCTCAAACTTGCTTGGGTAATGTCAAGCGATGCATTGCAATACTGAGAAAACAACACAGACGAAAAAAACAAATAGAAAAGAAAAAAAAGAAAAGAAAAACGAAAAAAAAACATGGAAAGTTCCAGTGCTTATCCGGGGTATCCCCCCCCCCAAACCCCCACCCCGCGTGCATGCACGCACACACGTTTGTTAGTTCGCATTCACACATGCGTGAAAGTTTGAAAGTATACATGTAGGCCTACATGCATGTGTGCACCGACACACACACACACACACACACACACACACACACACACACACACACACACACACACACACACACACACACACACACACACACACACACACACACACACACACCACACACACACACACACACACACACACACACACACACACACACACACACACACACACACACACACACACACACACACACACACACACACACATTATCAATAGGCCTTATCAACAATTTCAGTCAATTTGATTTTCCATCTTCAGGTGGTGGCATAGTTCATCGGATCTGCATCTCCAACAGTCTTATTTCTGAGATAGATTTTTTTTTTAACAAACAACAACTTTGATATCACATGTAATAATATATCACGCACAACATAACCCAGAAAATCTTTTTCTTCTCATTGTAATAACTTCATCAGATATTTTCCCCATAAGAGCCCACCCCAGTAGTCCAGAGGCCCAACCTACAATTATATAGTAAGTAGCTAAGTACACCTTTCAGGGACTGAGGGGAAATAATCGGTTTATAATAACTTTAATATGCTGCGAGTGCCGTTGTGGATTAGCTCTGTGTACAGTTTGAGTAATTGCTATATGGTGGTTTCATTGAGCACTATGTGTTATAGTCTTATAATAGACAAGGGGAGTGGTGCTAATATAAAACAGTATACAGTCACATTATTATATTATATATATATTATATCAAGCAGTGGGCGTCCAGGCCAACTGACGTCATGTTACAACTCCACAGCAATCAACCTTTCATTCAACCCAAATGTGAATGGTGCCTTTCCCTGAGAGATGCTGGTGGGTGTGTTTACTTTCTTTTTAAAGCAGAGTCATAGTCTCACATTTGAAATTCTCCTCTTCACTAAGCAACATTGGCCTGACTGACATCAGATTGATTTGGACATCTTTTTGGGGTAATTATTTGGACAACATGGCCAAATGACCAATAGCTGGCTACTAATGGACTTCATAATGTATATTATTCAGTTTGAGAATCAACAACAACAACAACAACAACCTTCTAAACACAAATTGGTTTTGTCCTCTTCAGTCCAACTCAGAGTCATAGAGTTTTGTCGTTGCAGTTATTAGTTGCATGTTAGCTCCAGAGTTGTGATTCTGTATCATGTGCTTTTAGAACGTCTGTTATCTCACGATGTCACTGTTATGGAGGGCATTGTTACATATTTGGTGCCAGTCCTTTTTTTTTTATCCCGGAGAAGAAAAGGCAGCAACCTGGTAGAAACCACCTGTCTAAACAATGGCTGTAATCCAGGCCGGTCCAGTCCTGCACAGCCAGGCACAGCTTAGTCCAATTCATATAGCTAAACATATGAGGTCTAGTCATGATGGGTAAACAACTCATTGGTTGTCATGGAACCGCCGTTCTAAAGGAACGGTTAAGGGTAGGTTAAGGTAAGGGTGGATAACATACTTTTTAGATGAAAATCAACCCCCGTAAAAAACGTCCTTCCAGGCGATGGGATGTAACACAGAACCTAAAGAATTTGGCTCCCAGAGCTTGTTGCCGGGTCACTGAACTTCCTTCTGCATTGTTGCCAAGGAAACAGGAGTGTTTGTTGTTGTTGACTAGACCTGAATCATTTCTAGGCCTTGGTCTAAACCAAACGTCTTCATCCTGAGCCAATCCCACCCATTGCAAACCAGACCCGCTCTGTGGACAAGGACGTTAACAGGTCCGCTCCTCCACCTCTCCTCCTCTCCTCCGTCTCTCCTTCTCTCTTCCGTCTCTCCTCTCCGCCGCCTCTCTCTGTTTACATTCTGTTGGCAGGAAAGCTGGAAGTGTTTGTCTCAGCTCTGCTCCGCTCTGTTCTCACTGGGAACGATCAGACGATTCACTTTTTAAACTATTTTGATATCATGCTCTGTGGAGAGTTGCTGTTTCCCTGAGAACAAGACTAGCCTCTGGGCTCTGGGGCCCCGCCACACTGCCAGAGGGATAAACAGAGAGAGAGAGAGAGAGAGAGAGAGAGAGAGAGAGAGAGAGAGAGAGAGAGAGAGAGAGAGATAGAGAGAGAGAGAGAGAGAGAGAGAGAGAGAGAGAGAGAGAGAGAGAGAGAGAGAGAGAGAGAGAGAGAGAGAGAGAGAGAGAGAGAGAGAGAGAGAGGAGAGAGAGAGAGAGGAGAGAAGGAGAGAGGGAAATTCATTCTCATTCATTAAGTGACTACTATCAAGTAGAATGACTCATCTTAGGCTATATCTGCAATGGCCGGAAATCCTTCTAAAGGCATGTGCAACATGTTAGCCACTGGACTACACATAACATCTATGGTATAAAAGCCCCCCATATTTTGTGAAACACATTGGGTGTACTCCATACACTGTAAAAAACAAGATCATTCGACACACTGCACAAGAGTACTGTAGAAAACACGATTATTATATACACTGTACAATAATACTGTAGGATACATGATCATTCAATGCACCGTACTGTAAGATCTAGAGTACTGTAAGATACAAGATATAGAGTACTGTATAATACAGGATTATTCAACTAATGTTGTCTTGCGTCTTGAAGGTGTGTTTTCAGATTTCACTCAAATCTATAGGCAGCAGTGTTGGCTAACAAAATTAAATCAAATGGAAATCAAATGCGAGATACTTAACAAGTCTACATCACCCTACAACCACATCCTGGAGTCACTGTCAACAGCATCAACCAGCTCAGATATCGCTTTATGTATAAACTTCCTAAATTCTTCAAATACGGGGGAATTCAAAAACAGTTATGGAAAAAAGTTATGGAAAAGATGCACACAGTATGGTTCTCCACTTAAGACCGTGTTTTGAGAAAACCTTGGAGTGAGTCTTTAAGGAATGGAGATTGTTTTTATGCAGGCACGGGTATTTTCTTTGCAATAGTTTTTGATGCACGTGCGACGATTAATCCTCTTCAGGGATTGATCTAATCCTTACCCCATTAGTTGTTGTCTTTCTGTCTGAGATGCTCTTTTCTTGGGTGGCTGGTGGCTTTTTATTCCTGCTGCTGGTTCTGCTTTACTTTTAGAGGACATCCTGAGATGATTGTGGACTTCAGGAGGTCGGGGGTCAAGGACTACAGCCCCCTCAGCATCGACGGGGCACCGGTTGAGAGAGTCAACAGCTTCAAGTACCTCGGAGCCTACATATCCGAGGACTTGACATGGACCACACACATTGACAGTGTTGTGAAGAAGGCACGACAACGCCTCTACTTCCTCAGGCGCCTAAGGAAGTTCCAAGTCAGTCAGAAGATCCTTAAGAACTTCTACTCATGTACAATAGAGAGCATCTTGACCGGCAACATCACCTCCTGGTTTGGGAATAGCACTGCACAAGACCGAAGCAGACTACAAAGAGTGACACGTTCAGCCGAACGCACAATTGGAGGGGGGCTCCCCACCCTCCAGAACATTTACAACAAGCGTTGCAAGGGCAAGGCTAAGAGAATCATTAAAGACTCCAGTCACCCGAACAACTGCCTCTTTGAACTGCTGCGGTCAGGCAAGCGATACCGGAGTCTCAAGGCGAGCACAGAAAGACTCAGAAGAAGCTTCTATCCCCAGGCCATGAGGCTGCTAAACGAACAATGAACACTACACAACAACAACCACCAAACGCACATAGCACACACATCCACACGCACACACTCACTAAACAAACACACTGTAGCACCCACTCCACACACTTTATAGCACACACCCACTTTAAACAAACACACTGTAGCACCCACTCCCCACACTTTATATTTATTGATGAAGGATTGCACTACAACTCGTACACCTTACTGTAAATTGTACCTAAGTACCTCATCCCATTTCTGCTTTGCACTATATAGTACTGTACATTAGTACACTGCATAGTATTGTATATTATATGGTAACTCAGAACATTGTACATATGTCTATACCGAACACTGTGACCTCATTTTCTTCATTTTCTTCTTCTAAATTACATGCTATACTATGTTATTTGATACTATCTTGTCTAGCACAGTCTCTGGAGCGTAACAGTAAGAAGCATTTTGTATGAAAGTATTCTGTACTTCTGTATGACAACTATTAAAGAAACTTGAAACTTGAAACTTGTCTGTTCTTTGTCAACAACTGCAAAGCAGAACTACATCAAACAAACCTGCTCCAAACTACATCAAACAGCAGTAGTAATAGTTATCAGACAGGTTTACCTAACGTTACCTGCTCCAAACTACATCAAACAGCAGTAGTAATAGTTATCAGACAGGTTTACCTAACGTTACCTGCTCCAAACTACATCAAACAGCAGTAGTAATAGTTATCAGACGATGTAGGATGTAGTTAGTGTTAGTAGACTATAGGCTAATACTCACCACCTGATGGTTTTTCTAATTGAATACCTCTGATGTTGTACAGTGAGGGAGACAGGTTGATGATGTACAGTGAGGGAGACAGGTTGATGTTGTACAGTGAGGGAGACAGGTTGATGATGTACAGTGAGGGAGACAGGTTGATGTTGTACAGTGAGGGAGACAGGTTGATGATGTACAGTGAGGGAGACAGGTTGATGATGTACAGTGAGGGAGACAGGTTGATGATGTACAGTGAGGGAGACGGGTTGATGTTGTACAGTGAAGGAGACAGGTTGATGATGTACAGTGAGGGAGACAGGTTGATGATGTACAGTGAGGGAGACAGGTTGATGTTGTACAGTGAGGGAGACGGGTTGATGTTGTACAGTGGAGGGAGACAGGTTGATGCTGTACAGTGAGGGAGACAGGTTGATGATGTACAGTGAGGGAGACAGGTTGATGATGTACAGTGAGGGAGACAGATTGATGATGTACAGTGAGGGAGACAGGTTGATGTTGTACAGTGAGGGAGACGGGTTGATGTTGTACAGTGAGGAGGTTGATGTTGTACAGTGAGGAGGTTGATGATGTACAGTGAGGGAGACAGGTTGATGATGTACAGTGAGGGAGACAGGTTGATGATGTACAGTGAGGGAGACAGGTTGATGTTGTACAGTGAGGGAGACGGGTTGACTAGCTGCACTCGGGTCATCTTCAGGTCAGTGGGTCAGGTGCACTTGCTCATTTTGGTAAATCCAGGCAAAATGCACAGAATATTAACTTGAAAATGAATCTGACTGGTAAACCTTGAAGCAATGCCACCAACAATTGATGCTCTCCAGTTCCATTTGATGTGAGTACAATATCAAGCAATGGTTTTGGAGAAATCCTCACTGTTGCCGTAGCTTCCTGCAGCTGTGGACATGGGATGGAAACATGGTGATTCAGGACTACAACCCATTCTGATGTCATTGAGTCCAATCCCAGTAGGTGCCTGGAAAGGATGTTGTGTGCATAGTGCATACCATAAGACGCTGTGGTCGAAAATATTCATAGTTCATAGATCTGTTATAAATACATATTTCTCTGTACAAAGCTTTACTAGTCTGACAGTGTTCTTAAAACAACGGCCAAGGCCCAGGACAGTTTTACTTAGATCTCCAAGTAAATCACATCTTGTTCTTTTTTCTTGTTGTCTTCATATCAATCTTGTGACAGATACGACAAAACCCCTAATCTCATCTTTGTTTACCTTTTTTGTCATCTGTTATTAATTTGTCATCTTTTGACGTCATGTCAAACTATGTATTTATTGTAAGTCTGACCAGAGCTCTTTCTCACTTTTTGGTCAGACGCTCTTATTAACCTGTCTCTGATTGTAAACTGAGGATACTCTTTCTGTGGCCACAGAAACAGAAAATAAACGATGTTATATTTTTATATACAATTTGACTCAATTGAATTTCTACAGTTCACTGTCTTGACCCATTTAAAATATTCCACAACAACGCGTTGTTGTAAATGTCACACATCCGGGTTGCGATGCACAGCAATGTGTGCATGATGTCAGAAATGATGAGTGTGATCAAACATCTTGCGTGAATATGTTTTAGTCCAACACAGTTTATTCTACCAGACATCAGGATGAGAGGCATTTTGTGAGTGAGACTCTTTCATGGTACTATTTATTTTTTATCCATGAATTCAAAAACCCTGACCTCAATAGTCCTTGGCCTTAACCATGTGGTTGATTGGCCATTGGAAGGGATGTACATAACATATTGCCCTGTCATGCCTGAATAAGAATCAAGGAGTATTTTGGGGTAACGTTGAGAACCTTGAGCATTGTTCCATTGATTGTTGTGTAATTCATTTGTAGCTAATTTGCATAATTAAGCATCTGGCTTATCACTGATCACATTCTCAGACCCTCAAAACACAAGTATAGACAGTAATTTATCATGTCTGCTTACCTAGTTACAGAGATATTGGGGGGAACATTTCTGTAATGGTGGCAATGGTGGTTCGCTTGGGAACCAGGTTTACTGGATTCAGCATACCTGAATTATGCTAAAGCTGGTTCCCAGATTTTTCCCAAAAATGATGTGACTGACATGCAGGTGACAGGTGACATGCAGGTGACAGGTGACATGCAGATGACATGCAGGTGACAGGTGACATGCAGGTGACAGGTGACATGCAGATGACATGCAGGTGACAGGTGACATGCAGATGACATGCAGGTGACATGCAGGTGACAGGTGACATGCAGATGACATGCAGATGACATGCAGGTGACAGGTGACATGCAGGTGACAGGTGACATGCAGATGACATGCAGGTGACAGGTGACATGCAGGTGACAGGTGACATGAATGACGAAAAGAGGAAGGTACAGAGTAACCAGGGGCACTTTTATCATCAACCTCCAATTACTGGGAAGATACTTCAATGTCCAATGATGAATGTGTTCTGTTTCATTCCTTCCCGACTGCCAGTGCACTTTGCAACATGGAGATTATACCCTCAGGTGGTTGGCATGGTTCAGCCAGCATGGCTTGTGAAAACCAGTAGTATCATATATATTTTCGCTAACGTTACCGTATTACTCTACAAGACGTTCAAATCCGTGCATCAATCGGAAGCACCTGGGAGTTAATAACAAGTGCGCCCAGAAACTGAAACAGAAGGTTTGGCATGAGGATTGGAATGAGTTGTAGCAGAGAGAATACAGTAAGTAACGTTGGCAAAAACGTACAACCTAGTGGTTTTCACAAGGGTGGATTACCTACGCCTATGACTCTGAAACAACTTTCAGGTCTCACAGAGTATTTTCCACTCCTTTTCAACATCAATAGCAGTGTGACTGGTGTTTAGTAAGGTAAGCTGAGATCAGCTGAAGCACGCACTGTATTTAATAGATATAGATATAGCAATTTCTTACTTTGCGGCTTGGCCGTTTAGTTACAAGCAAGGCATTCCGGAATATTGGCAGTTGCTCTTTGAGGCTGGTCACGCTGCCTCCACAGTTAACCCTTTCACTGCCACACGACAGAAGGTTAACCCTTTACTATCTGTGTATTAACCTGCTGTGTATTGTCGCAGTGAAAGGGTTAACCGTTTGGTAGTGCGGCAGTGAAAGGGTTAAGGTTCACATCGGTTCTATATCGTCGCACCACAACCACCAGTTGGAGACTGGTCCATGTTTATATTTATGTTTTGTTAGGAGCCGCTCGTCTTCCTGGGGTCGTCACGTGAATATAATACAACATAATACAAACATTTATTAGTAATACAATTAAAATAAGAAAAAAACAAAAGAAAAAAAACAGAAAGCATAAGGGAAATAAAAAATGTATAAATTAAATAAATCACATCTTACTACATTATAATGTGGGCCAGACCCTGAGAGGGACAAGGAACCAGCCTTAACTTGGATTTACCATTGGTCCTTCTCAGGCTCTCTTCTGTACCCTTCCAAATGGTTGCATTTAGAGGTTGTCTATGAGAACGAGGTTCTGTCTGACATAGCTTACTAAAAGGGTAAGCTGTGAAATTCAGTTCTCTCTGTCAGTTCACTTTGTGTTCACTGGAAGACAGACAGTACAGACATCTGGTTATATTCTCTTATGAGACGGTATTAGTGGACCGGAGGGACTGAATACATCTCTCAGCCATCTCATTAGTTAAGTTAATCACAAGTTAGTTAGTTCGTTAGTTCGTTAGTTAGTTAGTTAGTTAGTTAGTTAGTTAGTTAGTTAGTTAGTTAGTTAGTTAGTTAGTTAGTTAGTTAGTTAGTTAGGGAGTCACCTGGTATACCCACTCTGCTGTCACTGTGGGAATAAAATATATATAGCATGATATACTGTCCATAATACTGTACTTATATATTTGATATAACATTGAATTCTGTAAGGATGTTTCTTTTTTTTTCACTTTTTTTCTCCTCCATTTTCTATCTTTCTCCCATCCCAATTTAGCCGTGCCAATTCTCCCCTCCCCTGTCATGATCGTTGCTCGCATGTGCCCCCCACTGGCAGGTCGTAGGGAGGATAGAAGCCCATCACATGTCCCCTCCGATACATGTGGAGGCAGCCAATCACATCTTTTCACCAGCCAGCGCGGACTCTCATTGGCGAGGAGTAACGTGTAGGAGGCTCACACTGCCCCCGCCATTTTCCTGTCTCTGCTGTGCAAGCGCCCTGACCGACCTGTAGGAGTCGCTGTTTACAACGTCCAGATTACCACCCATCGACTTCCCACCCGCTAACTCTGCCAATTGAGTTAGTATGACGGCCAACCCAAACCGGAGGCAACGCTGACAGCCGGATTCGATACAATGTCGAGCGCAATGTCCGCTGCGCCACCCAGCCGCCTCTGTAAGGATGTTTCTGTATTCATTCAAATACTTAGTTCATCCCTCAAGGTGCAATTCAAGGCAAGCGGGTTTGCAAACAAGAGACTACAATGGTAAATGTTTGACCACAATGTAACAATATCATTCATACCCATAAAAAAATAGATAGAAAACAAAATGTAAAAAAATTTATAAAAAAAACAATGGCTACATCATACTAGGCTCCTAATGTGCAGCAGAATTCAGATTCTGTTTGTGAAAAAGTGCTGGTGCATTTTCGTCACTCTGTGAACTGACCACCTCTACATTTGCTGTTCACAAGTCGTATGGGCTTCTTGAAGAAAACCAACGTTCTTCTGTTTGTTTTACATGCTGGGCTTCTAAGATGCATTCCTGAAGGCATCAATACAAAAGGCTCATGAAGAACATGTGTATAGGATCATTGCCATTAGCATATGTGCCTTCTTGAGGACCTGTTTAGAATTAGTATTCCAGGGCTGTGGAGTTCCCAACAGTGGCTGGTGGTCCATTTAAACTGGTTCTGATTATCTCCCCTTACAGTTAGCATGAACTTAAAAAAATTGCAATGCTTTTACCAACTTATCACATGTTGCATAGTATGCTAAATAAATAAATAAGTAAATAGCAGGGGCATACATGTAGGCATGACATTTTTATATATATATTTTTAACGTTTTGGAAGTTTTTATTAATTCTGCCAAACTCTACCACCACTAGACATAAGAGCAGTGAAAATGTGCTCTTACTGTATGTCTACATACAATACATGTTTGTATTGTGGTGGTAAGATAGTGGTGTGTAACCATAGCAATGATTGACCTATCTCAAGCCCCGCCCTATTTTCCTGATCCTCCACAGTTGTCAAGTCAAGTAAAATTTATTTATAAAGCACATCTCATACACGGAGGCAATCTAAAGTGCTCAGACCAGGCTGCAGAAACAAATTAGTGGGGGGGCATAAAATTTTCTCGGGGGGGCACAATGGTTTTTCAACACAGGTTCCCTTTTATACGTTTCAGCTGGGACAGCGGCGCTGTGGCTTGCTTGGTGCTGCCCACGGTGCTGAACTAAACAGCAGATAGGCAATTGAAAAATCAAATTTCTCTCTATCTTAAGAACATTCACTTATACAAAAACAGACTGAACGGATATATATAACAGACCTGCTGGGGCAGCGGACTGAGAGCAGGGGACACAAACAGGCTGGATAAGATGGTCAGGAAGGCCAGTAGCGTGGTTGGGGTAGAGCTGGACTCTAGCGAGGGTGGCGGAGAGGAGGAGCCTTGCTAAGCTCCAGGCCATCAGGGAAAACCCCTCCGACCCACTATACACAGACTTGGCTGACAGGACGAGCATGTTATAGGCTCACACTACCTAAATGCAGCACTGAACGGCACAGGAAGTCATTCATTCCGACAGCCATCAGACTATACAATGCATCACTGTGCCTCACGGCATCACTGAGCACAGAGTGACAGTTACCATCTTCCTGGACTCTTACTTTTTAAACACCACTGCACAATATTACACCTACTGTAGACTTCAGTATATTTTTACTTAATTTATTTACTGTATCTTTTATTCAATTTTTATTCTATTTCATTTTATTCTATTCTTAGGCCATTTGTTTTGTTATTCTTATTCGTGACTTGTTCTGTCTAAATGTTTAATGTTGAGTGATTTGCAGTGTCAAATTTCCCTCAGGATAATACATTTCTATTCTATTCTATATCTTTGAAAAGTCTCCATTTATTCAACACTTCTGAATTCACTGAAAACTGAACCGAACTGACAAAAATAAGGTGCATAAAAAAGCAAACAAAATTCCTCCACAGGCTACTCACCATCATTAGTAGAGCGGCAAGCAGTGTTTGGGGACAGAGTGAAATCTTCTTAAAACACTGTCCGTCCACTCATTCCTGAACTTTTTTGTTAAGTCCTTCTCAAATGCCAACTGAATTAAATTGGCCTTGCGTGGATGAAACATACTAAGGCGATGTTCTGTAAAGACGTTCTTGAGGGTAGAAAACTAATTCTCACAGAGTGCCGTGCTAGCTTCAGTAGTGTTGTTGTTGACATCAGTGCCCACTAGGGCTGTCCCCGACTAAGGATTTGGATAGTGGACTTTGATTGACAAAAAAAAAAAAAAAAAAAATTACCAGGGTGGGCACAGCTGACTCTGTGGGCGGGCCCGGCCCCCTAATGCCCGCCCATGGCGCCGGGTCTGAAAGTGCTGTACACAAAAAACTATAAAAAGGAGAAGGCATGAAAAATAATGATTATCTGGAATTCAAAAATATATAAAAGGAACACAGAAGGGTACAGTATAAAAGCGGTACATTCTCACAAAAAGATATTCAGTGCACTAAAACAAACAAAACAAAAAAAGTTAAGTAAAGTGCAAAAAAGAGTGCAGTGGTTTAGCAGCAGTTAAAAGCAGAAACAGACACAAGGGTCTTTATATTCTTAAAAATAGGCAGAGTTGGGGCATCTAAGATCTAAGATCTAAGAACTTCTGGCAGTTGATTCCAGCTATATGTGGCATAGTAGCAGAATGCGGCGTCACCATGTTTTGGTCCTAGGAACAGTTAGAAGACCAGTCCCTGATGACCTAAGAGGTCTATAGGGTTCATAGTGGAGAAGCAACTCAGAGATGTATTTAGGACCTGACCCGTGATTTATAGACTAGTAGTACTATTCTATGACACACTGGTAGCCAAAGCAGAGATTTGAGGACTGGTGTGATGTATTCAGATTTCCTAGTCCTTGTTAAAACTCTTGCAGCAGCATTCCAAATGAGCTGCAGTTGTTTGATTGCTTTTTTGGGGAGGCCTGAAAAAATACTGTTACAATAGTCTAACCTGCTAGAGATGAAAGCATTCATTCGTTTTCCTAGGTCTTGTTTGGCCATATAGCCTCTAATTCTTGCTATATTTTTAAGATGGTAAAAGGCTGATTTTCTTATAGACTTGATGTTGGAGTTAAAGTTTGGATCAGAGTCAATAATATGTTTTTTTGGCTTCAGAGATAAGGACTCAAGATAGGCCTTTCTTCTTTAGCACCAAAGACAATTATCTCTGTTTTGTCTTTATTTGGAGGAAGTTCTGGCACATAGTCATCCGATAAGAGGGCTATGTATAGTTGGCTGTTATCTGCATAGTTATGGTAAGCTATTTCGTTTTTTTGTGCATAATTAGGCCTAGTGGGAGCATATAAAGGTTGAATACGATTTTGAACCTTGGGGTACCCCACATGTCATATTAGTTTGTTCAGATGTCTAATTGTCAATGGAAACAATGTAGTTCCTGTCTTGCAGGTAGGACCTAGACCACTCTAAGACCGTGCCCGAAAGCCCAACCCAGTTATATTTCTGCTTCGCCTATGGGATACACTCAGCACCTAATGAATAGAATAGAATAGATGAATAGAAATACTTTTATTATCCCATGGGAAATTTGACTGCAAATCGCTCAACAATTAAACATTTAGACAGGACAGGTCACAAATTAGAATAATAACACAAATCAAATCAAGTTGCCTAGGATAAGAGTAGAGTAAAATAGAATAAAATGAAATGAAATAAAATATACAGAAATAAATACAGTAAGAATATACTGAGCATGGGGGAAGCAGTGTAAACAATTCGGTCAATATAATTATAATTTAAATCTAACTAAATGAAATATATATTCCAGTATTCACAGTGTCACAAGGTGCAGTATGCTTCAGGTAGTGTATTGTCCTCCTTGGGTTCCTATAAGTCCTAGATCAATGTCTGGCAGCCATCGCTGCCCCCTGTTGTGGAGCCTGGAGGCCGCTAGTCACGGCCTCCTGCCACTATTGAGCTGCCGCTCTGTGCTCAGTGATGCAGTGAGGCACAGTGATGCATTATATAGTCTGATGGCTGTTGGAATGAAAGACTTCCTGTGCCGTTCAGTGCTGCATTTGGGGAGTGTGAGCCTAGCACTGAACATGCTCCTCTTGTCAGCCAAGTCTGTGTATAGTGGGTGGGTGGGGTTTTCCCTGATGGCCTGGAGCTTAGCAAGGCTCCTCCTCTCCGCCACCCTCGCTAGAGAGTCCAGCTCCACCCCAACCACGCTGCTGGCCTTCCTGACCAGCTTATCCAGCCTGGTTGTGTCCACTGCTCTCAGTCCGCTGCCCCAGCAGGTCACAGCGTACAAGAAGGTGCCCGCCACCACCGACTCATAGAACATCCTCAACATCCTTGTACAGACATTGAAGGATCTCAGCCTTCTGAGGAAGTAGAGTTGGCTCTGGCCCTTCTTGTATAGTGCTTCTGCATGTTTTGACCCGTTCAGTTTGTTGTTGATGTGCACACCGAGGTATTTGTACACCTCAACCATGTCCACATCAACTGTGCAGGTGCACTCCTCCTCCTCCCCAGCTCCACAACCAGTTCCTTGGTCTTCGCCACATTTAGCTGCAGGTGGTTTTTATCGCACCATGTGACAAAGTCCACTACCAGTTCCCAGTATTCCCTCTCGTCACTGTCCTTTATACATCCCACTATCGCAGAGTCATCAGAAAACTTCTGAAGGTGGCAGGACTCTGACCGATAGTGGAAGTCGTTGGTGTAGACAGTGAAGAGGAAGGGAGAGAGGACTGTCCCCTGCGGGGCCCCGGTGTTGCTGACCAGTCTGTCTGACACACAGCTCCGTAGGCGCACATACTGTGGTCTTCCCGTCAGATAGTCCACAACCCAGGACACCAGGGGGGCCTCTACTTGCATCGCCTCCAACTTCTCACCCAGTAGCCCAGGCCTTATGGTATCAAAAGCACTGGAGAAGTCAAAGAACATGACTCTCACAGTGCTCCCCGGCTTGTCTAGGTGAGTGTAGGCTCGGTTCAGCAGGTAGATGACAGCATCCTCTACCCCCAGTCGGGGCTGGTAGGCGAACTGGAGTGGGTCTAGGTGGGGTTTGGTCACCGGGCGGAGTTGCTCCAGGACTAACCTCTCCATGGTCTTCATTATATGAGAGGTTAGAGCCACTGGCCTGTAGTCCTTGGACGTGCTTGGACGCGGGCACTTGGGGACAGGGACCACACAGGAGGTTTTCCACAGTGTCGGGACTCTCTGCAGCCTCAGGCTCATATTGAATATGAACTGGAGCACATCACACAGCTGAGAGGCACAGGTTTTGAGTACCTTTGGGCTCACCCCATCAGGACCTGCAGCCTTGCCTGCGTGTAACTTGCTCAGCTGTGTACTCACCTGGTCTGCAGAGAGCCATACTGTGGGGATCTCAGGTGTTGGGGGGGGGGGGGGGGGGGGAGCGGGTCTTCAAGCCGCGGGGGGCAGACAGGCTGCACCAGAGATGAGGGGGCGTGGGCAGTTGGGGGGATGGAGGGGGTAATGCGCGTCAACTGAAAACTTCTCACATGCACCTTCCATCTGCCCGACTACGCCCACCTCTGGCCAGCATATAGCCCAGGTGTGGTGATCAGCTCTCCCTTCCTCATTGTTTCAACGAAACGTTTGTGCTCACATTGATTGATTGATTGAAAAGTTTATTAACAGATTGCAGAATGGGTACAGTACAGTACAGCTCAATACATACAATTGTTAAGGGGATGCAGACCAGAGAAAGACTTTCGTCTTGTTTACATCAGGGTCCCCCATTTTCAATTCATCATAACATATATGACATACATGACATACAGATAGACAGTACTGCTACATCTATACATTTATGACATATCAGATTTGCAAATACAGTACTGTTTGTGATACAAAAGTGTCCAGAAAAGGAGTGTATATACATTTGGCGTAGAAACTGTACATTGGAGGAGGTTGGTTGGGTGGGGTGGGGTGGGGTTGGGTGGGTTGGGTGAAGGCTGTACATTGGAGGTGGGGGGGGGGGGGGGGGGGTTGGGTAGGGGACACACGCACATTTTACACTGTACATTGGAATATTGACAAAGCCTTACTTGGTCATTCTGCAGTTGGAATGGACATTTTGTTAGTTAGTTAGGTGAGAGATGTAAGGATATTCCACCGAAGTCCTTTGTTCAGGACTTCCCTGGCGCGTTCGGAAAAGGAAGTGCTTGGGACCGCTGCTCATTATGGAGTTTTCCTAGCAGACCGGCAATTCCTCGTCGGGAGACTGCTGGTATGCTATGGCGTGGTCGGTGGAAGGCTTTCGAGCCCTGGCGTGCTGCCTTCCGAATGCTTTTTTACCCTGCATGGCGGGCTAGGGTTAATTGCAGGCTCGACGTGGCGGAGCGCGTCTTCAAGGGAGGCGCGTCAGAGGGAATCCCCGACAACAGGGGGGTTCCCTGGGTCCAGCCCTTGCCAGGTACAGGGAGAGCAGCACGCGGCATGGAGAAACAGAGGTGTCTGCATGTCTTTTTTGTTTGTTTATCAAAGTATGAGTCCGCTCTATGATAGGACCGGCAGTTTTTGTGTTAAAACAAACGGGCATTTGCCCCCGTGACCCGCGTGTCGACTTGTGTGCGCTCTGACCGGGCATCTCTACGTGTGAACATCGGCGCAGACAGCCTGACACCGCCGCTGGACGTGTGTCATTTGGATGTGTTTTGTGGAGAACCGTCCAGAAGAGCTTGGCACCTTCATTCAAGGAAAATGAGGCGTGTGACCAGCGGCAGGTGTACTGTACATCAACAGGTGTGTGCTTGTGCTTGTTTAACCCTGTTTCTCTCTCGAATTAGTGAATGGACCCCCCCGTCATTTCCTGCTGTGTCTTGTTAGCCATTACATTCTACTGGCTTGGTGCTCTGTTTTTTCCTTGTGACCGCTGACCGCACTTCTTAAAGAGTAGCGACGGCCTGGGGTTTTTCCCCCCGTGTTTGTCTCACGACAACGGGGAATTGTGTGTTAGACATATATTTATATATGTATATATATATGGTAAAATTGAAAATGGGGTATGCGGAGTAAATGAGACTATAATGTCTTCCCTGGTCTGCATTCCCCTGGCAGTTGTGTGTACTGGGGCGTGCTGCGTTGTATCCATTCGGCAATCACTATATCATGCTGGCTCGCGCCTTGTATCACCTGTTTTGAACAAGGTGAGGCGCCGCGGAGCCATGCAGTGTGTCCACACTTCCCACTCGTGTTATGTACACGACAACGGGGAATTGTGGTTTTAGGCATATATGTATATATGTTTATATATATATAGGTATATGGTATGTTGTTAATACAATTTTCAATCAATATTATTAGAAACCGCTGACCGCACTTTCAATGGTGTAGCGATGGCCTGGTTTCCCCCCGTCTTGTGTCTCATGACAAACGGGGAGTCATATGTTTGGACATATATTTATATATGTATATATATACGGTAAAATTGAAGATGGGAACGCTGGGGTAAGAAGACTATAGTGTCTTTCCCTGGTTTGCATTCCCCTAGCAATTGTGTGTATTGAGGCGTACTGCATTGTACCTGTAACTGAGGGGTACAATTCCCTGACTGTATTAATCAAGTATTGGTATCATTAAACCACTACCGTCTTTATGTACATTACTGGCCAATACCGTACACAGGTATATCAGATGAGAACTTCTCCACAATAACACGGTTTCCACACAAATACTTGTTTAGAATATTTATTACATCAAAGGTGGGATATTACATTACTTGAATGCGCTTATAAGGCAAATCGAATGTGCATAGGCAAATCAATAGTGAATATTAGTAATTATCTCTGGTACTCAGGGGAGATACTGGAAAGGGGTACTACCGGTTGTAAGCCAGCAGGGGGAGGCAATGCTCTATACAAAGTCAAGGGTCCACGGAGGCGATATCACCCCTGTGTCAGCGGGGAAAGCAGCAGCTGTAATCCTAGGGTGCGCGCCGCAGATGAAGCCGTGGAGTCTCTGCTCCGACAGAGACGGGCTCGAGTGATGTCCTCACGGGAATGTGTAGATCCCACAGTAGCAGCGGGGTAGGCGGTTCTCTGCTCCAGCAGCCACAGTCAAAGCAATGAAGAATAATAATCCTTGCCGGAAAGTGGCTCTGCAATCACCGGTGTAGGTATCCTCCGTGGTGCGCGGTGGTCCACGGTTGAACTTGACGTTACTATCCTATTAGCACGCGGCAATAAGTGCTCTATGTAGACGCACAATTACCCACTTCACGTGGTCTTTGACTCGTAATGAAGGCTTTTACTAGCAAGGAGCGAACGATACGTTAAACAAACGTAGTAGGATAACACGAGACTCTATCTTGGGGCAATGCGAGCCCTCCGTCACCACACGTTGCGTAGTGGGTGAGGCTTTACTTGGTAACTGAACTGAACAAGACTGAACGGGACAAGGGACTAAGAGGAATTCTACATTTCTTGCGCCCTATTTATATGTACGGTGAACAAATAGTACCATTCGTATTTCGGTAGCCGTATTCCTACGCGGAACCGGGGCTAGTTGGGACATGTTCGTCGGCACTATTGAACTTGACTCAAGGGGCCTGTCTGCTGGCGCCAGGTTCTTGTCCAATGAGAGAATGAACTATTATGGGCTGTAGTAGACTAAAGGGATATTCAGTGTATATGTACAAAGAATATACAAGGGATATCAAACGATATACAAATATTATGCAATATATATCAATCAATAAATACATATATTCGGTTTAATCTGACCCTTTGTAACAGCCGCCCCCTAATTAGTCCCACCTAATTAGCTAAGCAGAGACAGATTAACCGCACTGTCCACTACTCAATGTCCGTTGTGAGGGTAGGCAGGTCACAAAGTCAGGGGTCATGGTCGTCATTAGGCGAGTCGGGGAGCCTTGGCGACTCTATCAGCATCGCCACGGGTCGGTTGTAGGTCCGCCCTTGGCCGAGCACTTCTGCCACTCTGACCTTTCCGTCGGCACCAGTGGTCACTTTGCTTACGCGGCCGGCCGGCCACGCAGCTCGGGGTGGTGACTGGTCTATGGTCATGACGACTGGACGGGATGAAGGGGGGCTTAGGAGGGAGCGGGCCTGAGACTACTTTGATCTGTGCTTGGCTGTGCTTTCTCCTCCTCCGTCTGTTTCTCTTGTTTGCTCTGTACCCCATCTGAGGAGGGGCCGGTCCCGGCCGCCCCGTCAAGGAGTCGCTTGGGGTGCTGGGTTCGAGGTCAGCTACGTCTGGAGCGCAGCTGAGGGGGGTGGGGTTCCGAACTCCCTCTGGTGCCCACGGTTCTCTCACGGGCCTCTCGCTTAATGTCAATAGCCTCTGCTGTACGGGGGAGAGGCCGGTGTCGCTCGCCTCTGTGTGTAGGCAGCGTGTAGACGTGGGTTGACTGTCAAGTCCGTAGAGGGGGCCCTGGAGCGTCCATCCCAGTCGGGTCTGAACCGCGACTGGGCATCCTTTGGGTCCGACGTGGGCCGCCTCAATTGGGAGAATGAGGTCCGCGTGGTCGGAGCCGATGAGCAGGGTCGGTGTGGCGCCGTCGATAAGCGGTATAGGTAGTTGACGTAGGTGCACATACTTAGCCATCAGCTGTGGGATGGGGTAGGTGTACTGAGACAGGCCTATGTCGTGGCTGGTGAAGACGTTACTTATACTATACTGCTTCTCGGGCTGGTCCACCGCTGCTATCTCGAAGGAGACCTTTTCACCTTTTATGGTCTTCTGGTCCCTTCTGATGGTGCGTATGGTCATTGTATCTTTGACACCTCGCAGGCCCAACTGGGCTGCTGCGGAAGCGAGGAGGAGAGTCTTTTCAGACCCATCGTCCAGGACGGCGTAAGTGTCCAGGACCTTGTCCTCGTAGCTCAGGAGCACTCTGACCACTTTGAGGAGCACACGGGGGGTCCCGCTATGCTGGTCAATGTGGAGCACTCCTGTGGGTGGTGACGTAGAATCTATATGGTGTGAGTCGCACCGTGGCTCCCAGTGTCTGCCATAGCAGTCGGGACACCAGGGAGCGGTCTGGTGGAACTTTGGTGCTGGTGCCACCGCCTCGGCATGGTACATTACCGCAACGGGCCCACTCTGTTGTCCTGGCTGACGCCTGTTGATGTCATGCAGGACCTCCAGGTGGGTGCCACCGCACCTGCTGCACTTCTTCTTCAAGCAGCACTCAGCTGCTAGGTGGCTGCGCGCGCAGCGGAAGCAGCGGCGGTGGTCCTTGACCCACTGACTCACATCATCCGTGGTCAGCTTCTTGAAATCTTCGCACTGATACAGCCGATGTTCTCCCTCACAGTACTGGCACTCAATCTTCCACTGGTCCTCTTTCGTCGAGGGGGTGTTGTGGTTCTTGTGTGGTACTGATTCGGCTTGGTGCATAACGGTCACCAACCGGCGGTTATCCGTTTGTCCCCGAGGTCCGAGTCTTGGGCTTGGTCCACTCCATACGAACGTGTCGAGTCGTAGGCTACTGACCTCCCTGGCGAGGAACTCAGATAGGTCTAGGAGGGATGCCTCTGGACCGTTGGGGTCGCGGTAGTCTCTCTGCCGCCTGAAGCGCTCTTGTCGGGCGGGAGGGAGCTTCTCTAATATCCTCTCTACGTTAGAGTTAGCGTACAGTTCGTAGATACCCTTTTCCTTTTGGGACCCCAGCATCCCTACCAGGGACTGTACTTTGATAGACAGGTCATCTAATGCTCTGTTGTCTCTGGCTGGGGGGAGACGGTCAATGTCTCTTATCTCCTGTATCACATAGTCCCATACACGTCCATAACGTTGGTCGAGTGCTGCTAGAGCCGCTGTGTATGGGGTAGTAGAGTTGGCATAGGCCAGCGCTATATTGTGCGCTCGGGGCACCTTGAGGTGCTTCAATAGGGTAGCATACTTGTGGCGTTCATCAGCTACATCAACCATCATTGTCTCTAAGCACATCCGTAGCTCCGTGTACTGTGCTCGGTTCTCATGGGTGAAGTCTGGAAACGTCGGTGCGCCAAGGTACGATGTCATGGATGACTGGCACATCGGTGAGCGTTGGGGAAGAGGCCTCCTAGGCGAGTCTCCCCGTGCGTGTCGTCTTGGGCTGGTACTTGGTGGGTACCGAAGGTCGGGTACCCAGGTGCTGTCCCTCGGGGCTGGCGGTGCGTCAAACTCACCCGTGAGTTGAGTCGGGGGTTTGTAGCGCAGGGCCTCGGGGCTGACTTCTGGGCTGTACTGGACCTCCTGGTCCAGAGTACGTTGCTGCTGGTCGGGGCTGTACTGGGCCTCCTGGGCCAGAGTACGTTGCTGCTGGTCGGCTTGACATTCCTCCTCTTCCTCCTCCTCTTCCTCTGCTAGGACCTGGAGTCTTCTGTTCAGTCTCTCGGCGTGGTCCGATTCTTCCCGGTTGCTGGGTCTCGTATGGACCGGCCGGGAAGGGGGTTCGGAGACGTGGACAGGATCCTCCTGTTGGCGGAGTCCCGGGTCGCTTCGTCGGGTAGGGGAATGTGTCCTAGACCCATGTCTTGACGATCTCTGAGAGCTCCGTGTGGAGTGAGGGGGTGTCGCCATGGCAACCAGTTTGTCCATCAGCTCCGCCTGCAGCCGGTCGCGCTCTGCCTCGCGCTGGACATGGGCTGCGTCGTGCGCTGCTTCGCGCTGGGCATTGGCGGCGTCGCGCTGCGCATTGGCGCTGGCCTGGGCGGCGTCGCGCTGTGCGTTGGCGGCGTCGCGCTGGGCATTGGCGGCGTGGAGCTGTGCATTTGCGACGTCGCGCTGTGCATTGGCGGCGGCGTGCTGTGCATCGGCGCGGCTTCTCTCAATGTTCTCTTCTGTCTGGAGGCGTCTGGTCTCCAGTCTTATGCGGTCGTCTTCACTCCTTTGTTGCGCCTGGAAGCGCTCTCGCTCGCCTGCAAACTGTTCGCGCTCGCGCGTCTGTTGCGCTTGAAGTCGATCGCGTTCGGTGGAGGCTGCCAGGGTGGCGATGAGTGCTTGCGCCAGCATCTTGTCCGCCGCGCTGGGGGAAGACGCCGTTCGGGGCGATCGGCTCCCGGCAGTACTTGTTGGAGATCCGTTCTCCTGTTGCGTACCGAGGAGATCCATCTCCTGGGTGCGCGTCTCTTCTTGTGGTGGGTCGGGTTCCATCCCGGGAGGGCTTTCTTTATCCTGGAGCGCTCCGGGGGCTACCTCGTCGGCGTTGTCGGGGGGTAAAGTCGTGTCAGTTCCCTCCTGGTCCCCACCGTGAGCTTGGTCAGTTACATTAGAACCCACTAGGGCCTCTGTTGGCGGGGTAGCCTGGTTGGTAGGGTCGGACATAATTTTACTATCCGCTTTAGTTATTTTATCCGTATCTAATTTCCCTTTAAAGCTAGGTATTGGACTGACAGCGTATGCCTCTAGATAGGGAGGTGGCTGCCGTCTGCGCTGCGGGCGATCTAGCTTAGGAGAACCGTTTGTGGAGTGTTCGTCATCGGCCATGTCAATATTAATATTATATTAATATTACGCTAATTATTATCCGGGGCTCGAAGGACCAATTGTAACTGAGGGGTACAATTCCCTGACTGTATTAATCAAGTATTGGTATCATTAAACCACTACCGTCTTTATGTACATTACTGGCCAATACCGTACACAGGTATATCAGATGAGAACTTCTCCACAATAACACGGTTTCCACACAAATACTCGTTTAGAATATTTATTACATCAAAGGTGGGATATTACATTACTTGAATGCGCTTATAAGGCAAATCGAATGTGCATAGGCAAATCAATAGTGAATATTAGTAATTATCTCTGGTACTCAGGGGAGATACTGGAAAGGGGTACTACCGGTTGTAAGCCAGCAGGGGGAGGCAATGCTCTATACAAAGTCAAGGGTCCACGGAGGCGATATCACCCCTGTGTCAGCGGGGAAAGCAGCAGCTGTAATCCTAGGGTGCGCGCCGCAGATGAAGCCGTGGAGTCTCTGCTCCGACAGAGACGGGCTCGAGTGATGTCCTCACGGGAATGTGTAGATCCCACAGTAGCAGCGGGGTAGGCGGTTCTCTGCTCCAGCAGCCACAGTCAAAGCAATGAAGAATAATAATCCTTGCCGGAAAGTGGCTCTGCAATCACCAGTGTAGGTATCCTCCGTGGTGCGCGGTGGTCCACGGTTGAACTTGACGTTACTATCCTATTAGCACGCGGCAATAAGTGCTCTATGTAGACGCACAATTACCCACTTCACGTGGTCTTTGACTCGTAATGAAGGCTTTTACTAGCAAGGAGCGAACGATACGTTAAACAAACGTAGTAGGATAACACGAGACTCTATCTTGGGGCAATGCGAGCCCTCCGTCACCACACGTTGCGTAGTGGGTGAGGCTTTACTTGGTAACTGAACTGAACAAGACTGAACGGGACAAGGGACTAAGAGGAATTCTACATTTCTTGCGCCCTATTTATATGTACGGTGAACAAATAGTACCATTCGTATTTCGGTAGCCGTATTCCTACGCGGAACCGGGGCTAGTTGGGACATGTTCGTCGGCACTATTGAACTTGACTCAAGGGGCCTGTCTGCTGGCGCCAGGTTCTTGTCCAATGAGAGAATGAACTATTATGGGCTGTAGTAGACTAAAGGGATATTCAGTGTATATGTACAAAGAATATACAAGGGATATCAAACGATATACAAATATTATGCAATATATATCAATCAATAAATACATATATTTGGTTTAATCTGACCCTTTGTAACAGTACCCATTCTGCAATCTGTTGATACGATTTTCAATCGATATATTTCATGCTGGCTCGTGCCCTGCCTCATCTGTTTGGACGAGGTGAAGCGCCGCGGGGCTGTGTCCACTCTTCCCACTCGTGTTATGTCACAACGTCGGGGAATTGTGGTTTTAGGCATATATGTATATTTATATATATACAGTATATGTATGTGGTATGTTGTTAATACGATCCTGAGTCTGTTCGTACATATTGTGATATGATACTGTCTGGAAGGAGAAAGCTCTCTAAGGGGGTGTTTCTCTTTCGGTGTGGCAGAGCCTGGCGTTTTTTAAACATGGTGGCAAGTGTAACTCAGGTATCACTTGTATGTTAAGCTGGGGAGGGACGTCGCTACGTTCCTCACATAGTGACGTGTACGTGGAAGTCCCACCCAGGCAGGATGGCCTGCCGCCGTGTTTGGCGCCTGAGCTGTTTTTACATATCTCTGGCATTAGCAACCACTTAGCGTGCGCACTTCCCCGGTTCTATTTTTTCTATTCGAGACTCTTTTTCGTCTTGCGCTGTTTCTGGCTCTGCTATGATAAAGCAGGTGCTACAGCCACGATGACCAGGTTTCCCCCCCTTGGTGGATTTTTTTTCTCAAATCAGTTGTTCAATAGTCACTTTTGGTGAGTTGTTTCTATACAATTCAGTTATATGACATTTAGGTATGACACAGGACTACACAAGCATTTTTAGTATAGAAATGTGTCAACAGACTAAAGCAGGGAACCACAATATTTTTCATACGAATTATGCAGAATGTAATATCATAACTGTATTACTTTTCTTGCAATTGAGCCAATTTTCCTTAGGTACGGTTTTGAGGTGTGTGTTCAACAGAATGTAGTATCAAAAACACATTCACAAAAAGTATGGGTTACTGAATGCTGAACTGAACTATTATAATCACTAAGCCAGACCTTACCTGTGTCCCTGTATCACTTGTCTCTGCTGCCCTTTGATAACAAAAACTTCCCTATGTCCATTTTCCTTTTTTTTTTTTTTTTTTCATATTTCAGTTAGTCACAGCAAAAGTCACCTAGTAAAAGTGAGATAATTGACAATATCAAAACATGCTAGGGCTGTACCGAATAGTTCGAAGCTTCGTTCATAATGTTGACATTCAAATTCTAAATCAACATAAAAAATTGTAATTCTTTTTTTCTTTTCTTTTCTTTATTTTTTTAACATTTTTATTTGCCAAGGTATGGCAAGTGCCATACCTTGCCATACCAAATGGACGCCCCTGCCTCGGCCACTGGGCTATGTCACATCTCACATAGCGGACTTCGCCGACTCCCCCTAACGTGGGGTGCCGGCCCAATACGGTGGGGAGGTAGTGGGCCTATTCTGCCTCCCTACGGCCTAACGTATTGGTAGTTAGAGGTCAGTGCTTCCGGGTTCCGGGTGTTTGTCAACACTGCCGTTGGGAACCGGGCACGCCCCCAGATCTGTCGGAAAGTCATAAAACGACGTTTTCTATGCGTACAGATGGGGAAGAGGTTTTTTTTAAATAGGTTTCCCTCTTTCCAGGCAGACAATCGAGCTCTGCTCTTACTAAGGTATTGGTCAGCCTGTAGGTCCCTGTAACCCCTGGGGGGCTCTGTGAGAGGGCTCGTCTGGTTAGACGCAGCCAGGGACCCCCAAGGGAGGGTAACAGGGCAGGCCTGTGGACACAGGGGGGGGGGGGGGGGGCAGTAGGTGGGCCAGTGGAATGCTGCTCTTGGGTGGTCAGTCCCTCTAGCGCCCCTGTGACTTACGGCCAAAACGCACACCCCCTGTCTGTTTTTTACGGGGGGCAGCTGCGTTAGGGGACACAGGACTCATCCTGGCCGCACCGGGCGGGGTCGGTCTTAACCTAGTGTCCATCAGGTGTCAAGTCAAGTCAAGCCATGCTCTGCTGTACTGGTCACCTGTAGGCCCCAGCTGGCCCCCGTGGCACCCTTTGTGACTCGTCGGTCAAGCACGTGCGCACTCCCTCTCTCTGCGCTTGGCTCGATAGGAAGCACTGTGGCCCTGGGGGGGGGGGTAGGGCGCTGTCGTAAATCCGGGTGAGGACCTTTGGTCCTCATCGGAACCTTCAGGGGGGGTTCTGTCTCGTGGCCATGGCCGGGGGCCCCGCCTCTGTAAAGGAGAAGTGCGGCTCTTGGAGCTGGAACCCCTTCTGCATCCCGCTGCCGGGCGGCTGGCGGGGTGCATGGTGAGGTAGACGGTGTTTTTTTACATGATCTACTCACCTTGTGCGTTTTGGGGTAACTGGGCCCCACTGCGCATGATTGGAGTCCTACCCTCCGCTCCTCGTTAGGAGGCGTGAGGGGGCCGGACCCCACCCCATGTTTTTCTGATGGTCGTGAAGGGGACCTCAGGGGGTGCATTTGTCGGGGCTACGCGCCCTGCTTCACCCGTTGTCCCATAGGCGAAGCAGAAAAGCGCAGCTAATGAAATATAACGAAGGTTATCCTATAACCCTAGTTATATGATTAGCGTAGATTTTCTGCTTTACACGCAGCCCTGAGGACCCTTGGCTGTGTTTCGTTGAAATTCAGACTCGGAAGGGGGAGCTGATCACCACACCTGGGCTATATGCTGGCCAGAGGTGGGCGTGGTCGGGCAGATGTTAGTTGCATGTGAGAAGTTTTAAGTTGACGCGCATTAGGCGCTGAGTGTATCCCATAGGCGAAGCAGAAAAGCTACGCTAATCATATAACTAGGGTTATAGGATAACCTTCGTTCTCTAGTCTGTCCAGTAGGATTACGTGGTCAACAGTGTCGAAGGTAGCGCTAAGATCCAGTAACACTATAATTGAGATTTTGCCTTTAACAGTGTTCATCCGTATGTAATTGATAACCTTAGTGAGCGCAGATTCAGTGCTGTGATGGGGTCGAAAACCTGACTGCAATTTATCTAGAAGATCGTTAGAGGTTAAGAAATTGTTGAGTTGTTGGTAGTGTTACAGTAGGAATCAAGGTAAGAATGTTGAGTTCTAGGGGAACTCCAGTAGCTCACCACGTACCGCGAGTGCTATTTCAGCGCCGTGGACAACCGCGCTCGCGCGGATCTGGGGCTGAGCGCGTTCGAATCCCGGACGGCAGCCGTGCCTTTCCCAGAGTGTCTCCCCCCCCATCTCAACCCTTTCAGCCTGCATCTGTCGGTCGAACTTGACCAAGTATGAATGAGAAGAAAAAGCGATAAACGCTAAAAGAACCAGGTGACTGGTCAAAGTTTAAAAAAAATAATAATGTTGAGTTCTTTAGTAGCATGGAAGAAGGAGACGGAGATGGTGTTTGCTCTTCTCGAATGTGTGTTCTTTTATTATCAGAAACATTTTGAGCGATAATATATAAGTCCCAAAAAGGGTAATTTAACAAGGCAAAGAATAGTAACTGAGGAAGATAACAAAGCAAGGAATAGTAACTGAGATAAGAACGGTGAGATATCCGACTTCTCAACCAAAAGAATAACAAAGGCACTAAACAATAACACCGGGCGAGATATCCGACTTCTGCCCGTGGACGGCTGTTCCCAGTAACACTGCTGAAGAGCCGACACAAAGAGAGAGACAAAGGATTACTATAAAGGCCCCAAAACACCCCGCAGACCCAATCAGTAAGCAGTGACACAAACACACGCAGGTGACAACAATCAGAGACAGGGTGAAGTAGTCCAGGATGGCACTAGGGCTTCCATTCCTAAAAGAGGATAGAAAGCCCAAACGTTACAGTACCTCCCCCCGACAAACGGCACCTGATGTTCACCTAGGTGCCTCGAGATGCAGCCCACGAAAATCGTCGATCAGGCTGTGATCTAAAATATCCCTCTGAGGCACCCAGGAACGCTCCTCTACCCCGTACCCCTCCCAATCCACCAAAAACTGAAACCCCCTACCCCTACGCCTACAACCCAGGATCCTTTGCACCGTGTAGACCGTCTGACCGTCGAGGATGCGGGGTGGAGGAACCACGGGAAGTGGCGGGGACTGAGAGGAAGGGCTTCAAAAGGGACACGTGAACCCGCATGGAAGCTGGGAGAAGCAACCTGTAAGCCACAGGGTTCACCCGATGAACCACCTTAAAGGGTCCTATAAAGCGGGGAGCCAGCTTCCTGGACTCCACCCGGAGAGGGAGATCACGGGTGGAGAGCCAAACCCTCTGCCTGACAGCGAGTAACGTGCACCTGAACTGAAGGCACCTCAGCCTCTTACTCCTGTTCGGGAAAAAGGGGAGGTTGAAAAACATACTGGCACTGAAAGGGAGACATACCTGTAGAGGAGGAGAGGAGGGTATTATACGCATACTTTGCCCACGCCAGCCTCCTACTCCATGTTGCCGGACTACGGGCAACGTAGCACCTCAGAACGCCCTCCAGATCCTGGTTGACGCGCTCCGTCTGCCCGTTAGACTGCGAGTGAAACCCAGATGACAGGCTGACGGAGGCACCGAGGCTGTAAGCAAATGCCTTCCAGAACCTGGAGGCGAACTGAGGACCCCGGTCGGACACAATATCCACCCGAAAGACGTGCTGCACCACCAGAGCCGATCTTACCACCCTGTCTATGCCCCATGACACGGGAGCCAGAATAAGGGCCTGTGGAATAATAGGATTGGGCTTCTCCTCCCAGTCCGGAGGGTCAAATTGGCGGGAAAGTGCGTCAGGCTTGATGTTTTTTTAACCGGGCCGAAAGGAGATGGAAAATTGAAATCGTGTGAAGAATAACGCCCACCTGGCCTGGCAAGCGGTAAGGCGTTTAGCCCCCTGGATGTAAGCCATGTTCTTGTGATTGGTCCAAACAATGAAGGGTCTGCCGCACCCTCCAACCAATGTCTCCATTCCTCCAGTGCCAACTTGATTGCCAACAACTCCCGATTACCCACGTCGTAGTTGCGCTCGGCCGGGGACAGCCGGCGCGAAAAGAAGGCGCAAGGATGAAGCTTCCCGTCCTTTAAGCATCTCTGAGAGAGCACCCCCCCCCCACCGCGATATCGGAGGCATCCACCTCCACTATAAATGGAGCCTCCGGATCGTGGTGAATCAGTACAGGGGCGGTTACTGCATCCTGAGCATCGATGGAAAGAGCTGTAACTGAGGAAGATAACAAAGCAAGGAACAGTAACTGAGATATCCGACTTCTCGACCGAAAGAATAACAAAGGCACTAAACAATAACACCGGGCGAGATATCCGACTTCTGCCCGTGGACGGCTGTTCCCAGTAACACTGCTGAAGAGCCGACACAAAGAGAGAGACAAAGGATTACTATAAAGGCCCCAAAACACCCCGCAGACCCAATCAGTAAACAGTGACACAAACACATGCAGGTGACAACAATCAGAGATACGTGGAGAGACAGGGTGAAGTACTCCAGGATGGCACTATAGGGCTTCCATTCCTAAAAGAGGATAGAAAGCCCAAACGTTACAGGTAGAGTATTTTGCTAAAGGGAACATTTGATATTGGTCTGTAATTACGATTGAATTGTAATTGAGTCAAGGCTACACCTTTTTAGTAGGGGCTTAATAACTGCAGTTTTCAGAGATTATGGAAAGATGCCTGTTAGTAGGGATGTATTAACTATTTGCAGTAACGTTAAGTCAGTCGCCAAGCAAATGTAAAACATTTTAAGAAGCTTGTTGGCAGGGTGTCACGGCTACACAATGAAAACTTAAGGCCATGTACAGTTTCTTAAATTGTTTTGTGGTCAATGACATTAAACTCGGTCATGTTTATTCAGCTACTTTCTTGCAGATGCAGTGAAGCCATATGTTTCCTTCATTGCATTTGACAGTGGATTGCAGATCAGGGGCTATTTGTAGCGGGGGGTTAGTCAGCCTATCAACAGTGGCAAATAGACTGCGAGCATCATTGATGTTTTTGTTGATAATGTCAGAGAAGAAGGATTGTCTGGAACTTTTCAGTTACAGATTGTAAAAGTGAAGACTTTATTTGTAGATTTCATAGTCGGCTAATTGTGAAGTTTAGTTTTTTGCCATTTATGCTCAGCATTTCTACACTCTTTTTTCTTGGCCTTGACAGAGGCAGCATTCCTCCATGGTGCTTTTTTCTTACCGGAGGTGCTACAATATCAATAACATTCAGGATTTCTGAATTAACAGAGGCTGATGAGAAGGTATAGGTGCCAGGGAGATAGTCTCCATGAACAGTAGGGTGCATCAAAATACACATTTTCAGAATATTGATATGTCTGGGTGCTAAAAGTGTTACCATCCATGCAAAAACATTACATGCAAAATATCTTTGCAATACGTGATGATCTGGAATGAGGTGGAACAGGACATCAGCTTTTACACCAACAGGGGGTAACCAGCACCCATTGCGGATCCATGACAAATCAGGATCAAGAAAAGAGGACAGAGCTTGAGATGGGTCAATTGTCAAAGATGCATGGCAAAGCACAGATACAGACATTACGTCAATACTCACCACAACTAAAAGCGATCCCCACTCCTGAGCTTTTCAACCTGGAATGTCTACACCCATTTAAAAAAAGGTATAATTCTTCAATTAACTACTACAGTGAGCTACAGTACAGTAAATAAAATCGCTGGGTGCCATTACTGTATATGTATATTACTGTATGGACAAGCTTCCATACGTAGAAACGCTCCTCAAGGAGAATGAGAGCTTGACTGCGAGAGCCCAGCAGCTCAGCAGAGAAATAACCATCCTCAACGGTGATATTGGACTATCTCAATTGGCTGGAGAACAAAGAGGCAGAGAAGAGGGAGAGATTGAATAGAGAGGGTGAGGAGACAGCTAGTTAGGTGTTTTGAGCATCATATTTTCCAATGTCACACGAGAGTAAGAGTGAATTACAATCAACGGCTACTGCGCTGCATGTCGGAAAACAATTGTCAGTTTCTTCTAGAGGGTGAAGAACGCGCAATTGCATATGAAGGAAGCTGAAATGGAGAGAGAGAGCCAGTCAATCCAACGGCAGCAGATTGACAGAGAGGAGAAAGTGCTGAACTCGTGACTTGTAGTGTCTCTCCCTCAAAGAGGAGTGGTTCAAGTGGAAAGATGAGATGGAAGAGCAAGACCGTCCAAAATAACTACTGATGACTGTATCTGTTGTCACTATGTGAGGTGCTGTTGTCACTGTACTGTATGTATCTGTTGTCACTATGTGAGGTGCTGTTGTCACTGTACTGTACAGAATGTATCTGTTGTCACTAGGGCTGCAACGATTTGTCGACGTCATCGACCATGAAATTTCGTCGATTTGCATATTCATGATCGACGCATTGTATTATTACTTGTGCCTTTTGTGGTCAAAGTCATAACAGGCGCAACGTGTAATCTAACTAGTGCGCAATGAATCACGTTAAAAATATAAATAACTTATCTTAAACCACTATTCGTGATTCTCTAGAGCCAGGACTTGACAGCGCGCGTTTCGCTCGCATTTGATAACTTCCGCGTTTGACGTCAACTCCAGCTGCAAGGGAGGGGCTGAGCCTGATACCCCCACCTTCAATTTTAGAAGATATGACATCTAGCTCTTTAGCCCTGCATTCGACAGCCCTGTGACAACTCCTCTCGCAAGTCACGCTGTTTCTATGTGAAGTCCAATGCGTCTAACATGCTTTGCATCCTCGCCATTCCTGTATGCCCACGGTGCCCACGTCGTGGTAAAAACCATAATCTCGTAAGCATTGGATGGCGGCGGCCCACCACGCACTCACACACACGTCGCGGCACTTTGCAAATGATTGACCACTGTTGGGGAGCATGTCTATGTTCCCCGGGTCCTATGTTCCCCGGGTTCTATGTTCCCCGCTTTGATTGATTGATTGAACATTTTAGACCACCAGCCCTGATTTCAAACTCTAACCTTAACCAGTTCGAAAGAGGGCCTAAGCTTAACCGTTCGAAACAAGGCGGACATTAATAATTAATAAAATAATAAAAATTAATAAAATTTTCAATCTATTAATCAATCAAAGTGGGGAACATAGAACCGTCCGGGGGACATAGGACCCGGGGAACATATAGGGATGATCCCCACAAAAAAAACTATTCCAGACAAGCGCTAACAGTGGGGGAAGGTGACACAAGAAGATGAAGAAGTCAATTGTTTTGACTAGACAGGGGTTCTCAAACGTTTTCATACCGCGACCCCATTTTATTTAGGATTATTTTTGGGGATCCGACACTTAATGTATTGCGTAATTTCAAATGTGGAATAAAATAAAATCACACGTTGTTGAACTTGATCATGACTATAGAACATTTAATTAAAGCACTATGTTATCAATACACATTTATAAAACAAGGCATATTTAGCCAAAATATGTTGCCAGAACAGTAAGATATATATATTTTATTTTTTACTTGCCAATGCTCGACCCCACTGTCCAGCGCATTTAACACCATCCAGCCGCTGCGGCTAGAGGAGAAGCTCACTGGGATGCAGCTGGATCAGGGAATGGTGGCCTGGATCACAGACCTCACCAGCAGACCACCGTACGTTAGACTACAGGGCAGCCAATCAGAGGTGCTGGTGAGCAACACCGGCGCTCCCCAAGGTACCGTGCTATCACCCTTCTTGTTTACCCTCTACACCTCCAACTTCTGCTACAACACAAGAACATGCCACCTGCAGAAGTTCTCTGATGACTCTTCCAACGTCAGCTACATCGTGGATGACGATGAGGCTGAGTACAGGGCTCTGGTGGAGAGCTTCGTAGGGTGGTCCGACAGTAACCACCTCCAACTCAACATCAGCAAGACAAAAGAGCTGGTGGTGGACTACCGGAGAGGCAGGAAGGGTCCCCCATCTCCCATAATCCTCGGAGGGGAGGAGGTAGAGATGGTGGAGTCCTACAAGTTCCTTGGAGTACACCTGAAAAAAAAACTGGACTCATCGGACAACACTGAAGCCCTCTACAGGAAGGGACAGAGCAGGCTGTTCTTCCTGAGGAGACTCAGGTAATTTGATGTGTGCTTGAGGGACTCCAGCAAGCTGAACAAGCTGGTGAAGAAGGCTAGCTCCGTAGTGGGTGGTGGCTAATCTAGAGGTGGTGGCTGAGAGGAGGATGAGGAAAAAGCTAGAAGCCATCCTGGAGAACCCCCCCCACCCCCTCTATGAGGAGCTAGCTAGAATGAAGAGCACGTTCAGCCAAAGACTCATCCCCCCTGACCACAAATCGCCTGGGCCGGTCCTTTATACCGGCAGCCATCAGGCTCTACAACCAAGGGCTCAGACGGCCGGCTCTGCTGCTAGGAGAACTATCGCTGTGAGAACTCGGGACGTGAGAACTCATATCCATGTGCACTCACTATTTTGTACTTTTATATTGTATTTGTATTTATATTTTATATTGTATCTATAGTATATATAGACACTGGACTGTATAGGACTGTGAAGCTCTGTACCCCCCCCCCCCCCGCTATCCCTCCCCATGCTGCTTTGACACCTGAATTTTCCCAAGGGGATTAATAAATGACCATCTTACCTTATCTTATCTTATCTTACACACACCAAAAATTCTATTATGATATAAATGATTAAGGATGCATATGTTGTTTTCTTTTTATTTCAAAAGAAAGGTGGCCTATTCGGAAGTAGTGTTCAGAGTGTATGATCGTTGAAACAACTGCTCTGTTGAACTGTTGAACAGATTCTGGAATTTCATACAGGTACATTGAGCGACAAAGTAACTGATAGTAATGTATCTGAATTAATAGCTAGGGCAGGAAAATAATCACTCATGCTTAGGCATATTTGATGGTGTATGTTAATTATGAAATAAGGAGCAGTCTTAAGGCGTAGTGAGAAACAGAAAAATTCCAGGAAATGTGTGATTTGTAACAGGCTGGACAGATGGTAGACAACATTGCAGGACCAGAAACTTTGCGCTGGTGCACATTTTCATGCACATCCAAGATTGCGATACGACTCTGCAGAGTAGAAAATATTGAGTCATTGTCACTTTGGAGCTGTTAAGTTGTTGTTACCCTGGTAGCCTACATGGGGGGCAACATATTTCACAAATGTTGTCGTTCAAGTTCAAGTTCTTTAATAGTTGTCATACAGAAGTACAGAATACTTTCATACAAAATGCTTCTTACTGTTACGCTCCAGAGACTGTGCTAGACAAGATAGTATCAAATAACATAATAACATAATATAGCATGAATTTAGAAGAAGAAAATGAGGTCACAGTGTTCGGTATAGACATATGTACAATGTTCTGAGTTACCATATAATATACAATACACAATACTATGCAGTGTACTAATGTACAGTACTATCTAGTGCAAAGCAGAAATGGGATGAGGTACAATTTTAGGTACAATTTACAGTAAGGTGTACGAGTTGTAGTGCAATCCTTCATCCATAAATATAAAGTGTGGGGAGTGGGTGCTACAGTGTGTTTGTTTAAAGTGGGTGTGTGCTATAAAGTGTGTGGAGTGGGTGCTACAGTGTGTTTGTTTAAAGTGAGTGTGTGCGTGTGGATGTGTGTGCTATGTGCGTTTGGTGGTTGTTGTTGTGTAGTGTTCATTCATTGTTCGTTTAGCAGCCTGATGGCCTGGGGATAGAAGCTACTTCTGAGTCTTTCATCACCTACCATCTGTTGAGCCCATAAACTGGGCTACCTAAACTATGTTAAAGGAATACGGCAACATTATGGGAAATGTGCTTACCGTCTTCTCCAGAGTCAGACAAGAAGATAAGATACCAATTATTTCCTCTGTGCGTTCAGTAGAAAGCTAACCGGCTGAAAGCTAGCCTAGCTTAGCACAAAAAACATAAGAGGTTGCCCTTCAAACTTGTTTCTGGGTAAACCAAACAGAAATCTGCCAACACATTCTTATTGTTTGTCAAGTAAATGCAATAGAATACAGTTAACCAGACCAAGCAGGACCTAGTCTTGTCGGTTGGTTTTTCCCAAAAATGCCAAAATATAGTTTGCCACGACATAGTACATGATTTATGATGAATTGAAAATGGGGGACCCTGATGTAAACAAGATGAAAGTCTTTCTCTGGTCTGCATCCCCTTAACAATTGTATGTATTGAGCTGTACTGTACTGTACCCATTCTGCAATCTGTTAATAAAGTTTTCAATCAATTCAATCAGTCAATCAATAAATAGAGAAATGCAATTTGCCACAATGATAGATAGTGTTTGGTCCCTCCAGCCAGGCCTCCTCTTTTCTACACTCAGTTCAGCCA
>NC_140175.1:75650555-75665555 GCF_963971535.1 Notolepis coatsorum
TGTGAAAGGGTTAACCATTTGGTAGTGAAAGGGTTAAGATTGAACATCGACAAAGTGCTGCTTTAAGAACTCTGGCAGACTGAAAACGGAACACCTGAGTAATACAAATTGGCTTCGCCACTAGCACATCTCAGGCTAAACCCATCCAAACCTACAGTCACCACTCACCAGCCCTCGACTTTCATGTGTTTAACTCTGTCAGTTTTCATTATCTTTCTTCTGCATCTCGTCCCCCAAAACCACATTCGTGACCAAACATGGTCTAATCTGTGCTTCGGAATAAGTCGGCAAACCTCCGAATACCCCAGCTAGCCTCATCAATGGTGTCAGAAAAACAGGAGACGTTTCGCTCTCATGGTTTTGGAACGGGGATTGAGAGGACATCGAACAATGAGATGAGAGAAGCCAGACTTCTATAAAGGACCTCTCTGGAAACGGTTTCTTCTGCTGGCTTGGTCCAAAACCACAGGAACTGGGCTTCACAGCCAAGTCGCTGAGCAGAACTGGCTCTCGTGTCAAGTCTCTCCCGGGCCAAACAGAACCCAGAACCACAGACCTTGGATCTCCGTCTGGGTATGCAGAGCGGTCTGGGTGAGGTGAACCTCATCTTGTTTGTTTTCTTTGCATTTAGACTGTGGGTGGGGGGGGGGGGGGCAGAGAAGAGGAAGACACAACAGGTACAGTTTAGACTTCATCTTCACATGTGTAACAAGGAAGATGGCGGGGAATTGGCCTCTCAGGGTACATAGGCCTTATGATGAGGGGATGAAGGGAACAATGATATCGGCAGCAACAATAACAACAACAACAACAACAACAATATCAACAACCACCACCACCATCATCATTACCAAATTGGGAAGGCTAACTCGCTGTCAGGTCTTGTCTCCTATGGCCATATAAACCTTGTCTCTATTGGCCATAGTTGAAACATGCATGCGTTAGTGTCATTGCCTGTGGTCGGCATCAGACCACAGTGAAGCCACTCGAACTCCTGGAAACAGCATCATCTGTATAATAGTGATTGAACCACATGGACAAAACACCAACTTCGGTCGAGCGAAACAAAGTGAGACGCACGTCACATCCACTTTGAGAGACTCATTACAGTCTTTTTCCCCTTCGCTATAGTTGTGTTCTCAAACGTTGTCCCCTGATGACCACCGTAGTGTCTGTCTGGATGGCGTGGAAGAGCTAACTTGTGAGCTAACCTGCAAACAGTCCGGTTTATTTTCTACCTAACTTTAACCCTTTCTCCTACTGTGCTTCCGTTTAGCTGTTAATCCCCAGCATTTCAGAGCAAGTCTCGTTCATGATAGTTCACGAGCGCCATTGCATCTGTCACTTGAACTACTGTAGTCATTCGCTTCCCTGTCTCATTCCCTACTCACAATATAAATGCGAGGAACAATATGGGCTAAATAATGTGTAGGAAACACATTGCAGAGTAAATAATATCCACCCCCAATATTTGGGCAAAAGACAAGCTGTCAAAAGTGCGGCAATCATCAGTCCAATCTACAAGAGGAAGTTGACTTGATTCATTATGACAACAGACTCATGTAGGCTAAATGAGACAGGATGGCTTGTACCTATTTATTTAAAAGACATGTATAAACTATGAAACAGAGAACCACCATAATTATACAGCTGGGGTCTAAATTACTTTCAACATAGAAATTGCCATTATATCTTGATATACATTAGCTTCAACATAGTCAGCCCAACCACAGAATCCACAGTAGTCTTACAAGTAGCCCAGTACACTATTATGAAAGGTAAGCCTACAGGAGCCATTGGAATGTGAGCCAAAAGGTTAATTTCAGACTGTGGCTGTAATAATATTGTAGTGATTAATATCATTCTGGGATCTAAGCCCATAATGTAAGTGTAAGTCTATTTTAGGTTTGCCTGGTTTAATTGTGTAATAATGCATGTATAACCTCAACCCTGTATTGCATGACAACGTGAATATATATGCTATAGTTATGTTATATGAATGTATATATGTATATGTATGTATGTATATATTTGTTATATCACTAGATATACTAAATAAAGAACAAATGGAAATTTTATCTTTAACTTTATTCAAGAAACACAGAACAATAATGAACTCGGAACTCAGAAATGTGTTCTACAAAGTCCTGGGAATCAGGGGGAAAATAAATCAAGATTTTATCCAACACACAAACATTTTTGTGCAATTTTATTTTCGAGATAAGTGTTTTGTGTCCAAAAGGTTAGCTTTGCCATAGTTGCTATAGTTTTGTCCAAATCAGTGGCCCTCCAGGTCAAGATCAAGATCAAGGTCAGTGGCCCTGCTGCCTGCCTTGGGTTGGGTTGATTGTCAAATGGAAGGAGGGATCCCAGAATGTTGCACATTTATTGCCATGCGTTTTGTACCGGTGGCGGGTCAAATATATATTTTCACATTAATAAACCTATTTGGACAAATGTTCTTTAACTCAACCAGTAATTGTAATTTTGTCTTACTGATCATTCTGAACTGACAATATATTTACATGTATTTACTGGTATTTATGTATTTATTTATTTAGGTGGCCTTAGCTAAGTTTCACCCATTTCAACTGAAATGGGCCCCACTCGCTAGCAGGGCCCCGGATTGACAAAGCAAGCACACCCTGGATTGATGCACACACTGTGCCAATGTGGATAACTGATCTGCAGCATGAAAAGGCAAATCACCAACACAGAAAGATGTTTACTGACAAAGAAGAAACCGTACTCCTGATATAAACCAAGTAATGTAAATCTCCAGGGTCTAGTTGAGTTGCGTCGTGAGTTATATTTTCATTGGCTTCCTATTAATGGTAAATAAATGGCTGCATTTATATAGCGCTTTTGTCCAAAGTGCTTTACAATTTGTTCCTCATATTTTACCCATTCACTCACACATTCATGGCAGAGGCAACCATACAAGGTGCACACCTGCACATCGGGAGCCATTAGGGGTTAAGTGTCTTGCTCAAGGACACTTTGACACGCTCCCACGGGAGGAGTGGGAATCGAACCGGGAACCTCTGGATTACCAGATGACCGCTCTACATCCTGAGCCATTGTCGCCTCCTATTGTGATTCTGGATGAGAATAGAATTCTATTCGTATATATTATATATGCATCATATCTTCAGAAACCTTCGAATTTGCTGTTTCATTCAGTATATGACATTATGTTGTAAGATTTTAGGGTTGAAAAGTCAGCATAAAATGTCTCGTGTGTGTGGACACAGGCTCTCCCATTTGCTTACACCCCACAGTTTGAGAATCACTGGTTTAGCCAGTGTGTGTGTTTGTTTATGTTTGAGAGAGAGAGAGAGAGAGAGAGAGAGAGAGAGAGAGAGAGAGAGAGAGAGAGAGAGAGAGAGAGAGAGAGAGAGAGAGAGAGAGAGAGAGAGAGAGAGAGAGAGAGAGAGAGAGAGAGAGAGAAAGAGAGAGGGAGGGAGGGAGATAATTTCCTGAGAGCAGTTAAGTTACACATTTAAATCAGAAAGAGCGAATGTGTGCATTCGCACAGAGAGGAAACTTGTATCTATCTTATTGTTTCTCTCTGGAGAAGACGATAAGCAAATTTCCCAAAATGTTGGCATGTTTTTTTAACAGAAGCAACAGCAGTGTACGTTTTTTTTGCCCCTGATCCCACTCCGAGTCATTTGATATTGAGTATAATACCATTCATTTAAAATATACCAATTCCTATCTATCTGATTCGATCAGGAAATTCCCTATTTATGGTAACTGAGACACAGAAATAGATGTATTTGTGCACACACACACACACACACACACACACACACACACACACACACACACACACACACGCACGCACGCACGCACGCACGCACACACGCACAGACACACGCACACGCACACACACACACACACACTGCCAGGTTATGTGTGATAGTTGGCAGTCAGAGCAGTAAGGTGATGGCTTTATAATGATGTCTGTTAACGGGAAAGACTTGGCTCCCATTAGTACAGGGCTATCAAACTGATTAAAGCCACCACATCACAAGTGTTCCTTTATTAATCCCCTTGGGAAAATTCAGGTGTCATAGCAGAATGGGAGAGGGGAGGTACAGGCAAGGTAATAGAATGACTAAATATATCTGACAAAATATATCTGACTAAATTTGATAAAAATATAGAATGAAATATAAGATATATAGATAATGCATACTCTATCGATAATAATAATAGCACACTGCGCCAGAGTCTGTGCAGGGTTTAGTAGTTTAAGAATCACAATCCTAACAGTTCTTAAGTTCTCCAGCCGTTAGTTCTCCAACTATTGGCAGCAGTCCATGCCTACAGTTGTGGAGCCTTTTTTTAATACATTGGATGCCATTTTGTCACAGGAAAGATTAGCCTCTAGGATGGAACCCAGGTAGGTAATTTCATCTTTCCTTGTGACAATATTGTCACCCACTGTAACTGAGAAGCGGTCGGTCTTGCTGAGTTTGTTATTTGAACCGAAGAGAATGGACTCTGTTTTGCCCAGGTGTAATGATAGTTTGTTATCAGCGAGCCATATGCAGATTCTGCCTAGTTCCGAGCTGAGGGTTTTTTCAACCTGTAACTTGTTCTTGTCAGAGACCAGCAGGGCTGAGTCGTCCGCGAACAAGAACAAGTTGCAGTCACAAACTGACGACATGTCATTTGCATAAATTAGGAACAGTAGCGGTCCTAGTATGCTTCCCTGTGGAACACCACAGCTCACTGTGAGGGGGGGGGATAGAGTACCGTTTACCTCCACCATCTGTTCTCTCCCCTCCAGGTAGGATTGCATCCAGCTCACTGATAAACTATCAAAAGTTTGCTTTTAGCTTGTCAATCAGAATGGAGTGATTGACAGTGTCAAAGGCCTTTTGTAGGTCCAGCATGACCATGCCGCAGTATTTGCCCGCGTCCACCTCTTGTTTGATGTGGTCGTTCAAATAGAGAAGGCATGTGTCAGTGGAGTGGGATATTCTGAAACCAGATTGGAATTTGTAGATTCGATTTTTTTTCCACCAGGTACTTTTCGACCTGTTCGTAGACTATTTTCTCCATGACTTTCGAGATGGAGGTAAGAATAGAAACAGGGCGGTAGTTGCCTGGGTCTAATTTGCTGCCCTTTTTGTGCAGAGGGGTCACTCTCGCAATTTTGAAGTCCTTGGGGACGTGTCCCTGTTTTATGGAGAGGTTTATTATGTGTGTGATGACTGGGGTGATGGCGGCTGCTGAGTCTCTGAGGAATTTGGAGGGGATGTTGTCATGGCCAGTGGCCTTGTTAGGTTGAAGGGCGCTCAGTTTTTTTAGTACTGTATATCAGTATGTTTTAACAGTACTGTATATCTGTATGTCGTGTATGTCATAAATGTTATGAATTGAAAATGGGGGACCCTGATGTAAACAAGGCGAAAGTCTTTCTCTGGTCTGCATCCTCTTAACAATTGTGTGTATTGAGCCATACTGTATTGTACCCATTCTGCAATCTGTTAATACATTTTTCAATCAATCAATCAATACTAAAACTACTTAAAGGCCCAATCCAGAATTGAGAAACACCGCCCTCTAGGCTCCCGCACACGGTATTAAAAAAACACAAGCACCAGTCAGCTGTTTATCTTAACCAAGGATAACATAACCTGATGCAGGTATGGGATAATAATATGAATAGAAGTAGCCTACCTAGCTTAGCTAACTGTTGGTAAATTCGTCACCAATTATTGGTCAATAATGTCATACAAATAATGTCATTACATAATATGTATATTATTATATCTATCTAGCACGTTAACGTAATAGTGTTTAGGGAGATTCCGCTGGGAAACATTGAATTGACAGTAATATAGTGTTTAAGGATATCCCTCAGAGACAATATTGAATTGATAGTAATAATATAGTGTTTAATGAGATCCCTCAGAGACAACATTGAATTTATAGTAATAATATGGTGTTAAATGAGATCCCTCAGAGACAACATTGAATTGACAGCCAGAGCCATGCCACATGGCCACATCAGACTGGAATAACACTTAGACGTACTGTACCTGGCTGGTACCTACACAGCAATGTTTGTTGGCAGCTACAAGTTGCCCTCCGGTGGTCTGAGGTTCTGGCTAGCTAGCATGGCAGCTAATTCAATCCATGAAGATAGATACTAACTAACTTAGTACAGCAGAATTATTGCAAGCTCTGCTGAATTATCTTTTTTATAATTAATTATCTTTCTTCTGGGGTTGAGGTGACAAACCTGGGTTTATTATTGTAACATTACTGTGTTTCCTTGACAGAAACAATGTTTTACTTTTAGCTATGGGCTACAATCTTCTTGTTTGCTGGCTATCTGTCAGTCGGCTCTCATCAGCTCTTATTGGTTATCTCTCCACAGAGCCCTCCCCCTCCCACACCCAGGATAGGGGGTGGACGGGGGAGCCTAGAGCGTGCTGTTATTGAGCCTATAATGTAAATAAACTGAAGTATTTCATAAAAAGCTTTGTACATAATCAGTCATTTTAATAATTTCAGTATTAGGAATGTGTGTGAGCATAGAGGAAGTAAACAGCTCAACAGACTGGCATGGGGCCAGCGATCAGCACTAGTTCATTTCACATGTGTGGAGCTTTCTTTCTGTCCCACTGTTTTGACACTGAATAATTTTTTTTTTTTTATTTAGAATGAAAATGCTGCAGCTGGTCCCAACAAAAAAGGAATTCCGGTCCCAGTGCTGGCTCTGTAGCCATCAAACCTCTGTCCCCCATTGTCAAGGGAACTTAATTGTTTTGTCCCCGTCCTGACCTTGTTCAATATATCTTTTTTTAATATAAACGAAGGGGGCCCCAAGGCGGCCAGCAGGCCATATTGGGACTGACATAATATTTTATGGCCCTCCAGAGCATTCCAGAATTAGGAGATACTTATTGGTCTAAATGCAATTGAAAGACATCAGAGGAGTGATTTATGTACAGTCATATTGGAGTGATTATATTGTCAATCATAGATAATTATTTAGTTATCTATGTAGAACCGTAGTGTTGACTCTCCTCTTTGCTCCCGCATATGTGTTACATCAAAGGCTTAAAGGTACACGCCAACATTTTGGGAAATTAGCTTACAGTCTTCTCCAGAGAGAGACAAGAAGATAGATACCAGTTTCCTCTCTGTGCGTTCAGTCGAAAGCTATCTGGCTGCATGTTAGCCTAGCTTAGCACAATGAATGGAGGTGTTAGTTGGACAATGCCTAGGCTAACCCGTCACTGTCCGCTTCCATTCATTGTGCTAAGCTAGGCTAACGTGCAGCCAGATAGCTTTCTACTGAACGCACAGAGAGGAAACTTGTATCTATCTTATTGTCTCTCTCTGGAGAAGACGATAAGCAAATTTCCCAAAATGTTGGCATGTTTTTTTAACAGAAGTAACAGCAGTGTATGTTTTTTTTGCCCCTGATCCCACTCCGAGTCATTTGATATTGAGTATAATACCATTCATTTAAAATATACCAATTCCTATCTATCTGATCCGATCAGGAAATTCCCTATTTATGGTAACTGAGACACAGAAATAAATGTATTTGTGCACACACACACACACACACACACACACACACACACACACACACACACACACACACACACACACACACACACGCGCGCGTGCGCGCACACACGCACAGACACACGCACATGCACACGCACACACACACACACACTGCCAGGTTATGTGTGATAGTTGGCAGTCAGAGCAGTAATGTGATGGCTTTATAATTATGTCTGTTAACGGGAAAGGCTTGGCTCCCATTAGTACAGGGCTATCAAACTGATTAAAGCCACCACATCACAAGTGTTCCTTTATTAATCCCCTTGGGGAAATTCAGGTGTCATAGCAGAATGGGAGAGGGGAGGTACAGGCAAGGTAATAGAATGACTAAATATATCTGACAAAATATATCTGACTAAATTTGATAAAAATATAGAATGAAATATAAGATATATAGATAATGCATATACTCTATCGATAATAATAATAGCACACTGCGCCAGAGTCTGTGCAGGGTTTAGTAGTTTAAGAATCACAATCCTAACAGTTCTTAAGTTCTCCAGCCGTTAGTTCTCCAACTATTGGCAGCAGTCCATGCCTACAGTTGTGGAGCCTGATGGCTACTGGCACAAAGGACTGGCCGAGGCGTGTGGGGATGGGGGGACTATAGCTGAACGTGCTCCCCATCTTGGCCAGCTCCTCATAGGAGGGAGGAGGAAGGGTTTTTCCAGGATAGCGTCCAGCTTCTTTCTCATCCTCCTCTCTGCCACCACCTCTAGTTTGACTAACTAGAGGGTTGACAGCTAGCCTTCCTCACCAGCTTGTTCAGTTTGACCCACTATGGAGCTAGCCTTCCTCACCAGCTTGTTCAGTTTGACCCACTATGGAGCTAGCTTTCCTCACCAGCTTGTTCAGTTTGACCCACTATGAAGCTAGCTTTCCTCACCAGCTTGTTGAGTTGATGTTACCTCTCCCAGCATACCACGACAAAAAAGAGGATGCTGACTGCTAAAACGACGGCAGCAGCCTATTGCACACCTTGAAGGACCGAGTCTCCTGAGGAATAACAGCCTGCTCTTTCCCTTCCTGTATACCCTCTGTGTTGTCCTGCTCTGTCCCTTCCTGTAGAGGGCCTCAGTGTTGTCCTGCTCTGTCCCTTCCTGTAGAGGGCCTCAGTGTTGTCCTGCTCTGTCCCTTCCTGTAGAGCCTCTGTGTTGTCCTGCTCTGTCCCTTCCTGTAGAGGGCCTCAGTGTTGTCCTGCTCTGTCCCTTCCTGTAGAGGGCCTCAGTGTTGTCCTGCTCTGTCCCTTCCTGTAGAGGGCCTCAGTGTTGTCCTGCTCTGTCCCTTCCTGTAGAGCCTCTGTGTTGTCCTGCTCTGTCCCTTCCTGTAGAGGGCCTCAGTGTTGTCCTGCTCTGTCCTCCTGTAGAGGGCCTCAGTGTTGTCCTGCTCTGTCCCTTCCTGTAGAGGGCCTCAGTGTTGTCCTGCTCTGTCCCTTCCTGTAGAGCCTTCTGTGTTGTCCTGCTCTGTCCCTTCCTGTAGAGGGCCTCAGTGTTGTCCTGCTCTGTCCCTTCCTGTAGAGCATCTGTGTTGTCCTGCTCTGTCCCTTCCTGTAGAGCCTCAGTGTTGTCCTGCTCTGTCCCTTCCTGTAGAGCGCCTCTATACCTTCCTGTAGAGAATGAATGAATGAATGAATGAATGAATGAATGAATGAATGAATGAATGAATGAATGAATGAATGAATGAATGAATGATGAATGAATGGTGAATGAATGAATGAAAACTTTATTTAACAGATTGCAGAATGGGTACAATACAGTACGGCTCAATACATACAATTGTTAAGGGGATGCAGACCAGAGAAAGACGTTTGTCTTGTTTACATCAGGGTCCCCCATTTTCAATTCATAGGGACATTTATGACATACACAACATACATGACATCATGACATTTATGGCATAGGGACATACATGACATACAGGTACAGTATATAGTACTGTTACATTTGTGACATATATGATATGCAAATATACAGTACTGTTACCCATATATCCTGACAGAGAGTATATAGATATGATGGGGAGGAGACTGTACATTAGGAGGGGGTGGGTGGGTGGGAGAGAAATATACATATGGTGGGGAGAGAATATATACATGTGGTGGGGAGGAGACTGTACATTAGGAGGGGGTGGGTGGGTGGGTGGGTTGAGAAATATACATACGGTGGGGAGAGATACATACGGTGGGGAGGAGACTGTCTATTAGGAGGGGGGGGGGGAGGGCTGGACATTTACGGTGGCCAATTTCGAATTGCAGCCTCCCGTAGGTGCTCTTTTAGAGAGGTTTTGAATGTGGGTAGGGATTCACATTCCTTTACAGCTTTGAGTAGGGCGTTCCACATTGATGTGGCATAATTGTGAAACGTGTTTAGTCCCTTGTTTGAGCTGAATCTGGGTTTAACATGATTTGTTGAGCTTCCTCTGGTGTTGTGGCCGTGGTATTCACTGACCTTTGGGAAGTATTTTGACATGTACATGGGTACCTTAGTCGTGTAGTGTATCTTGTAGACCAGGCCCATTGCAAGTTGCTGTACTCTGTCGTCTACTCTAAGCCATCCTAGGTAGTCAAAGTGGGCAGGGGTGAAGTGGGTTCTAGGAGTAAGGTCAAGCAGTAGTCTGACCAGTTTGTTTTGTGATGTTTGTAATTTTGTTTTTAGCGCCTTTGAGGTGCTTTGGTACCATGAGGTGCAAGCATAGTCGTAGTACCCTTGAATGAGTGCTCCTGCCAGAGTCTTCAGGGTATTCTTGTTTACCAGAGAGGAGATCCGGTACAAGAATCGAGTTCGTTGGTTGACTTTTTTTATTACATTGAATGCCATTTTGTCACAGGAAAGATTTGCCTCTAGGATGGAACCTAGGTATGTAATTTCATCTTTCCTTGTGACAATATTGTCACCCACTGTAACTGAGAAGCGGTCGATCTTGCTGAGTTTGTTATTTGAACCGAAGAGAATGGACTCTGTTTTGCCCATGTGTAATGATAGTTTGTTATCAGTGAGCCAGGTGCAGATTTTGCCAAGTTCAGAGCTGAGGGTTTTTTCAACCTGTAACTTGTTCTTGTCAGAGACCAGCAGGGCTGAGTCGTTCGCAAACAGGAACAAGTTGCAGTCACAAGCTGATGACATGTCATTTGCATAAATTAGGAACAATAGCGGTCCTTCCTTGTGGAACACCACAGCTCACTGGGAGGGGGGGGGGGGGGGGGGCAGGGTACCGTTTACCTCCACCATCTGTTCTCTCCCCTCCAGGTAGGATTGCATCCAGCTCACTGATAGACTATCAAAACCACCCTGTACATGACAGGGTACAGGATACAGGGAGCTTCACAAATGATAAGCAGAGTAGCAAGGATAACGGGGAACAGGGTAGACAGGGAGCTTCATGCAGACAAGGTCAACAGAACACCGGACAAGACAATGACGCAACACCGGAAACAAGGGAGAGACAGGAGGTAATGATAATGAGCCACAGCTGGGGAACAACACAGACTAAAATATGACCTGACTAAATAACACTAGATACACAGACACAGGGGACATGACGCTAGACTAGATGGGGGAACAATGCAGAGGGCAGAAACACAGGGAGCAGAGTACAGAACACGACAGAGAACAGAGTAATGAACATAGACAGATTGAACATGAGTACATACAGTAGCGGCAATAGCAGCGGTTGTCCACTAGATGGCAGCAGAGGACAGTTTATGAACGGGAGACAGTTCATGAGCAGAGGACAGTTCATGAGCAGAGGACAGTTTATGAGGGGATGGAAGTTCATGAGGGGGCTTTGGACGGAGGCGAGGAACGGATTGTGACAGAGATGACAGCTGGCACCAAAATCCATTCCGAAGAAGGGACAACGGACATGGACCCAGTACTTTATTGGTTGTGTGCAAATATGCTGAGAAACATTAAATATCTTTGGAACTGTTTGCGTTAAATTATATCTGAATCGGGAGATTCTCTTCTCTTCGTCAAAATTTAAAGTGTATCTCTCCGTCGCATGCAGATAGGCTGCAGTGCACGGAAGTAAGGCATAGAAGCTTGACATTTCTAGATTGGTTGTTTTCTGTATCTATTTATCTATTTCTATATTCCCTATCGTTTCTCTATCTACTCCAGTTCGCTCTGCAGATCGGGCCGTCAGACAGACACGTGCTGCTCACGCGTAACAGAGGATAGAGAGAGGCGCTTGTCCCTGGTTTTATAATAAAATGGCTATTTGGATAGGATGCAGAGAGGGACATTGGTAGGAGCCCACAACAGAAAAGGAGGAGAGCTATGATGTGCCTTTTGTGTGTGTGTGTGTGTGTGTCTGTGTGTGTGTGTGTGTGTGTGTGTGATATTGGTCCAAATATGAATACAAGTATGTATTCTCTCTCCCCCCACTCTCTCTCTCTCTCTCTCTCTCTCTCTCTCTCTCTCTCTCTCTCTCTCTCTCTCTCTCTCTCTCTCTCTCTCTCTCTCTCTCTCTCTCTCTCCCTCTCTCTCTCTCTCTCTCTCTCTCTCTCTCTCTGAGGGTGTGTGTGTGTGCGTTTTTATAGTTGAAACTTACAAGTTCAGTCTAGTGTTTTTGATTTAACATTCCGCTGTGATCACTTTTTCAGATTTTTCAGATCACCGAATATTTACCTATTTTGTCATTGTCAGCTCTTTGTTGTATGTTTTACAGTGTGAGTTAAATGTGTTTTTTTTGTGATACAAAAGCCTCTGTTCATCTCCTTCCTTTAATGGAAACCATGTGTGGGGATTTAATCTTAAATTAAACTGTAAGACTGTAAAATGTCATTATTATGATCATCACATCATAATAACAAAGTCACATTGCTGCTCTCCTGCAGCTCACCTGGAGAAGGCGTTAGTGTATTGCAATGGACTGTGGGTAAAGTAGTTATGCATGCATTGTTAAGAAAAACAGCTTCAAGTCTTTGTCAAGTCCCGATTTGTACAAGTGATGGCTTATTTTGAAGGTATGAACCTGTACTTCCATACCATATTCAACAAGGCCTCAACAAGACCCCAAAGTCTGTGCCTGGTCACATATGGTCTCAGACACTTAAAGTCAACAGTTCAATGTCATGTGTGTTCTTTTACAGTGATGTGACCAGGATGACACCAACTGGAATTAACTGTTTATCCCCGTCAGCTCGCACCACCATGAAGCCTTCTTTTTCAACAGTACAGTCTGGTATGTTTTCATGCAGCCATGACTCTGAGAAGCACAGCAAGCTGGCCTCCTTGTTGGGTTTTCACCAGAGCTGAGAGCTCGTCCGTCTTGTTGGCCAGCGAACGCACGACTCTCATGACAACAGAGGTAAGGCTTAAATCTTCTATTCTCCCTTCTCCTCTCATTCATGATCATACAGTACCAGCTCTTGTCCCCCTTCTGTGAATCCTATAATCTTGGCAGGTAGATCCTTCGGTGGCACTGCAACTTGGTCTCGGAAGCAGAGGAGTGTATTACGCGTGTAAACAGTTCTGCTGGCATTGTTGTTGTCATCCTCCATTGTTCTAGTTAGACTCAAACTAATGTCTATAGCTACAGGCATTATTTACATTAACATCGTACAGCCACTTACATTGCTAAATCCCGCCCAATTTTCTGCTGTCGACTAACTAATAAAATAAAATAAATAAATAAAAATAACCTTTTTACTATTATGTACCGCAATACTATGCTACTATTCTTATTATGCCTACCTATCTTGCTAATATGTCTATACTACTATGCAACACTCAAGCTCGATACGATTTGACAAACAATACCACTGACCCTTAGTTGTACCCTCAGCGATGTACCCCTCCTGCTGTACACAATCTGTAAGTCGCTTTGGATAAAAGCGTCAGCTAAATGTAATGTAAATCAAGCAAAATCAAGAAAAACAGTGCGAAAGAAACAAGAAACAGGAGAAATAGGAGAGGAATAGGTGCTGATAAGACGACGTTAGATAGATGATGAATAAAGTATATCATCTAATGAATTACCAATAACATAGTCTTCCATGTCTGATCATTAAACTGACATGACCATCGTGTCTACCTTCAAAAGATACCTATAGTCATGTTCTTTTCTTGATTTGGAGTAGAGATTTGATTTTTATAATATTTAGAATGGTGTGTGTCTGGAGAACAAAAGCACCGCAATGGGTGTTTGTATTCAGTATCTCCATTACCAATAACTGCATTTGTATTTGGACAACCCATCAAATCATATATTCCTGGAATTGGCCGTTAGTGGAGGCTGCTCTTAGCTGCGTAAATGGAGCTCATGACATAAAAATAGATACAAATATCTGTGTCCATTTCATTATTCATATTCGGATGTTGGCCCTATACATATGTGTGTGTAAAATTGTGTAATTGCATGTGAGTATCTACCAGTAAGTGCTTACTTGTATGTGCATGTGTACGTTACATACTTAAAATGGGGTCTGTGTGTTTATATTCATGAGTTTTGTCTGCGCACGTACTTAGGTTTCTGTATGTAGGTGTGAGTGCCTATCCCTGCATTCATGCATGTTTGTGATTGTGTGTTTATGCTGAGCGTGTGCCTGTGTGTGTGTGTGTGTGTGTGTGTGTGTGTGTGTGTGTGTGTGTGTGTGTGTGTGTGTGTGTGTCTGTGTGTGTGTGTGTGTGTGTGTGTGTGTGTGTGTGTGTGTGTGTGTGTGTGTGTGTGTTATCCTATGCTTATTGTTGTAAGGGCTTGACAACTACCATGCCTGATATTTATGTTTATGTATGTGTGACCCGCAGAGTACAGTAGCTGTTTACCAAAGCTGTCTCTGTTGTAAATTATAATGGCTATTTACAAGATTAATTATAGAGATCAGTGCACACATAGAAACACACACACACACACACGCACACATACATATGTGGGCACATACAGTATGAACACATATACACACACATGCGCACGCACACACACACACAGAGAGTTATGCTGCTCATTCCTAACATAGAATCCAGGCCGATGGCATTATTGTGTTGTCCTTGTGAGCCCACTGCTCGTATCCTATGACAGAAATTGAACACGAAAAGCAACTTGTTCCACTAATCACTAAATCAACATCAAGACTGAACATGATTCAATGAAATAGCTCTAATAATATTGCTGCTGCCCATATCACTTCATCTGCCCCTGCAATTGAACATACAAGCTTAACAAGCATGCACACACACACACACGCACACACACACACACACACACACACACACACACACACACACACACACACACACACACACACACACACACACACACACACACACACACACACACACACACACACACACACACACACACACACACACACACACACACACACACACACACACACACACACACACACACACACACACACACACACACACACACACACACACACACACACACACA
>NC_140175.1:75670555-75724377 GCF_963971535.1 Notolepis coatsorum
TCCTTCTGCTATTTCGCGCGGACTTTGTTCGTTCATTCATTCGTGGTCTGTGTTTAGATTTCTTTTACTTCCTGGTTTGCCGAGCTGGAGTGGCATGTCCCGCCCTATCCTGCCTCTGATTGGCCTACCCGTAATGTTTTCTAAACCAACCAACTAATCATAGTGGGTTTTCTCCAATAGCATCCAGCTGCAGGACAGAAGAACACGACACTCTCAGGACCGAAGACACTATTTTTTTTGGTCTGTTTCTCCGGATATGTAGCGTGTAGCGTTTTGCTGACGCTACGGCACTACTTGATTCGAAAACTAGCTGCGCTACAGAGATCGCTACTTGATTCAAAAGTAGCGACGCTACCATCACGCTACTGAAAAATGTAGTTAAGCTATGTAGCGTCGCTACTTGTAGCTAGCTACTGCCCATCACTGGGTATTTGTATTTCAGCCCAGTCATGTATTCTGTTCAGTCTGTTCCAACCCAGCTGTGTCTCGTTCCCAATCACCCTCATGTGTCAATGTCAATGGACTGTACATTGGAGGGGGGGGGGGGGTTGGGTAGGGAGTGGGTGGGTGGGGGACACTGTACACTGTACATTGGAATACTGACAAAGCCATACTTGGTCAGTTACTGTACAACTGGGTTAGGACATTTGTAGGGGCCAGTTTCGAATTGCAGTCTCACGTAAGTGTTCTTTGAGACTGTTTTTGAAAGTGGGTAGTGATTCACATTCCTTTACAGCTTTGGGTAGGGCGTTCCACATTGAAACGTGTTTAGTCCCTTGTTTGAGCCGAATCTGGGTTTAACATGATTTGTGGAGCTCCCTCTGGTGTTGTGATCGTGGTATTCACTGACCTTTGGGAAGTATTTTGACATGTACATGGGTACCTTGGTCGTGTAGTGTATCTTGTAGACCAGGCCCATTGCAAGTTGCTGTACTCTGTCGTCTACTCTAAGCCATCCTAGGTTGTCAAAGTGGATAGGGGTGAGGTGGGTTCTAGGAGTCAGGTCAAGCAGTAATCTGACTAGTTTCTTTTGAGATGTTTGTTATTTGGTTTTTAGTGCCTTTGAGGTGCTTTGGTACCATGAGGTGCAAGCATAGTCGTAGTACCCTTGAATGAGTGCTCCTGCCAGAGTCTTCAGGGTATTCTTGTTTACCAGAGAGGAGATCCGGTACAAGAATCGAGTTCGTTGGTTGACTTTTTTTTATTACATTGGATGCCATTTTGTCACAGGAAAGATTAGCCTTTAGGATGTAACCCAGGTAGGTAATTTTATCTTTCCTTGTGACAATATTGTCACCCACTGTAACTGAGAAGCCGTCGGTCTTGCTGAGTTTGTTATTTGAACCGAAGAGAATGGACTCTGTTTTGCCCATGTGTAATGATAGTTTGTTATTGGCGAGCCATATGCAGATTTTGCCTAGTTCCGAGCTGAGGGTTTTTTCAACCTGTAACTTGTTCTTGTCAGAGACCAGCAGGGCTGAGTCGTCCGCAAACAGGAACAAGTTGCAGTCACAAGCTGACGACATGTCATTTGCATAAATTAGGAACAGTAGCGGTCCTAGTATGCTTCCTTGTGGAACACCACAGCTCACTGAGAGGGGGGGGGGATAGGGTACCGTTTACCTCCACCATCTGTTCTCTCCCCTCCAGGTAGGATTGTATCCAGCTCACTGATAGACTATCAAAACCAATTGCTTTTAGCTTGTCAATCAGAATGGTGTGATTGACAGTGTCGAAGGCCTTTTGTAGGTCCAGCATGACCATGCCGCAGTATTTGCTGTGGTCGTTCAAATAGAGAAGGCATGTGTCAGTGGAGTGGGATGTTCTGAAGCCAGATTGGAATTAGTAGATTCGATTTTTATCCGCGAGGTACTTTTCGACCTGTTCGACCGATTTTTTCCATGACTTTCGAGATGGATGTAAGGATAGAAACAGGGCGGTAGTTGCCTGGGTCTAATTTGCTGCCCTTTTTGCGCAGGGGTGTTACTCTCGCAATTTAAGTCCTTTGGGATGTGTCCCTGTTTTATGGAGAGGTTTATTATGTGTGTGATGACTGGGGTGATGGCGGCTGCTGAGTCTCTGAGGAATTTGGAGGGGATGTTGTCATGGCCAGTGGCCTTGTTCGGTTAGAGGGCGCTCAGTTTTTTGAGTACCTCATCTGTAGTTACCATTTCCAGTTTGAAGTCGTCTTTGTGGACGCCTAGGTTCTTGTAGTATGCTACTATGTGTTCTACCCCATAATGCCCTGAGTGGGAGGGTAGTTTGTTTACCAGTGTTGTGGCTATGTTTGTGAAGAAAGTGTTTAAGTAATTGGCTACATCCAGCTTATCTGTGATGAGCGTGTTGTCCGTCTTTATGTTTATGTTTGAGAACCTGGTTTTAAGTTTTTTTACGGCAGCCTAGTTGATTATTGAGTAATTTCCAAAGTTCACATGGTTTATTTTTGTTTTCCTCAGTTTTGTCATTGATGACATTTTTTTTTATCAGTTTTGATCATGGAGTTTACGTCATTTCTTAGTCTGTTTCTTTCTAGTTTGAGTTCAATCAGGTGGGCTTGGAGTTCACTGCTCGTGCTTTTGGTAAGCTTTGACTGACTTTTACGAAACTCAGAGAATTTTTTGTCTCTGGCTTTCATAGCAGTCAGTATTTCAGTGTGCATCCACGGCTCAGCGCGATTTTTTACCCTGGTGGTTCTTAGGGGGGCCATGTTGTTTAGTATTGTTGAAAATTTGGTTTTGAAGCCAAGCCATGTTTCTTCAACCAGTGTACCATTGAGCTCATCTGACCAGTCCAGGCCCTCCAGTTCAAGGTTAAAGGCCTCGCTAGAGTAGGTTTTGAGGTCTCTAGATGTGACTGTTTTGTGGCAGCCAGCCTTTTGCTTTAGCTTTTTGCGGGTACAGAATATCATTAAAATGATCACTTAACCCGCATGCTATAACCCCTTTATTGGAGATCTTGGACTTGTCAGAGGTCAGGATGAGGTCAATAGTAGTCTGAGTTGATTCACATACCCTTGTGGGTTGGGTGATTAGCTGGCTGAGGCCGTGTAGATCACAAAACCTATTGAAGGCCTTGAAGACGGGTGCTGCTTTACGTAGCATGTCCGTGTTCCAGTCCCCAATACGAATTTTTTCTACACCCTCCACCCCAGCTAAACACCCATCAATTGTGTCATAGAAGCCACTGTGTTCTGGCGGTCTATCTACAATCTATAGATTGTGCCTACTAGTACTGATTTCGCCTTTTCAAATAAGATTTCAATCCAAACAGTTTCAATCTCGTCATGGTGGGGGATGGGGTCCTATGTCCATTGTTGTTAGCCCCGTTAGCTCCGTTAGCTTCCTGGGTCCTTTGATCATTGATATTAGCCCTGTTAGCTCGCCGGCTAGCTCGCTGGCCATCGGGCGATGCCTCGCTGTTTTGGTCCCGCGACGTGCTAGCGCCTCGATTGTGAACCACGGTTAATTCCTTCTCGCTGTGGCCTCTCGTGGGTTCTTTTGTAGAGGTGGTAGAGGAGGAATGTTGCTGTTGATCGTGTCGTCAGCCGCCGTCTGTGTAGGTAGCAATTGTCTTGTTGTGCTAGCAAAGCTAGCCGCCGTTTCCTGGATCAGCAGACTTAACTGTCGTCTCTGGTTCCGTGTCATTACGGGTCCAGGGTTCTGGTGTATGTCACCCGACATGAGCAGATATAATAGAAACATTGATTTCCTATTAAACTTGCCAGTCAGGGGTAATTTCTTGCGTTCCGGATTCGCAGTAAGTACTGTGTGGATAGCCGTGGCTACAAAGGCTGGATGCTTCCTCTCCGTGCCCGTTAACAAATAGAAGTCACAATGGGTCTGCTGTTTTGCGTTTTCGCTACCCTCCACTTCTGTCTGGAGTTGTTGCTTGAGTGGTGAATTCAGGTACAAGTCCATAATCCACAAGAGGGAAAGTAGAAAATGCGCAAAATACTTTGTTGTTGTTCTGTTGCGTTGGTTACGGGAGCTGGGTAAAATGCGACCACCCATGTTGAAGCGGAAGTTGCCTATTGCCTTCTCCTCGTTCCTGTTCTGCATTTGGGTCCTCCACGAACACTAATCCCTAACACGATGACACTAGACCATACTTGTCTAGACCACACACGTGACTAGACCATACTTGTCTTTACACCTGTAACACTGTACATACATCTGATTAGCACTATACTCAGTAGTACTAATTTGTATATTTTGTACCCAGTTTAATCACCTGTACCTTGTAGATTGCTGTTGCACTTTACTGCTACATTTGCACTCTGGTTGGATGCCAACCCTGTTTTCGTTGTACTGTATAATGACAATCAATTTAAATCTAATCTAATCTAATCTAATGAACATGTATTGGTATCATCACCACATGGCGTTTCCAGCATTGTGCTCTTCTTCAGACCCAACATGGACCTGTTAATAACATGTACATTCTAACATTTTATAAAATAATACATTTATATAAAATGTTTGTGAGCCCCAAAGATTTAAAAGGAGTGTTAATTTCAGACACAAATAGTAAAGAAAGGCCTACTGCTGATTTGATTGGCCGTCCGGCGTCCACCGTACTGTTGATGATCGAATGCATGCAATGTATGCATTTGATGAGCATTTGCTTTTATGCTTTTAATTTAAACCCCCACTAGTTTTAAATAAAGTCAGTGGTTAATACAGCCATATTGAGTGATTCAATATTTTCACAGTCCATATGACCAGGCACATTGGTTTGGCAATAACAATAATACTACATAAGCATAAACGTAAACATAAACATTGGTGAGCTGAGCCAACCACCCGGGCATCCCGATAACGTTGTTTACAATTAAACATCAACACCACCACTGTAACTAGCTACTCCTAAATTAACAGTTCAGTAACCATGAACATATAGGGCTTGATGCCCAAACGTTCCCGATATTTCACAATCATTTCACCAACCTGAGATAACAACACCACCGCTGGTGGTGTCCAATACAATTATACTATAAAAAGATAAATTAAACAATATGGCAATGTAATTTAGGCTCCTGGTCTCTATAACCCGTTAGCTCACATAGAATCAGACCACACCGGTCTCCGTGGCCCACACATCATTAATCCCAAACAAATATTAGTTTAAGCATGGGCCAACAGTATAGTTCAAAATATTGTAGTAAGATATTTCTATTATGAATCCATTGGTTAAAGTGATTCGAGCATTTTCATGGTCCATATGACCAGGCACATTGGTTTGGGAGTAACAATAATATAAGCATAAACATGAACATAAATGTTGGCCCTTCCTTGAGCCAACCGCTTAGCCACTCAGCAGATAGCGGATAAGATTCCCCGGCATCAGGAACAAACATTTATACACGCCGAGCACATAAGTGCTCCCCGTCTATACACCATGAACATGATCAAGCTACTCCAACGTTAATTTGATATGTAATTGCGATCCGATGGTGGTATTTCCATCGGCCTGCTGTCTGGTAATGACAAAATGTCCCCTTCACCGAGGAATCCCACCCACCACCACTGATCGACAGTCGGTCAACCGATGACATTTTACAATTTAACATCAATACCATAACTGTAATAAGCTACTCCCAAGTTAACCGTTCAGTAACCTGAACATAGCGTTTGCTGCCCAAATGTTCCCGACATCTCACAAACATTGCGCCAACCTGAGCCAACATCACTGCAAGCGGTGTCCAATACAATTATACTAAAAGAAATTCCTTTTGAAAATTGGAAATTTAAGGCCTCCGGTTTCTATAGCCTGTTATAGAATCAGACCACGCCGGTCCCCATGGCCAGGTATGTTAAGCTACATAACGCTAGCTAAAGAGTGAGAGTGAGCTAGGTGTAACGATCTGGGTTCCCTCTCCCGGGAACCCAGCTGTCAGTCTGGAATGTTTTCACCTGGTGGTTGGTATTTGTATTTTGGTTGTCACGCCCACATTCCTGTGTTGTCACTGATTGGTACTCTCCATGGTTGCTGTCACTGTGCTGTCAATTTGCTGTCACTGCTAATTGATTGGAATGTTTGGTTGGTGACTGACTACTTATTCTTTCTCTGTTCCCTTGTTTGTTGTCGAGGCTTCAGAATACCGTTCGTGTGGGAAGGAGCTGGTCAGAGTTTGCTGAGCCACTTGCGATGCACTTATATTACTTTTGCCTGTTCTCTCTGTTGACGCCCGGCGTCTTTCCTGGATTATCACTGCTCTGTGTGTTTTAATAAAGACACATCCTTAGAAATAGCGACCTATCTCCGTCTCTCCTTGTCTCCTCCACCATTGGACTCACTACTACTCACCCCCATACGTAACACTAGGTGCAATACAGTGGGTCAATTCAAGCACATGAGCTAGCTTAAAGAGCACGAGGTTAGCTTGTATGATAGTCAATTAGCTTATGTAAACCAAGCCCAGTTTAGCTCAGCATGACAGAAGTTCAAGGTTTGTTAGCCAACCTAGCTCTGCTCAGCCCGGCCATAGCCAGTTCCATACCCACGCCGGTAGCAATCACTCTCGGCCATTCTCCAGGTTAACCCTCTCTTTCTTCAGATATTCTTCAGCCTCGGCAAGCTACCAAAACGTCCGCCGCTCATCATCTTTCAGCTTCACGGACAATCTGTCCGGGAAAAGCAACATTTGTCTGCAACCTAGCTTCCATAGCATTAGCATTAGATATTCCCCACATTCAGGGGTGTAATCCTCAAAGATGGCAACTTTGTGTTCTCCAAAACGTAGATCTCCTCTCCTGTCTCCTGGAGCGGACTGCTCGGACGATTAGCTTTTTCTTCTGCAATCTATGGAGTTTCACAATAAAGGGTCTTGGTCTTTGATCCTTACCGGGCCTCGCTTGGTTAGCTTTATGGGCTACATCACATTCCGGTGGTTTAGGAAGAACATCTTTGCCCAGAATTTCCTGCAGTAAGCCGGGTATGAAGTCTGAACGGTTCCCCTCAGAGCCCTCAGGGATTCCAACGATTCTTATATTGAGGCGTCTCTCCCGGGATTGTTTAATTCTGGCCTGCATTCTGGTCGACTCCGTCTGTTTGTCGAGCAGGGTCCCCTCCAGGCGCTTCAGCCGCTCGCCCAGTGAGCGAGGCGATCTCATTAAGGTTAGCCAAGGATCTTGTATGCAGCGTCCCCACCTCTTCCATCACCGATTCAATTGCCGTTCTTATCTCTTCCGTCACCGACTGACGATATGCGTCGAATAATAATAATAATAATAATAATTAATTTAATTTATATAGCGCTTCTCAATGACCCGAAGTCGCTGACAATAGTCGGGAGCAAAGTAAAAACAAAGAAACAAAAACAAAGAAACAAAAACAAAGAAACAACAAAGAAACATGAGACCATGGGGGGAACAGGGAAGAGAGCATGATAGCACAAAAAGACAGGAGACAGACATCAATCAGGTTGGAGGGGGGGGGGGGGGGTTATGGGTGGGGGGGTTGAAGGCAAGGGAGAACAGGTGGGTTTTGAGGCGAGCTTTGAAGGTGGAGAGTGTAGGGGAGTCTCTGATGGACTGAGGGAGGGAGTTCCAGAGTCGGGGTGCAGTGCGAGAGAAGGCCTGATCACCAACGTTTTTGAGTTTGGATGTCGGGACAGTGAGGGAGGCAGTGGAGAAGGACCGGAGGGAACGAGTGGGGCGGTAGGGAAGAAGGAGATCAGTCAGGTAGGGGGGGGCCAGGCTGTGGAGGGATTTGAAGGTGAGGAGTAGTGTTTTAAAGTTTATGCTGTGTTTGATCGGGAGCCAGTGGAGAGAGTGGAGGACAGGAGTGATGTGTTCATGGGACCGGGTGTTAGTGAGGAGGCGGGCAGCTGAGTTTTGGACCATTTGCAGTTTATGGAGGGAGCGGGAGGTGATGCCAGTGAGGAGGGAGTTACAATAGTCCAGGCGGGAGGAGATGGAGGCGTGTATGAGGGATTCAGCAGCAGGGGGGGAGAGGCAGTGAGGAATTTTAGCAATGTTGCGGAGGTGAAAGTATGATATTTTTTTACGATGGAGCGGACGTGGGGGTCAAATGAGAGGGTGGGGTCGAGGAGGACACCAAGGTTTCGGACTAGGGGAGAGGGGGTGATGGTGGAGTCATTGATGGTGAGTGTGATGGGTCCGGATCTGGTGAGGGTGGTTTTGGTGCCAATAATGAGAAGTTCCGTCTTGTCACTGTTCAATTTGAGAAAGTTGTGAGTCATCCAGGTTTGGAGTTCTGTAATGCAGGATTCGATGTGACTGAGGGGTGGGCTGTGGGGGGATTGTGTAATGATGTAGATTTGGGTGTCATCAGCGTAGCAGTGGAAGTTGAGGTGGTATTTAGGGATGATGTGACCAAGGGGGAGAATGTAGCAGATGAAGAGCAGGGGGCCAAGGACTGAGCCTTGGGGGACCCCCTGTGTGACTGGGGAGGGGGAAGAGGTGTGGCCGGAGAAGGAGATGAATTGGTGTATGTCTGTGAGGTAGGAGGAGAACCAGTCAAGTGCTGTGCCCTCAACACCCAGTTGGTGCAGCCTTTGGAGGAGGATGGAGTGACACACTGTGTCAAAGGCTGCACTGAGATCGAGTAGGATCAGGATGTTGAGGGCACCGGAATCAGCGGAGATGAGGAGGTCGTTGATGACTTTAACCAGTGCAGTTTCGGTGCTGTGAGCAGGACGGAAGCCAGACTGAAGGGGTTCGTAGAGGGTGTTGGACTGGAGATGGGAGTGGAGTTGGGAAGCAGCAATGCGTTCGAGTGTTTTGGAGAAAAAAGGAAGATTGGATATGGGGCGGTAGTTGGAGAGGTTGGATGGGTCGAGAGTGGGTTTTTTGAGGACAGGGGTGACAGTGGCGAGTTTATAGGGGGAGGGGACGTGGCCTAGGGATAGTGACTGGTTGAAAAGGGCGGTGAGGTGGGGGATGAGAGCAGGGAGGCAGGCTTTGGTGAGAGTAGTAGGGAGGGGGTCAAGGGAGCAGGTAGTGGTCTTGGAGGTGGTCATGAGGTCCATGATGAAGGAGGAGTCGACTGGGGTGAAGGCAGTAAAAGGGGTGGGAGGGATGGAGTCAGGTGGGTGGGAAATTATAGTGGGGGGGGCGAGGGTGGGGGAGTTGGCGATGCGGGCAGTCAGTGAGCTGTTGATTTGAGATATTTTGTTATTGAAGGAGAGGAGAAACGAGTTGCAGAGGTCAGGGGAGGAGAGTGAGTTATTGTCCGGGGGTTGTAGGAGTTTCTTGACAGTGGAGAAGAGGGTCCGGGGGTTGCGGTTGCTGCTGTTGATGATGGTGGAGTAGTGGGCAGATTTGGCAGCTTGAAGTGCATCACGGTAGGAGGAGACGTGCTGTTTGTGGAAGTCTGTGTGGATGGTGAGGTGTTTTTTTTTTATAGAGGCGTTCAAGTTGACGGCCGGTCTGCTTCATAGAGCGGAGTTTCCGGAGTGTACCAGGGGGAGGAGGTGGTGAATGAGACAGTGATGGTTTTCAGGGGTGCCAGTGAGTCAAGGGAGTCAGAGAGAGTAGAGTTGAGGAGGAGAGCAAGGAGGAGGGCAAGGAGGAGTGTTTAACTAATTGTCTTTCTGTTGCTGCTGCCGATGCTGATATACGTTTACTAATGGCTGCAAGGCTAGCTTCACTTAGCTCAGTCCCTGCTGTGCTAGCTGTGGTACACAAGACACAAGGAGCTAATTGGTGTCCTATCGGCTGCCGGCGTCGCCACGCCTCGTCCCGCAGCTTGCTCGCCATATCCACACAAAAATTTGAAATAGTCAACCTGTCGATGTACTTAATACAAACCAAATACAAACCAAAAATAAGACTATGGGGGTAAAAGGTGTGTTTTTGAAAGTTTGTGGAGAGCTGCTGTGAAACACGACCTCACTCCATCACGCCTGGCTCCACCCATCTTATTTTACACTTTTCAAAATATTTCTTAGTTGACGTGTTCAAGAAGACTTGTACAGCCCATGGGGGCATTACCTTGTGATTTCGGGCTTTACAAATAAATGTGATTTGATTTGATATTGTGTTTTTTTGTCTTTGTTCTTTCTTTTAGTTGTTTTCATAGTGTTTGCATTTTATGGTTACAGGTGGGAGCACCTGCACAATCTGTATTCATGTTGTGGTGTCTCTTTCATGCACGTTGTTTTCCTATTCCAATTTATTGTAATCTATCTTTCCATTGCAACATACTGTATAATATTCAAACCATCCTCTTCCTCTTCCTCCTACATATGTGTCTATTTTCCCTTGCCTTCCTCTTCTTCCACTTCCTTCATTTCCTGTTTAATGCAGTGTTTGCAGTCAATGCACTTTCCCCATATGGTAGGAAGGATGAGAGAGAGACAGAGTAGGAGAGAAACAGGAGAGAAGGTTCTTTATTAAGATGGTAGGAAGGCTGAGAGGGAGACAGAGTAGGAGAGAAACAGGAGAGAAGGTTCTTTATTAAGATGGTAGGAAGGCTGAGAGGGAGACAGAGTAGGAGAGAAACAGGAGAGAAGGTTCTTTATTAAGATGGTAGGAAGGCTGAGAGGGAGACAGAGTAAGAGAGAAACAGGAGAGAAGGTTCTTTATTAAGACGGTAGGAAGGCTGAGAGGGAGACAGAGTAGGAGAGAAACAGGAGAGAATGTTCTGGTGGGATTTGATCTCAGGCCAGCAGGGACCAGGAGGTCGGGGGTCAAGGACTACAGCCCCCTCAGCATCGACGGGGCACCGGTTGAGAGAGTCAACAGCTTTAAGTACCTCGGAGCCTACATATCCGAGGACTTGACATGGACCACACACATTGACAGTGTTGTGAAGAAGGCACGACAATGCCTCTACTTCCTCAGGCGCCTAAGGAAGTTCCAAGTCAGTCAGAAGATCCTTAAGAACTTCTACTCATGTACAATAGAGAGCATCCTGACTGGCAACATCACCTCCTGGTTTGGGAATAGCACTGCACAAGACCGAAGCAGACTACAAAGAGTGACACGTTCAGCCGAACGCACAATCGGAGGGGGGCTCCCCACCCTCCAGAACATTTACAACAAGCGGTGCAAGGGGAAGGCTAAGAGAATTATTAAGGACTCGAGCCACCCGAACAACTGCCTCTTTGAACTGCTGCGGTCAGGCAAGCGATACCGGAGTCTCAAGGCGAGCACAGAAAGACTCAGAAGAAGCTTCTATCCCCAGGCCATCAGGCTGCTTAACGAACAATGAACACTACACAACAACAACCATCAAACGCACGTAGCACACACATCCACACGCACACACTCACTTTAAACAAACACACTGTAGCACCCACTCCCCACACTTTATAGCACACACTCACTTTAAACAAACACACTGTAGCACCCACTCCCCACACTTTATATTTATTGATGAAGGATTGCACTACAAATTCGTACACCTTACTGTAAATTGTACCTAAATTGTACCTCATCCCATTTCTGCATTTCTGCTTTGCACTATATAATATTGTACATTAGTACACTGCATAGTATTGTATATTATATGGTAACTCAGTTACATCTATTCTGCATCGAACATTGTACATATGTCTATACTGAACACTGTGACCTCATTTTCTACTTCTAATTTACATGCTATACTATGTTATTTGATACTATCTTGTCTAGCACAGTCTCTGGAGCGTAACAGTAAGAAGCATTTTGTATGAAAGTATTCTGTACTTCTGTATGACAACTATTAAAGAAACTTGAAACTTGAAACTTGAAACCAGAGGCAGTGGTCTCAACCACAGGCCCCACAACTACAGTATGTGCCTCCTTCTCCTCCTCCTCTTCCTCCATCTCCTCCTGTCTTTTCCTCCGCATCCTTCTCCTTCTCTTTCTCCTCTTATTCCTCCTTCTCTTTCCCATCCTCCCCCTCTTCCTGCTCCTACTCTTCTACCTCTTCCTCTTTCTCTTCTTATTCATCCTCCTCTTTCCATCCCAGTGTTTCCTCTCCATCTGCTCCCTTTGCCTTTCCATCCCTCTCTACCAGCTGAAGATGAGACCAGGCCTCCTCCTTCTCTTTCTCCACACACTGTGTAACTGAGGGGTTACAAAACCCTGACTGTATTAAAGATTGTGATAGATTAAACCACTGCTAGGTATGTACTTTAATTACTGGCCAGACAGTACATCTAATATATGGTAGACACTCATAATAACACGGCACTGACAAAGAAATATCATTTGAGGGTATTTATTATTATGCAGTAATTGTTACAGATATGAGAATTAGGGTCGCGCTTGTATGGCGAAGAATAAGCATAAAGTCAGTCAGTAGCATAAGTCAATGGGAATAGAATAATTCCTACGATGGGTACTAGGCTAACGCCGCCTGGCGTAGAATGGCGATTAGAGGGGGAAACGCTGGTACCGCTGGAGACAATGGGGTTCCTCCCAGAGTTGTAAGCTCTGGAGGAGAGAGGAATGTTCGGATACTCAGTCTGATCAATTGAAGAAGAAGGGGATTCACGTACAGAAGCCAGTCCTTGTAATCCAAAGCTCAGCATCAAAGCAATAACTGTAATCCAATTGCCCAATAGCAATGATAATAGCCAGCTAGCCTCGGTCCATGAGGCCAGCCCGAATGTAGATCCTCACGGTGTTAAATCCAAACGACAGTGGAGATTAACGATGCTCTTCTCCGGGTAGTACGTTCCACAATCAATATAATCCAACCAATACTGGTTCTGCAATCGCCGCCGTCGGTTCTCAAGTTTCTCAAGTTTCAAGTTTCTTTAATAGTTGTAACTGAGGGGTACAATTCCCTGACTGTATTGTTAGATATGATACTTACTACCACTACCTCTTGTACTTTAGACTCTGGCCACCCAGTACTAGGTATAAATAATTATGATAAACACTCCCACCTGATGAAACGGATCCAACACAAATGTACCAAGTCGAAAGTCTGCGTTTATTAATAATACATAGCAAAAGGTATGTACAACGATCACTTAATTACATTTATGATTTGAAATAGTATGCACTTTTATGGCAAATGAGTATTCGTAGGTAGATCAATATCGAATGTCCAATCTCTGATTGCGCAGGAAGCAAATATACAACCTGGAATATTTAGGGAACAATAGCAATGATACTTGAATGATTATATAGCTGGATACACTAGGGGAAGGTTCCGACTGCTTGTAGGACAGCTGGAGGGGGGGGAGTAGAGTCTGGCTGTATCCCGTCTGGCCGAGGGTATCCTGGGAGAGCCCACAGTCGTGCGACCCGGTGCCCAGCGATCCTCGATCCACAGATGAAAGCAGTTGGACTCTCTGTGGCCGGCGTCCTCCGGTCCACGATGGAGAGACGTGAGGCGACCTCGTCGTGTAGAGCGTCTTCTCACCTGTCGTCCTCTCCGGGGGGGGTATTTCCAACACACCGCAGTGTTGGCCTTTATCCATAGAATAATCAAAGTACTCAAAGCATAATCCAAGCCGGGGAAGGCTAGCCGTCGTCGGTAGAATAATCCAATATACAGGTCCACTCGCTCTTTGGCCTGGAGCTCCTCGGGTGCAGCTTCACGTGGGGTCAACCACCCTGGATAAGCGTCCAGCTGATGCCCGAAACGATGGGGGTGCTGATTACTATAGAACTCTTACCGCACGAGGCACTACATATGAATAGACTATTATTAGCTTAATAGAATACGTCCAACTCGACGATATAGTGCCAAATATGACTATTCAAATATTAATATACACGATGTCTCAATGCCGATACTGGGCCGAATTGGCCTTACTGCCCACACGTGGTTCGCGGGGAGGCTTTTGCGTCTGTCACTCTGTTGGAGGGTAAGGAACTGGACTAAAAGAAAGCTCTACTTTAATAGCGCAGTATATATACGCACTATGAACAAATAGTACCATTAGTGGTGCGGTAGACATATTCCTACGCGGAACTAGGACTTGTCCATACATGTTGAGCGGTACGATTGAACCTGGTCTGAGGGGTATGGCGACCTGGCACCAAGGTCTCGTCCAATGGTAGAATGGAGACTATTATGGGATGTTCAGTAGACTAGAAGGGATATTCAATGCATATTGTACAAGGAATATACAAGGGATATCAGGGGATATCAGGGGATATACAAATACAATTAAATATATATATATAAATAAATATATATATTCGGTTTAATCTGATCCTTCAGAACAATAGTTGTCATACAGAAGTACAGAATACTTTCATACAAAATGCTTCTTACTGTTACGCTCCAGAGACTGTGCACATGTCCAGTAGGTTCTCCGACTAGGCCTCCTCGTGTGCTGGTACCAATGTATTTAGTCCACGCGCACTGGCTAAGGTCCACTAGCTAAACGAACGAACTGCTGGGTAATGCTGCACACGAACGAACTGCTGTTGGCACGATACACAATAATTAACGACTCTTTACTTCACATTAAGCTAAGTCGAACTTGACGTTACTGCATTAAATCTGACACTTTACTATTCACTTCGCACGTGGTTCTCAACGCTCTGTTAGACGAACTGCTTCTCACTACATTAGAATCACACTGAACGTGATGAACAAATCTACTGGTGTTCGCACCTGCCGCACTATATATACTTAAGTGGCTTCTAGTGCCAAAACCTAACCACTTGCCCGGAATCAATGCGCTGCCAAGGGCATGTCCTGACTTGCCCAGACTCGCCCTTGAACCTGTCTGAGTGCGAGACTGCCTGGCGCCACCGTCAGGGGGCATTATTCATGAGGAAAGCGAATATTACTAGGATTTACACGCAGGCTTAAAGGGATATAACGTGTATATATAAATAATATACAAGGTATATAAAACAATAAATGTAGATTCTCAGCTTTAATCTGGCCCTTCACAACAGCCGCCTCCTAATTAGTCCGTGCCTAATTAGTTAAGGGAGACAGATTAATAGTCCAGTCAACTGCTCAATATTTGTTGTGGGGAGTAGGTCAATCTACAAAGTCAGTGGGTCATGGTCGTCATCAGGGGAGTCAGGGATCTTCGGCGACTCTATCAGCTTCGCCACGGGTCGGGTGTAAGTCCGCCCTTGGACTATGACTTCTGCCGCTCTGACCTTCCCATCGGCACCAGTAATCACTTTGCTTACGCGGCCGGCCGGCCACGTAGCTCGGGGTAGTGACTGGTCCATGATCATAACGACCGTGTCCACCTTCAGGTTGTCCCTGTCCTTTACCCACTTCTGACGGGCTGGACGGGATGGTAGGTCGCTTAGGAGGAAGCGGGCCCAAGACTGCGCGATCGGTGCTTGGTTGTGTCTCCACCTCCTCCGTCCATTCCTCTTGTTATTTCGGTACCCCGTCTGAGGAGGGGCCGGGTCCGGCCGCCCCATCAGGAGGTAGTTTGGGGTGCTGGGTTCGAGGTCAGCTACGTCGCTTGGAGCGCAGCTGAGGGGGGTGGAGTTCAGAACTCCCTCTTCTTGAGCCCACGGTTCTCTCACAGGCTTCTCGTCTAATGTCAATAGCCTCTCAACGGGCTGTACGAGAGAGTGGCCTGTGTCGCTCACCTTCGTGTACAGGCAGCGTGTAGATGTGGGTTGGCTGGCAAGTCCGTAGAGGGGGCCCTGGAGCGTCCACCCCAGTCGGGTCTGAACCGCGACTGGGCATCCTTTGGGTCCAGTGTGGGCCGCCTCGATTGGGACAATGAGGTCCGCGTGGTCGGAGCCTATGAGCAGGGTCGGTGTGGTGCCGTCGATGAGCGGTATAGGTAGTCTGCGTAGGTGCGCGTACTTCGCCATCAGCTGTGGGATGGGGTAGTTGTAGCTTGACAGACCTATGTCATGGCTTGTAAATGCCTTAGTGATGCTGTACCGCTTCTCGGGCTGCCCGACCGCTGCTATTGTGAATGAGACGTTTTGGCCCTTTATGGTTTTTAGGTCTCGCTGAATAGTGCGGATTGTCATTGTTTCTTTGGTACCCCGCAGGCCCAACTGGGCTGCGGCGGAAGCGAGGAGGAGAGTCTTTTCAGACCCATCGTCGAGGACGGCGTAAGTGTTCGCAGTAAGTACAGGCGATCTGCCATTCCTCTTTAGCGAAGGACCAATTGTGACTCGTCGGTGGTGGCGCCGACTCGTGGTAGTACGGGTGGCACTGTGGGTCCCCGTGTCTGCTGCGACAGTCAGGACACCAGGGGGTGGTTTCAGGCCTGGTTTGTGGTGACACCACCTCGGCCTGGTACATCACCGTGACGGGCCTACTTTGGTTTCCTGGCGGACGCTTGTTGCTCTCATGCAGGACTTCTAGATGGGCGCCGTCACACTTGCCGCATCTTTTCTTCAGGCGGCACTCGGCTACCATGTGGCCGTGCGCGCAGCGGCGTTTGTCCTTAAGCCACTGACCTATTTCAGCGGTAGTTAGGTCTTTGAAGGCGTCGCACTGTGACAGCTGGTGTTCACTGTCACAGTACTGACAGACAGCCTTCCACTTCTCCTTGTGGGGGTTGTGGCTCGTCTGCCGTGACACAGCCTCGGCTTGGTGCATCACGGTCACAGACCGGCGGTTGTCATTGAACCTCCTCTGTCCATCTCTAGGGCTAGAGCCACTCCACACGAATGTGTCCAATCGTAGGCTGCTGACCTCCCTGGCGAGGAAATCAGCCAGGTCTAGGAGGGATGGTTCTGGGCCGTGGGGGTCACCGTGGTCTCTCTGCCGCCGAAAACGCTCTTGACGGGCGGGCGGGAGCTTCTCCAGTATCCGCTCCACGTTGGAATTTGCATATAGTTCATATCTCCCCTTCTCCTTTTGTGACCCCAGCATCCCCACAAGGGATTGTACCTTGATAGAGAGGTCATCTAGTGCTCTATTGTCTTTGGCTGGGGGGAGGCGGTCGATATCTCGTATTTCTTGGATCACGTAATCCCATATGCGTCCATAGCGCGCGTCGAGGGCCACCAGAGCATCTGAGTAGGGGGTTCTTGAGTTCGAATATGCCAGCGCTATGTTATGCGCTCTGGGCACTTTAAGATGCTTGAGGAGGATGGCATATTTATAAGACTCGTCGTGTACATTGGACATTATAGTCTCTAAACACATGCGTAGTTCCGTGTACTGTGCTCTGTCCTCGCGCGTAAAGTCTGGGAACGTCGGCGTTCCAAGGTAAGATGCCATGGATGGCTGGGACACCGATGCGTGTAGGGGGAGAGGCCTCCTTGGCGAGTCTCCCCGTACGTGGGGTCGTGGGTTAGTGCTGGGTGGGTACCAGAGGCCGGGCCCCCAGGTGCTGCTCCTCGGTGCTGACTGTGTATTAAACTCACCCATGGGTTGGATCGGGGGTTTGTAACGCAGTGGCTCGGGGCTGAGGTCGGGGCTGTACTGGGCCTCCTGGTCCAAGATAGGTTCGTGCCGGTGGGCTTGATGTCCTCCCCCGTCCTCCGCTAGGTCCTGGAATCTCTTAGTTAGTTTCTCTGCGACGTAGGCGGGATCTTCCCGTTGGCTGGGTCCCGTATAGACCGGTCGGGGAGGGGGCTCGGCGACGTAGACAGGTTCTTCCTCTTGGCTGGGTCCCGTATAGACTGGTCGGGGAGGGGGCTCGGCGACGTAGGCAGGTTCTTCCTGCTGGCCGGGTCCCGTGTAGATTTGTCGGGGAGGGGAAGGTGCCCTCGACCCGTGTCGTGATGATCTCCGGGAGCTCCGGGTGGAGGAGTGAGGGGTCACCCTCTGGAGTAGTTGCTCCACCATCTGCGCCTGCAGCCGGTCTCTTTCCATCTCGCGCTGTGCATTGGCGGCGTCGCGCTGTGCATCGCGTTGCGCGTTGGCGGCGTCACGCTGAATGTTTTCTTCAGCCTGGAGGCGCCTCTCTTCCAGTCTGATGGTCTCGCGCTCGTTCTGTTGTTGTGATTGGAGACGTTCTCTTTCTAGTGCTGCATGTTCGCGCTCACTCTGTTGTTGCGCTTGGAGGCGCTCGCGCTCCACTGCCGACTGTTCGCGCGCACTCTGTTGTTGCGCTTGGAGGCGCTCTCATTCCGCTGCAGAGTCTTCGCGCTCACTAAGTGTCTGTGCTTGGAGACGGTCGCGCTCACCCTGGATACGGTCTCTTTCGGTTGAAGCTGTCAGCGTGGCGATTAAGGCTTGCGCTAGTCTCTGGTCAGCCTCGCTGGGGGATGACGCTGATGGAGGTGATCGGGCGCTGACAGGACTTGGTGGGGACCTGTTCTCTTGGCGCGCTCCGAGGTCCATCTCTTGAGCGCTGCTTCTTGATTTCTCCCGCGCCCCGAGGTCCATCTCTTGAGCGCGGTACTCTTCTCTGGGGTGCGCGCTGAGGTCTGTCTCGGGTGCGCGCTCTTGGGTCTCTTGCGTTCCGGGGTCTATCCCGGTGGCGCTTTCTTTATCCTGGGGCGCTCCGGGGTCTATCCCGGTGGCGCTGTCTTGAGGTATAGTCACGTCATGTCCCGCTTGTTCCCCCCCGTGAGCTAAGTCAGTTTCGTTTGAACCCACTGGGGTCTCTACTGGTGGGGCCGACAAGTCGATAGGATTGGGCATGCTTAAACTATCAGTTTTATCCGTGCTTAACGTCTTTTTAGATAAGCTAGGAGGTAAAACGAAAGCGTAGTCCTCCAGGTGTGGAGGTGGCTGACGTTTGCGCCGAGGGCGCTCTAGTTTGGGAGAGCCGTCTGGAGAGTGTCCGCCGCTGGCCATATCAATATTAATATGATATTAAAGATTACTGATACCCTCCGGCTCGAAGGACCAATTGTAACTGAGGGGTTACAAAACCCTGACTGTATTAAAGATTGTGATAGATTAAACCACTGCTAGGTATGTACTTTAATTACTGGCCAGACAGTACATCTAATATATGGTAGACACTCATAATAACACGGCACTGACAAAGAAATATCATTTGAGGGTATTTATTATTATGCAGTAATTGTTACAGATATGAGAATTAGGGTCGCGCTTGTATGGCGAAGAATAAGCATAAAGTCAGTCAGTAGCATAAGTCAATGGGAATAGAATAATTCCTACGATGGGTACTAGGCTAACGCCGCCTGGCGTAGAATGGCGATTAGAGGGGGAAACGCTGGTACCGCTGGAGACAATGGGGTTCCTCCCAGAGTTGTAAGCTCTGGAGGAGAGAGGAATGTTCGGATACTCAGTCTGATCAATTGAAGAAGAAGGGGATTCACGTACAGAAGCCAGTCCTTGTAATCCAAAGCAAAGCAATAACTGTAATCCAATTGCCCAATAGCAATGATAATAGCCAGCTAGCCTCAGTCCATGAGGCCAGCCCGAATGTAGATCCTCACGGTGTTAAATCCAAACGACAGTGGAGATTAACGATGCTCTTCTCCGGGTAGTACGTTCCACAATCAATATAATCCAACCAATACTGGTTCTGCAATCGCCGCCGTCGGTTCTCCTGTGCACATGTCCAGTAGGTTCTCCGACTAGGCCTCCTCGTGTGCTGGTACCAATGTATTTAGTCCACGCGCACTGGCTAAGGTCCACTAGCTAAACGAACGAACTGCTGGGTAATGCTGCACACGAACGAACTGCTGTTGGCACGATACACAATAATTAACGACTCTTTACTTCACATTAAGCTAAGTCGAACTTGACGTTACTGCATTAAATCTGACACTTTACTATTCACTTCGCACGTGGTTCTCAACGCTCTGTTAGACGAACTGCTTCTCACTACATTAGAATCACACTGAACGTGATGAACAACTCTACTGGTGTTCGCACCTGCCGCGCTATATATACTTAAGTGGCTTCTAGTGCCAAAACCTAACCACTTGCCCGGAATCAATGCGCTGCCAAGGGCATGTCCTGACTTGCCCAGACTCGCCCTTGAACCTGTCTGAGTGCGAGACCGTCAGGGGGCATTATTCATAAGGAAAGCGAATATTACTAGGATTTACACGCAGGCTTAAAGGGATATAACGTGTATATATAAATAATATACAAGGTATATAAAACAATAAATGTAGATTCTCAGCTTTAATCTGGCCCTTCACAACACACTGGCTTCCTCTCGCAGACAATGGCGGGGCAGTAGAGGTGTGTGTGTGTGTGTGTGTGTGTGTGTGTGTGTGTGTGTGTGTGTGTGTGTGTGTGTGTGTGTGTGTGTGTGTGTGTGTGTGTGTGTGTGTGTGTGTGTGTGTGTGTGTGTGTGTGTGTGTGTGTGTGTGTGTGTGTGTGTGTGTGTGTGTGTGTGTGTGTGTGTGTGTGTGTGTGTGTGTGTGTGTGTGTGTGTGTGTGTGTGTGTGTGTGTGTGTGTGTGTGTGTGTGTGTGTGTGTGTGTGTGTGTGTGTGTGTGTGTGTGTGTGTGTGTGTGTGTGTGTGTGTGTGTGTGTGTGTGTGTGTGTGTGTGTGTGTGTGTGTGTGTGTGTGTGTGTGTGTGTGTGTGTGTGTGTGTGTGTGTGTGTGTGTGTGTGTGTCTACATGTAGATTTATAGTACAGGAAACAGTGGCTGGTGTCAGTGTGAAACAATAGAGGATTCACTCTGCTCTGCAGCTGTCCTTATGGCACACACACACACGCACGCACGGTGCACGCGCACACACACACACACACACACACACACACACACACACACACACACACACACACACACACACACACACGTGTGCACTTGTACCCTCTGAAAACTCCTGTTTTCCTACCGTGAGGAACTCCCTTCCTGCATGATAGACAGAAAACACTGTGTAAAGAGACTTGTGCACACACACACACACACACACACACAGACACACACACACACACACACACACACACACACACACACACACACACACACACACACACACACACACACACACACACACACACACACACACACACACACACACACACACACACACACACACACACACACACACACACACACACACACGCATGCATGCGTACAGACACGTGCCATGGGGCCATAGGTCATCAGTTCACTGACATGGCTTCAACAGTGAAAACCCTCTGTAATAAAGAGGGGTCAACAGAAATATTTGGGAAAGTGAACAAACAATAGCGATCATTTGTCAAAAAATAAACAAAACAAAGAAAACTTTTTAATCAGAATCGTATTAGAGACCCTACATATATTCACAAAACACGATTCATATTTATTCTAATGTTTATAACGCTAATGAACAAACACTTGATTAGGCGAAGCAGCAGCAGCATGCTTTAAATGCTGCCACCAAGACTACTGCAGGGGGTCAGCACAGAGACAATGGATCAGGAGGTCGTCTGGTAATCCGGAGGTTCCCGGTTCGATTCCCGCTCCTCCCGGGCAGTCTCCTTGAGCAAGACACTTAACCCCTAACTGCTCCCAATGAACAGGTTGGTACCTTGAATGGTTGCCTCTGCCGTCGTTGTGTGAATGTGTGAGTGAATGGGTAAAATGTGAGGAACAAATTGTAAAGCACTATATAAATGTAGCCATTTACCATTTATACTACAGACAGTTGGCCACTTCCTCCATCCCAGCAGAGCATCTTCACATATAAAACAACATTAAAACAAACACAAATAAAAACATGATAGTGAGAGCGCACAAATACTATACATTTCTATGAAAACACACAATATTAAAAACACGATCACTCCATGGTAAGAAGGTTCATTAAAATTATGAATTCCAATGAGGGACTCTTCAAATCAAAAGACAGAAAACATATGTGTACAGTATGTGCCATAATATGCTGTCCTTCATTCATTGGGGGGAACTACTATTTATGACCGACGCGACTATAGCATGTCGCGGACATGTGTGCTCCAATGAGCACCTATTCTAATTTGAATATGTTTTGTAAGATATAATTATATGATATATATATACAGTATATACGATAGATTAAGTATAGCATGACGATATATTAAGTATAGCATGACGATAGATTAAGTATAGCATGACGATAGATTAAGTATAGCATGACGATAGATTAAGTATAGCATGACGATATATTAAGTATAGCATGACGATAGATTAAGTATAGCATGACGATAGATTAAGTATAGCATGACGATAGATTAAGTATAGCATGACAATAGATTAAGTATAGCATGACAATATGTTGCAGTGTGTGTGTGTGTGTGTGTGTGTGTGTGTGTGTGTGTGTGTGTGTGTGTGTGTGTGTGTGTGTGTGTGTGTGTGTGTGTGTGTGTGTGTGTGTGTGTGTGTGTGTGTGTGGTGCGTGCGTGCGTGCGTGCGTGCGTACGTATGCACGCTTGCGTGTGTGTGCGAATGTGAGTGGTTGCGGTCTGAATGGCGAGACGGTGGAGAGATGAACAAATGAAGATAATCAGTGGATTGTATCATCATTCTACAGTACACTCGCAATCAGTGGCATAATTGCACGTATGAGAGTGAGTGTGTGTGACACCGTGAGAATGTGCATGTGTCAAATACCCTCGCTATATGTATATAAATCAGTAATCCATAACGTCCTTTTCTTCATCTCGCCTGTATCTTCATTCATCTTCTCATATGCGACACAGTAGCTACAGCTTGATATTAGGATGTAATAACAGACCCACTTGTACCAGAGGCCAATTGTAGCCTTCGGTGTCATTCTAGTGATGCCCTATTGCCTACCCTCAAACACGGTGGCTATATAATTTCCCTCAGACAATAGCCCTGAGTGGCAGCATTTATAACAAGCTTATTTTGGATTCACCCTTTCCCCCCTTTTATTCTGTTGCAATTGTCGAAGGCCCACTTGAGGTCCGGAAAAAACACAACGTCCCATAAGCCCCCCCTCCCCACCCCACCCCCCAGGGAGCTCAGACAGACCCTGGGAGACAAAAGGTGATATAAAATGCATGAGATTATGGTTGTTTCATTATGTTTTTTTCTCTCCCTTTCTCCCCTTCACTTTCACAATGCGGTAACAGTCAGTCGCCGGCACAAAGCGGTCTAAATATAGGGTTTAGGACTTGTTACACCACTAGCGACGACTGCGGCTTGTAATTGAAACTTTTTCATTCTGCTTGTCTTTCTAACGCCGCGGTCGCTGAAGGGAGATTGGCAGCTTGGAGTGGCCAGCGGATGAAGCGACTGGAGCGCTAATGAATAGAACGCTGATTGCAGGATCCCCGAGACACAAATTACCAGCGCCCGCCGCCCCCCAACGACAGGCAATTACCGGCCCGCCGCGGAGGACGCCTTGTGAATATTCATCGAGGCTCGCTTTGCATATTGATCAACAACTTCAAGAGAGGAGTGTTGAAATGTACAGCCTTAGAGCTAAAGGAAAGAGAAAAAGACAGCCTTTCTTTTTTTGGTCACACATTGTAGAATGTGCCCCTTTAAACATAATGTGGGGAAGATTGTTTTCTAGGCTACTGCCATTGTAATCAGTGTAGAACTATATACCAGTACAGTAGATGCATTTTAAAGTCTACAAAAAGCATTATATCGCTGACAAAAGTCGGAGGAAATGTTCTTATTTAACGTATTTAATTGTCATATAATGTGCATCATCTGAATGGAAGATCTGTGTTACAACTAGTGCTGTCAATCGATTAAAATATTTAATCTGATTAATCGCATGATTGTCCATAGTTAACTCGCGATTAATTGCAAATTAATCGCATTTTCTTTTTCTTTTCTAAATATACCTTAACTCATTCAGCGCCAGATATTAGTCTTGGCCTTGTAGCTAATGTGCCAGGTTTCCATTACATATTTTCACTGTGTGTGAGCACTGTGTATTTCACTGTGTGTGAGCACTGTGTATATGTTTGGAGAGCTATATCTATATTCTATATTATAGCTATGGGGACAATACTATGGTCATTTGTGTCATAGTCACAGCACGAGCGTACTTCACTCCCCCTCCTTTTCCCCTCACATTCACCACACACTCCTCTCCATCCTCCCTTCCATCCACCATGCACTCCTCTTCATCCTCCTCTCCATCCACCACGCACTCCCCCTCATCCTCCCTTCCACCACGGAAGCCTCACGCCCTTATATGGCCAGCATCCCTTCACTTCCCGTCACTCAGCCCAGCTGCACTTCATCCCCCTGATTCACACGCTGTCAGGCACCTCACTCCTCACAGCTGTATCCCATCCCCCGTTGATGAAGACCCTACTTCTACCGGACGACGCTGACCAGAAGTCGTCGTGGTGTTAGTATCACTACCTAGATACGACGTCTCGGCCTGAAACCCTGCTAACCTGCTCTTGTGATTATTCCTTGCTCTAATCTGTTTCTCTTGTGCCCAGGACCCCCGTTCCAGTGCACCTTCCTGCCTGGACATCTCGTGCTGCACAAGGAGTGCTCTTGCTCTCTCTCCCGACACAGACCAGTGTCTTCTGCCCACAGCTGCACTGGGAGTGCACCTGTCCTCACCCCCCCAAGAACATTCTAACCCCTGTCTGTTGCACATTCCTGATGTAATACTTGTCTGGGAAGTACCATTAAAACCCCTTGAAACGCTCCATTCTCCTCTCCTGTGTTCAGCGATTGGGCTGTGTTCAAAACCCACTTCTCACAGAACACCACGACCAAGATGACAGAACCAGCTACACACGAGATCGAGGAATGGAGGAGATTTCAGAAGCAGTCCGTGAGTATTATCAACGGTCAGTCCGCTCGAGTAGACCAACTCGCCCTCTCCATAGACGCCGTCACTGCTCAGCTTACCGCTCTCACACTCGGCTCTGTGGAACGAGATAGACAATACGGCCGTTTCGAGGCATACGTCACGGCTCAGCAAGCCCCACCAGACTCTCCCCCCACTGCTGCGATTCCCCCGCACAGGGAGCCCCACGTCCCCGCGCCAGAGCGTTATGACGGTAGCGTCTCCAAATGGCGTGCTTTTATCTTTCAGTGTTTGCTAGTTTTCGGACAACAATCACACACATTCCAAAGGAATGGAATGGGCAACCGCTCTCCACTTCAATAATTCTCCCCTCTGTGAGTCATACTCCACGTATATCGACAACATGCGCAAAGTCTTTGACCACCCTCCGGGTGGTTCGGATAGAGCCGCCGGCTTATTTACGATCCGCCAAGGAAGTCGCAGTGTGAGCGAATACGCTATCGATTTTCATATCCTGGCAGCTGTTTCCGACTGGGGTGACATGCCACTGCGAGGGGCTTTCCGCCAAGGCCTGAGCGACGTTTTGAAAGACGAACTTGCAGCCAAAGAAAGACCAAATTCCCTAGACGAGCTAATCCATTTGGCCAGGGAACTGGACATGCGTCTCTGTGAATGCCACCGAGAGAATGCTAGCACGGCTCGTCCACCTATACCCTGCCCAACTCGCTCTCCCCGCGCCGTCCGCACTGAAAGTGTTCCCCCGAGCCCATGGACCTAGACCGCTCACACCTCTCCCCCAACGAACGTCGTCACAGGCTCGCTACGGGGGCATGCCTATACTGGGGCCAACTAGGTCACTCCGTTGCCTCATGCTCGCTTCGCCCAAACGACGGGGCTCGACAGTGACGCTGGGCATCTGTTCGAGCCTTGACATCGCTCCCAGCTCCGGTCCAAACATGCTATTCAGCGCCACGCTGTGTTTCAATGGCCAATCATTCCCGCTGTCCGCCCTGGTCGACTCAGGGGCCGACGAGAACCTCATCGACGCTGGGGTAGTCTCCCGCTACCACATCGCTACGGACTCCCTGCCGATACCCCGTGACGCCCGCAGGTTAAACGGAAATATGCTCACGCGAATAACTCGCCACACCGTACCCCTCCGCCTCCTGTTATCCGGAAATCATAGCGAGAGTATTCGTTTTCATGTTACCAGCTCTCCCCACAATCCCATTGTCCTTGGCATGCCTTGGCTCAAATTACACAACCCCGTCATCAACTGGCCTACCGGCTTAGTGACCAGCTGGAGCGCTCACTGTCACGTTGCCTGCCTACAATCAGCTCGGTCGCCACTAGGGGTCGCTGGTTCCCACCTCCCCAACTAAACCATTGACCTGTCTGCTATTCCCCCTGTCTACCATGACTTAAAGGCTGTATTTAGCAAACAACAGGCTCTCTCCCTGCCTCCCCATCGCCAATACGACTGTGCTATTGATTTACTCCCAGGAGCGCCACTCCCCGCTAGTCGCCTGTTCAACCTCTCACGCCCAGAGAGGGAGTCGATGGAGAAGTACGTCCACGAGTCCTTGGCCTCAGGCATTATCACTCCCTCCTCCTCTCCTGTCAGCGCAGGGTTCTTCTTTGTCTCCAAGAAAGATCGTTCCCTTCGCCCCTGTATCGACTACCGGGGTCTCAACAATATCACAGTCAAAAACAAGTACCCCCTGCCTTTAATTGACTCTGCTTTTGAGCCCCTGCAAGGTGCCACCATCTTCACAAAGCTGGACCTCAGGAACGCCTATCACCTTGTCCGCATCCAGGAAGGAGATGAATGGAAGACGGCCTTTAAGACACCACTCGGCCACTTCGAGTACAAGGTAATGCCCTTTGGACTGACCAACGCCCCTGCTGTCTTTCAGGCCCTCGTCAATGACGTTCTCCGCGATGTACTCAACCGCTCCGTTTTTGTTTATTTGGATGACATTCTGATCTTTTCCCGCTCCATGGAGGAGCACGTCCAGCACGTCCGCCGGGTCCTCCAGCGTCTTCTGGAGAATAAGCTGTTCGTCAAGGCGGAGAAGTGTGAGTTCCACGTCTCCTCCATTGGCTTCCTCAGCTACATCATTGAGGGCGGCAAGATCCGGGCGGACCCCGCGAAGATCAAGGCGGTGTCCGACTGGCCCCGTCCCACCAATGTCAAGCAGCTCCAACGCTTCCTGGGGTTTGCCAACTTCTATCAGCGATTCATCAGGAACTACAGCCAGGTCGCGGCACCCCTCACCCAACTCACCTCGCTTTCCGTGCCCTTCGTCTGGTCCGACGAGGTGGACTCCGCCTTCGCCGAGCTGCGCCGGCGCTTCACCACCGCACCCATCCTCCTCCAGCCGGACGCGTCCCGCCAGTTCGTGGTGGAGGTGGACGCCTCCTGTACCGGAGTGGGGGCGGTCCTTTCCCAACGCTCCGTCCTCGACCAGAAACTGCACCCCTGCGCCTTCTTCTCGCGCCGCCTGACCCCAGCCGAGGTCAACTATAACATCGGAAACCTGGAGCTCCTGGCAGTCAAACTAGCCCTGGAGGAATGGAGGCACTGGCTGGAGGGTTCAGAGGTCCCCTTCCTGGTTTGGACGGACCACAAGAACCTTGCCTACGTCCAGACGGCCAAGCGCCTGAACTCCTGCCAGGCCCGCTGGGCGCTGTTCTTCGCCAGGTTTAATTTTACCCTTACCTACAGGCCTGGTTCCAAGAACACCAAGCCAGACGCTCTCTCCCGGCAGTTTGTCCCCGAGGAGGGTCCCGCACACCCCGACACCATCCTCTCCACATCCTGCTTGGTGGCTGCCGCCACCTGGGAGATCCAGTCCATCGTCAGGGAGGCTCAGCGTGCCCAGCCGGACCCAGGTAACGGTCCACCTAACCGGCTTTTTGTCCCTGACCTTGTCCGCTCCCAGGTGCTCCAGTGGGTTCACGCTTCCCGGTTCGCCTGCCACCCTGGGATCAACCGTACTCTGTCCCTGCTGAAACGCCACTTCTGGTGGGTCTCCATGAGAGAGGACACCCGCGCCTTCGTCCTGGCGTGCACCGTCTGTGCTCGTGCAAAGGCCTCCCATCGCCCGCCCGCCGGGCTCCTTCGTCCGCTCCCTGTTCCCGGTCAGCCCTGGTCGCACGTCGCCCTGGACTTTGTCACCGGCCTTCCCCTCTCACACGGTAACACAGCCATCCTCACTATTGTTGACCGTTTCTCGAAGGCTGTGCACTTTGTTGCTCTTCCCAAACTCCCCTCTGCTGCAGAGACCGCAGATCTGATGGTACTCCACGTCTTTCGCCTCCACGGGATCCCGGTGGACATCGTCTCCGACAGGGGCCCTCAATTAATCTCCCAGGTCTGGAGGGCTTTCTGTCGGGCCCTGGGGGCCACGGTCAGCCTCTCCTCCGGGTACCACCCGCAGACCAACGGCCAGTCGGAGCGGGCCAACCAGGACCTGGGATCCGCCCTCCGCTGCGTGACAGCCCGGGACCCTTCCGGCGGGTTGCACCTTCCTGCCGTTGATCGAATACGCCCACAATTCTCTGTCTTCGGCGGCCACAGATCAGTCCCCCTTTGAGTCCTCTTTGGGCTACCAACCCCCGCTGTTCCCTGCCCAGGAGGAGGAGATCGCTGTTCCGTTGGTGCAGGACCACTTCCGCCGCTGCAGGAGAATTTGGGAGGACACAAGGGCCGCGCTTCTCCGCTCTACGGACCAGAACCGTCGCTTCGCCGACTGCCACCGGACCCCGGCTCCCGATTATCAACCAGGTCAGATGGTATGGCTCTCGTCTCGGGACCTGCCGCTCAAGTCCGTTTCCCGTAAACGAACCCCCCGTTTCGTTGGTCCGTACAAAATCCTGTCTCTCATCAATCCCTCTATCGTCAGGCTCCAGCTCCCCTCCCATATGCGGATTCACCCCTCCTTCCATGTCTCCCAGCTGAAGCCGGTGGTCTCCAGCCCCCTGTCTCCCCCTGCTCCAGAGCCTCCTCCTCCGCTGGTCATCGACGACCACCCGGCCTACGTAGTCCGGGAGTTGCTGGACGTGCAGCGCCGTGGCCGCGGCTACCAGTACCTGGTCGACTGGGAGGGCTACGGCCCGGAGGAGCGCAGCTGGATCTCCCGCCAAATGATCCTGGACCCAGACCTCGTCCGGGATTTCCATCGGGCCAACCCTGACAAGCCTGGGCCGCCAGGAGGCGCCCGTAGAGGGGGGGGTCCTGTCATAGTCACAGCACGAGCGTACTTCACTCCCCCTCCTTTTCCCCTCACATTCACCACACACTCCTCTCCATCCTCCCTTCCATCCACCATGCACTCCTCTTCATCCTCCTCTCCATCCACCACGCACTCCTCCTCATCCTCCCTTCCACCACGGAAGCCTCGCGCCCTTATATGGCCAGCATCCCTTCACTTCCCGTCACTCAGCCCAGCTGCACTTCATCCCCCTGATTCACACGCTGTCAGGCACCTCACTCCTCACAACTGTATCCCATCCCCCGTTGATGAAGACCCTACTTCTACCGGACGACGCTGACCAGAAGTCGTCGTGGTGTTAGTATCACTACCTAGGTACGACGTCTCGGCCTGAAACCCTGCTAACCTGCTCTTGTGATTATTCCTTGCTCTAATCTGTTTCTCTTGTGCCCAGGACCCCCGTTCCAGTGCACCTTCCTGCCTGGACATCTCGTGCTGCACAAGGAGTGCTCTTGCTCTCTCTCCCGACACAGACCAGTGTCTTCTGCCCACAGCTGCACTGGGAGTGCACCTGTCCTCACCCCCCCAAGAACATTCTAACCCCTGTCTGTTGCACATTCCTGATGTAATACTTGTCTGGGAAGTACCATTAAAACCCCTTGAAACGCTCCATTCTCCTCTCCTGTGTTCAGCGATTGGGCTGTGTTCAAAACCCACTTCTCACAGAACACCACGACCAAGATGACAGAACCAGCTACACACGAGATCGAGGAATGGAGGAGATTTCAGAAGCAGTCCGTGAGTATTATCAACGGTCAGTCCGCTCGAGTAGACCAACTCGCCCTCTCCATAGACGCCGTCACTGCTCAGCTTACCGCTCTCACACTCGGCTCTGTGGAACGAGATAGACAATACGGCCGTTTCGAGGCATACGTCACGGCTCAGCAAGCCCCACCAGACTCTCCCCCCACTGCTGCGATTCCCCCGCACAGGGAGCCCCACGTCCCCGCGCCAGAGCGTTATGACGGTAGCGTCTCCAAATGGCGTGCTTTTATCTTTCAGTGTTTGCTAGTTTTCGGACAACAATCACACACATTCCAAAGGAATGGAATGGGCAACCGCTCTCCACTTCAATAATTCTCCCCTCTGTGAGTCATACTCCACGTATATCGACAACATGCGCAAAGTCTTTGACCACCCTCCGGGTGGTTCGGATAGAGCCGCCGGCTTATTTACGATCCGCCAAGGAAGTCGCAGTGTGAGCGAATACGCTATCGATTTTCATATCCTGGCAGCTGTTTCCGACTGGGGTGACATGCCACTGCGAGGGGCTTTCCGCCAAGGCCTGAGCGACGTTTTGAAAGACGAACTTGCAGCCAAAGAAAGACCAAATTCCCTAGACGAGCTAATCCATTTGGCCAGGGAACTGGACATGCGTCTCCGTGAATGCCACCGAGAGAATGCTAGCACGGCTCGTCCACCTATACCCTGCCCAACTCGCTCTCCCCGCGCCGTCCGCACTGAAAGTGTTCCCCCGAGCCCATGGACCTAGACCGCTCACACCTCTCCCCCAACGAACGTCGTCACAGGCTCGCTACGGGGGCATGCCTATACTGGGGCCAACTAGGTCACTCCGTTGCCTCATGCTCGCTTCGCCCAAACGACGGGGCTCGACAGTGACGCTGGGCGTCTGTTCGAGCCTTGACATCGCTCCCAGCTCCGGTCCAAACATGCTATTCAGCGCCACGCTGTGTTTCAATGGCCAATCATTCCCGCTGTCCGCCCTGGTCGACTCAGGGGCCGACGAGAACCTCATCGACGCTGGGGTAGTCTCCCGCTACCACATCGCTACGGACTCCCTGCCGATACCCCGTGACGCCTGCAGGTTAAACGGAAATATGCTCACGCGAATAACTCGCCACACCGTACCCCTCCGCCTCCTGTTATCCGGAAATCATAGCGAGAGTATTCGTTTTCATGTTACCAGCTCTCCCCACAATCCCATTGTCCTTGGCATGCCTTGGCTCAAATTACACAACCCCGTCATCAACTGGCCTACCGGCTTAGTGACCAGCTGGAGCGCTCACTGTCACGTTGCCTGCCTACAATCAGCTCGGTCGCCACTAGGGGTCGCTGGTTCCCACCTCCCCAACTAAACCATTGACCTGTCTGCTATTCCCCCTGTCTACCATGACTTAAAGGCTGTATTTAGCAAACAACAGGCTCTCTCCCTGCCTCCCCATCGCCAATACGACTGTGCTATTGATTTACTCCCAGGAGCGCCACTCCCCGCTAGTCGCCTGTTCAACCTCTCACGCCCAGAGAGGGAGTCGATGGAGAAGTACGTCCACGAGTCCTTGGCCTCAGGCATTATCACTCCCTCCTCCTCTCCTGTCGGCGCAGGGTTCTTCTTTGTCTCCAAGAAAGATCGTTCCCTTCGCCCCTGTATCGACTACCGGGGTCTCAACAATATCACAGTCAAAAACAAGTACCCCCTGCCTTTAATTGACTCTGCTTTTGAGCCCCTGCAAGGTGCCACCATCTTCACAAAGCTGGACCTCAGGAACGCCTATCACCTTGTCCGCATCCAGGAAGGAGATGAATGGAAGACGGCCTTTAAGACACCACTCGGCCACTTCGAGTACAAGGTAATGCCCTTTGGACTGACCAACGCCCCTGCTGTCTTTCAGGCCCTCGTCAATGACGTTCTCCGCGATGTACTCAACCGCTCCGTTTTTGTTTATTTGGATGACATTCTGATCTTTTCCCGCTCCATGGAGGAGCACGTCCAGCACGTCCGCCGGGTCCTCCAGCGTCTTCTGGAGAATAAGCTGTTCGTCAAGGCGGAGAAGTGTGAGTTCCACGTCTCCTCCATTGGCTTCCTCAGCTACATCATTGAGGGCGGCAAGATCCGGGCGGACCCCGCGAAGATCAAGGCGGTGTCCGACTGGCCCCGTCCCACCAATGTCAAGCAGCTCCAACGCTTCCTGGGGTTTGCCAACTTCTATCAGCGATTCATCAGGAACTACAGCCAGGTCGCGGCACCCCTCACCCAACTCACCTCGCTTTCCGTGCCCTTCGTCTGGTCCGACGAGGTGGACTCCGCCTTCGCCGAGCTGCGCCGGCGCTTCACCACCGCACCCATCCTCCTCCAGCCGGACGCGTCCCGCCAGTTCGTGGTGGAGGTGGACGCCTCCTGTACCGGAGTGGGGGCGGTCCTTTCCCAACGCTCCGTCCTCGACCAGAAACTGCACCCCTGCGCCTTCTTCTCGCGCCGCCTGACCCCAGCCGAGGTCAACTATAACATCGGAAACCTGGAGCTCCTGGCAGTCAAACTAGCCCTGGAGGAATGGAGGCACTGGCTGGAGGGTTCAGAGGTCCCCTTCCTGGTTTGGACGGACCACAAGAACCTTGCCTACGTCCAGACGGCCAAGCGCCTGAACTCCTGCCAGGCCCGCTGGGCGCTGTTCTTCGCCAGGTTTAATTTCACCCTTACCTACAGGCCTGGTTCCAAGAACACCAAGCCAGACGCTCTCTCCCGGCAGTTTGTCCCCGAGGAGGGTCCCGCACACCCCGACACCATCCTCTCCACATCCTGCTTGGTGGCCGCCGCCACCTGGGAGATCCAGTCCATCGTTAGGGAGGCTCAGCGTGCCCAGCCGGACCCAGGTAACGGTCCACCTAACCGGCTTTTTGTCCCTGACCTTGTCCGCTCCCAGGTGCTCCAGTGGGTTCACGCTTCCCGGTTCGCCTGCCACCCTGGGATCAACCGTACTCTGTCCCTGCTGAAACGCCACTTCTGGTGGGTCTCCATGAGAGAGGACACCCGCGCCTTCGTCCTGGCGTGCACCGTCTGTGCTCGTGCAAAGGCCTCCCATCGCCCGCCCGCCGGGCTCCTTCGTCCGCTCCCTGTTCCCGGTCAGCCCTGGTCGCACGTCGCCCTGGACTTTGTCACCGGCCTTCCCCTCTCACACGGTAACACAGCCATCCTCACTATTGTTGACCGTTTCTCGAAGGCTGTGCACTTTGTTGCTCTTCCCAAACTCCCCTCTGCTGCAGAGACCGCAGATCTGATGGTACTCCACGTCTTTCGCCTCCACGGGATCCCGGTGGACATCGTCTCCGACAGGGGCCCTCAATTAATCTCCCAGGTCTGGAGGGCTTTCTGTCGGGCCCTGGGGGCCACGGTCAGTCTCTCCTCCGGGTACCACCCGCAGACCAACGGCCAGTCGGAGCGGGCCAACCAGGACCTGGGATCCGCCCTCCGCTGCGTGACAGCCCGGGACCCTTCCGGCGGGTTGCACCTTCCTGCCGTTGATCGAATACGCCCACAATTCTCTGTCTTCGGCGGCCACAGATCAGTCCCCCTTTGAGTCCTCTTTGGGCTACCAACCCCCGCTGTTCCCTGCCCAGGAGGAGGAGATCGCTGTTCCGTTGGTGCAGGACCACTTCCGCCGCTGCAGGAGAATTTGGGAGGACACAAGGGCCGCACTTCTCCGCTCTACGGACCAGAACCGTCGCTTCGCCGACTGCCACCGGACCCCGGCTCCCGATTATCAACCAGGTCAGATGGTATGGCTCTCGTCTCGGGACCTGCCGCTCAAGTCCGTTTCCCGTAAACTAACCCCCCGTTTCGTTGGTCCGTACAAAATCCTGTCTCTCATCAATCCCTCTATCGTCAGGCTCCAGCTCCCCTCCCATATGCGGATTCACCCCTCCTTCCATGTCTCCCAGCTGAAGCCGGTGGTCTCCAGCCCCCTGTCTCCCCCTGCTCCAGAGCCTCCTCCTCCGCTGGTCATCGACGACCACCCGGCCTACGTAGTCCGGGAGTTGCTGGGAGTGCAGCGCCGCGGCCGCGGCTACCAGTACCTGGTCGACTGGGAGGGCTACGGCCCGGAGGAGCGCAGCTGGATCTCCCGCCAAATGATCCTGGACCCAGACCTCGTCCGGGATTTCCATCGGGCCAACCCTGACAAGCCTGGGCCGCCAGGAGGCGCCCGTAGAGGGGGGGGTCCTGTCATAGTCACAGCACGAGCGTACTTCACTCCCCCTCCTTTTCCCCTCACTTTGAAATATGAGTTTATAGAAATATCAGCGCATCGAGTCGAAAAAAGAAACATAACTTGAGTGTAGTCTTTTGAGCGAAGAGACCCAGGGCTTTCGATGGGCTTTCGAATGTCAAAAAACTACACTTCCCAGCAAAATGACGGAGCAATTTACATTATAAAAAAGTAACTGTACTTACAGTAGATTTCATTCACGTTTTTTGCTGCCCTGTCAGGGGCGCCTGGTGGTACTAAATCCAGATTGAACTCTGCCATTGGAAATAGGAGATTTGGCCCGATCCATAGATGTGTGACTTGGCCATAAGGTCATTTATAGGACTGATATTCTATATTCATATTTCAAATTGCATGTGTCCGGATGGAAAGATTCAGTACTGTATCTACAAAAAAACCTGTAAATCATCTGCTCTATATTAATTTGCCTATATACACATTATCTCAAGAAGGTGCTGAATGAGCTCAATGGCAAATTTGCAGGTCTGGTTAATGTAAGCATTCACCGTCAAAGATGACATTTTTTTATTAAATAAATTACAATTTACTCAAGCCTAGTAACAGACACAATGTTTCTGACACTGGGAATACATTCCCTGAGATCCATAGATGTCACTAGATACCAAGAACATGCAAAACTGCTGGGTGTTGTAATAGATTAAACACTTTCTTAATAATAATAATAATAATAATAATAATAATAATAATAATAATAATAATAATAATAATAATAATAATAATAATAATAATAATAATAATAATAATAATAATAATAATAATAATAATAATAATAATAATAATAATAATAATAATAATAATAATAATAATAATAATAATAATAATAATAATAATAATATCTTAGATTTATATAGCGCAAATATAAAGTAAAAAGAAAAGAAAAAAGAAAAGAAAAGAAAAATAAAGAAAAGAGGGAAATCAGGCAGTCATTTACAAATTTGGTGAAGAGGTGGGTTTTTAGTTAGGATTTGAAGGAGTGCAGGGATGTAGCACTACGGATGTTTGGAGGGAGTGAGTTCCAGAGGGTGGGTGCGGCAACAGAGAAGGCTCTGGGACCTACAGTCCGCAGGTTGGTGGTGGGGATGGAGTGGAGACCGGAGTCATCTGTGTAGAAATCTGTTGACTAATGGTACAGCGAAGCTTGTACTACAATCTTTGGTCTTATCCTGCCTGGACTACTGTCCTACTATATGGTCTAACGCCTCTAGGCTTGACCTGAACAAACTCCAGCTCGCTCAGAACAGGGCGTCACGCCTCGCTCTGCGCTGCTCTGTGAGGAGTAGTGTTGGAGGGATGCATGCCGCGCTGACCTGGATGACAGTGGAACAGAGGATGGCATGTAGCCTGGTAACTTTTTTGTTTAATATTTGGAATACTGGGAAACCGGAGGGTTTGCACTCACAACTGTACCCAACTAATATGAGACATGGATATACTGTACCACAAGGCAAGCATTAGATTCATGCTTTACTTTACCTCTCCCAAAAACAAATGCTCTGAAAAAGACGGTAATGTATAGAGCAGTTGCTTATTGGAATAGTATCCAGAGAAATATAACTATGGTAAGGAACAAATCAAGCTAAAAAAAGTTTAAAATTGCGCTCAGGAATTTTATATATATAGCGCTTTTGCCTGACAATAGGCAAAAGAAAAACAAAGAAACATAGAACCACATGGAAACAGGGAACAATATGAATACACAAGAACATAGAGTCACGAGTAACAGTAACAAATACAGGAGCCAGTAGGGGAGGCAGTCGGGAGGTAAGTAAGGGAAATCGAGGGGGGGGGGGGGGGGGGGGGGGGGGGGGGTGTTCCAGAGTCGGGGTGCAGCACGTGAGAAGGCCCGATCACCAAAACCTTTTAGTTTGGATGACAGGACGGTGAGGGAAGCAGTGGAAGAGGACCGGAGGGATCGGGTGGGGCGGTAAGGGAGAAAGAGGTCAGTCAGGTAGGGGGGGGCCAGGCTATGGAGGGGTTTGAAGGTGAGGAGTAATAATTTGAACTGTATACTTTCCTTAATAGGGAGCCAGTGGAGAGAGTGTAGGACAGGAGTGATGTGTTGGTGAACAGGCGAGCAGCCGAGTTCTGGACCATCTGAAGTCTGTAGAGGGAGCGGGAGGTGATACCAGTGAGGAGGGAGTTGCAGTAGTCTAGGCGGGAGGAAATGAAGGCATGGATGAAGGATTCAGCAGCGGGGGGGGAGAGGCAGTGACGGATTTTGGCGATGTTGCTGAGGTGAAAGTAGGAGGTTTTGATGACGGAGCGGACGTGGGGGTCAAATGAGAGGGTGGGATCCAAGATGACGCCGAGGTTGCAAACTGTAGACTCATTCAAAAAAACTCCTCAAAACCCACCTCTTCAACTTGGCATTTAACCCCTAATTTCCCACTTTGAATGTTGTGTCTGTCCACCATGTTTGTTTTTCCCCCCCTATGTAAAGCGACCTTGGGTATTATGAAGGGCGCTATATAAAACAAAGTTATTATTATTATTATTATTATTATTATTATTATTATTATTATTATTATTATTATTATTATTATTATTATTATTATTATTATTATTATTATTATTATTATTATTATTATTATTATTATTATTATTATTATTATTATTATTATTATTATTATTATTATTATTATTATTATTATTATAGCATAACGGTCCCATTATTGCAACAGGTTGTAGATTTAATAATGCATTATCAAAAAAAATATGTATGCAATTTAGACAAACAGGTGAACTAGAGGCAGAGAAAGACAGAAAGGTTCAAGAAGGGAGAAGCCTTTGCAGGGATTAATATGGGAATGGGTGTGTGTGACGACCAACCAGTGCCACTGTACAACAGCATTTTAAAAGTAATTGCAGCATACAGTACAATATGTTCTGTACGCACAAATATATGAAAGAAAAACATTTGAAAATGAGACCCAATGTTTTGCATATCAACTTGACACAAACGTAAATGAGTTTTGTTATTTGATGATTTGTTGATTGATTGATTGATTGATTGATTAGCTCAGGCCCGGACTGGCCATCGGGAGCACCGGGAGTTTTCCCGTGGCCTGGCCTGCACAGATAAAAAAAGAAAAGAAAAAAAAAGATTATAATTTTTTGTTTTTTATAATTTTTATTTTTTTTGCCAGGCCATTGTTTCTAGTTGTGGCGGCGGCGCGGCGCGATAGTTAGATAACCTAGGTGGGTGGGGAACAACCAGGATTTCACTCAGGGGTGCAGTGCTGGGCATACGCGGTCAAACGACGTTTGGGCTTCGTCACTGAGGCCGAAGTGCGCGCATCCTATTATTATGCAAAGTCTAGGTGGTAAGTGCCGGCGCGACGACACAAAAATGACTCGTCGCCGGCACTTATCACCTAGACTTTGCATAATAATATTATACCGACAACCAAATACAAGCTCTGTAGGTGGGGGGTTGCTTGATCTCTCGACTGGAAGGATGAGACAAGGTGTATCATCTGTTCTGTGCGCAACCGAGGGAACATGTATGCGCGTGCGCGGGCGTTTGGCCTTTGCCCATATTACGACTGCACCCCTGATTTCACTGTCTGCGACAGAGTTGGAGAACTATCTGACCCTCGGATCACACACACACAATGGAGCCGTGCTGCCGCTTGTGATTGGTGGAGGCGGGACCAGGCGATACAACTGATTGACAGTGGAGGCGGCGAATGGAATGGCAGATGGCACTCTGCAGAATACTGTAACAGCCAGGCAGTGAGCCAGGTAGTTTTGTAATAATGAAAGGTCTGTTATTTAATGTTTGTGTAAGTGTAACGGAGGTACCGCAGTATATCCACAGTCATGAGGTACAAGTCGTGAAGTGGCTGTGGACGTTAAGCGGTACTGCAAGTAAACTCACTCCCCAGAGGCATCCAGACCCGGAAGCAAGAAGTGAATTCACTTCTTGCTTAGTGGTCTGTGATGCCGCCCGCGGCGCCGGCGTCCGGGGTTCAACTCCCACTCAGGGCGATCCCTTAACAGGGGTCGAATCGACTTTAAACACAACGCAGACAAGATCAGACCGGCTACATAAGGGCTATTTTAACTGTTGATGGGTAGTGCATCAGTAAAGTGAATATGGTATTGTGCTCTTGCTCTGTTTGAATAGGTGGAGAGAGTGGTTAACTGTATTATAATAGTAAATAGACAAATATGTTGTGCTCTTGCTTTTTTCTTTTTGAAGGTGGAGAGAGTAGCATTGCTAGTGCCACAACAGTTTTATTTGAGGTTCATAACAGTACATTGTACTAAGCAATTGTTGGCTCATTAGTTTGTGATTCACATGCACTAAAATTCACCAGAATGCAGGAAATTAAGTCTTTGTAACAAAAAAAATTCTGGTGGGGGACCCCCAGACCCCCCGCTTAAAAAGTGGCCTGACTGGGGCTATATTTCGCGCTATATCTCCCGGTATGAATTATTTCCCCAGTCCGGCCCTGGATTAGCTTGATATGTTATTTCTGACAAATGGGGGCTGCTTGACTGCAAATTCCCGGGCTGATTTTTGTTGACTGCTGCCAAGTCATTTGAATCCTAGAAAGTGGACCAGGCAGAACATTTATTGGGAACCCCTGGTGTAGTGTGTATGGTCATGTGACAATGCACAGTCTAATCCTAGGTCAAACTATCCTAGGTAACTACACTACACTACACTACACTACACTACACTACACTACACTACACTACACTACACTACACTACACTACACTACACTACACTACAATTACTATACATTACACTACACTACAACTATACTAAACTACACTACACTACACTACACTCACTACAACTACTATACATTACACTACACTACAACTACTATACATTACACTACACTACACTACACTACAGCGGCACGGTGGTGTAGTGGTTAACACTGTCGCCTCACAGCAAGAAGGTCCAGGGTTCGATTCCCGCTTGGGGACCAGGTTTCCATGATGCCAGGTACTCAGGTGGGGTACCTCCCAGGCCTTTCTGTGTGGAGTTAGCATGTTCTCCCAGTGCTCGCAAGGGTTTCCCCCCCGATAAGATAAACCCAATGGAAAAACATGCACAACAGATCGCTAACGCTGTGGCGTCCTTGATGAAGACGGACAGGAGCACTTGGATTGGTCCCTGGGGCGCGGCTCACGTTGAGGCCCTATCTGCTCCTGGCTGCCCATGGGGGGAAGGACAAAGGGATGGGAAAAGTGCAGAGAGACATTTCATTGGCGACTCAGTGCATGTGTGTGTGTGTTCCTGTGGGTCGCCCATCTCGCGTGTGTGTTAAACTGCATGACAAATAAAGACTTCTAGTCTACACTACACTCTACACCACACCACACTACAACTACAACACGCTAGGCTACACTACACTACAACTACACTACACTACATTGCAACTACAGCTACACAACACTACAACTACACTACACTACAATACACTACTGTGTAGTCAGTGAATCAGGAAGTAGATTGATTATCTGGTAATCAGAAGGTTCCCAGTTCGATTCCCGCTCCTCCCCGGCAGCGTGTTGAAGTGTACTTGAGGGAGACACTTAACCCCTAACTGCTCCCGATGAGCTTTGCATGGTCACCTCCGCTGTTTGTGTGTGTGGCTGTGTGAATGAATGGGTGAATGTGAGGCATACGTTGTAAAAGCGCTATATACATGTAGTCCATTTACCATTTACACTACACTACACTACACTACACTACACTACACTACACTACACTACACTCCTGAGCTCCAAGTAAAGAAACTGAACATGGAAGGGCCTCTTTCAATAACAATGGAAAAACAAGAGGCCTGCCAGGGGTTAATGGAACCAAATAGAGAAAATCAGGACAGCATGGCACTGAAGTTCTCTGCCTCAAAACAAACATCCAATGATCACATTAGCGCTGGATCATACACATTATGATTATTGTCTAGTATTTCCTGACGTATATGAGCCTCCAGCCTTAAAGGTCTCTACTTTATTTGATTTATTCTTCTGGGTAGGCTGGTGAAGGCGATGATAGTCACAATGTGCTGGTTTTTAGATGTGAAGCACCTCTGGCAATGTCACTCACTCAGTCGCTCACTCACTCACTCACTCACTCCCGCAGTCACTCAGTCACTCACTCACTCAGTCACGCAGTAACTCACTCTTGCTCGCTCGCTTACTCACTCACCCAGTAACTCACTCTCACTCACTCACTCACTCACTCACTCACTCACTCACTCACTCACTCACTCACTCACTCACTCACTCACTCACTCACTCAGGATTAGCCGCTCTGCCCCTAGTGGTGGCTCACAGGCAGCGTTGTGTGAGCTTTACATCCCTGGCACTGTGTGTCCTTGTTTATTAAGGTTTTCTTCATTTCTCCGCTGTCACTTGTTCACCAAGTGCACCTGGATCCTTTTCTTTTTCATTTTCAAAATATATTTTATGATGTATTTATGATCCAAACCTGATTTTGCATTTATATAGCACTTTTATCCAAAGCGCTTTACAACTTTATGCCTCAAATTTGACTGTTCACTCACACTCACACACACAGACCGCAGAAGCAACCATGCAAGGTGCCGACCTGCTCATCGGGAGCAGTCAGGGGTTAAGTGTCTTGCTCAAGGACACTTCGACACACTGCCCGGGAGGAGCGGGAATCGAACCGGGAACCTCTGGATTACCAGATGACTGATCTACCTCCTGAGCCACTGTCGCCATCCATCTTACTTTACATGACATCTGTATTTCCTCAGTAGAATCCAGGGGCCTTTAGAAATCATCCTGTGATCCAACCATGCCCCCCCCCCCCCCCCCCCGCCCCCAGCCAGTGTTTGGAGAAATACACGCCCTGGTTTCTCTATCCAATGATACAACGAAGATTCAATCTTCGAAGAAGAAAATTACAGACAATGACTAGAATTTTTGCAAAAGGAAAAACAAACAAAAAAAGCTTAGATAGAGTGTTTCATATTCATGTCTCTCTTCACAACGGATGATTGAAAGATTTAATTTCATCTCATTCTCTCTCTCCAATGGGAACTCATTTTGATGTCTCTTTCTGCTCGCTTTTGTTTCTCTCTCCCTCTCTCCCTCGCTCTCTTTATCCACACACACGCACGCATGCACGCACGCACGCACGCACGCACGCACACACACACACACACACACACACACACACACACACACACACACACACACACACACACACACACACACACACACACACACACACACACACACACACACACACACACACACACACACACACACACAGCTCCCATTCAACGCTCACCAGCTACACAGATCCATATCTTAAATATTACCAACCTCCGATAACCATCTCCACACACACACATTCTAAGTGGTCTGACGTGTTTCCGACACACAAAAGCAACCTGCACTCAAACAAGGGGGGGAAACCAAAGTGGATGATAGAAAAAAAAAAAAAAAAAGAAAGAAAGAAAGAAAGAAAGAAAGAAAGAAAGAAAGAAAGAAAGAAAGAAAGAAAGAAAGAAAGAAAGAAAGAAAGAAAGAAAGAAAGAAAGAAAGAAAGAAAGAAAGAAAGAAAGAAAGAAAGAAAGAAAGAAAGAAAGAAAGAAAGAAAGAAAGAAAGAAAGAAAGAAAGAAAGAAAGAAAAGGGGGAAAAAAGAAAGGAAAGAATGAGTGCAGGTGCTGACCTCCAGAGTTGCTCACATCTGTCCACCACAGATCCTTATCACTGATTGGCGAGCGGTACTGAAATCTACCCATCAACGAGCGACCTGGGAGCCCAAATTAAGCCAATCAGGGAGCGGACCTGGTAAAATCGACCCTAAAGCCACAATCAACAGAATGCAAACCACAGGTCTGTATCCAGATTCAAATTCAGATTTGGATGACTTTATTGTCCATTACATTTCCATAAAATGGAAATGCAGCACTGCACACTCTATTTAGATTGTGAAAGAGCGGACAGGAACACATGAACAGAGTGGTTATTCCAGCCGTGATCCCCAAAGATGACCATGGGTGTACTGTAGATCTGTGGAACTAAGTTAAGATACATACAGTAAAGCCATTCTTTGGTAGAAATAAATTGCTGCATGCTCTCTTCAAGTGTCCATATAACTGCTGCCACACTGCCTCACGTGTAAGATATCTTAGTAAACAATAGTTGATTTTCCATAATTTCATAATTACATAGGCATTTTATAACTGTGATATTTGTTGAGCATGAGGCCATATCCCTCCCTCGCCTCTCCCCTTGATGTACAGTAGGTGGGCTATTAACTAGGGATGTCCGATATTATCGGCCTACCGATATTATCGGCCAATATTAAATTTTTTTTTTTTAAATATATATATTTTTTCATTTATTTCACCTTTATTTACCCAGGCAAGTGTAGCAGGGTGGATTATCCCTGCTTTATGGGAGTGGATGTACACTGCCACCTGGTAGTGGGAACGCAGCAGATCTGGGTCCGGCTGAGTCCCCGACTGTAGAGCAGGAGTATTGGAGTGGAGGTTTAGCAGAGGGAGTGGATGGGGCCTAGGATTCACTAACCTAGGGGTGGTGCGCTGGTCCTTCTTGCTCTCCAGGGCGACTCGCAGTAGTTCCCCACACACCCACACTTCCCTCAATACTTCCCGCGCCCTCCCACACCCGATGACAGTAAGGATGGATGATATACGTTCTCCCCAAAGCAGTACCCTTCCTGATTGACGAGCAGAGACCTGTCCCAATGATGCATAGGCAGGGAGTGGGGAAAGGGTTAAACAATCAAATGCATTACCCGGACAAGAAGGGGTTAAGACAACAGACGCAGTAACAGACACGCACACAGTGCTCCCATTTAGCTCTCTTTACTGAAAGATTTATCCTGTCATTAACACAAGGCACAAGGAATAAATCTCTTCCCACGCTGGGCACCATACGGTAATGGAACCCGTCCCTTTAAGGGTTGAAACACTGGGCACCTAGTGCTCTCACTCTATGGTAATGAATAAAGTTCTTCCCACACTGGTCAACATACAGTCATGGAACCCGTCCCTTTAAGGGTTGAAATACCTGTTCATTCCCCCATAGGTGGGGAGAGAGGGGAGGAAGAGGGAGAGTAAGTAAGTAAGTAAGTAAGTAAGTAAGTATTTATAAAGCACCTTTCATACATGTCATGTAGCTCAAAGTGCTGTACACAATTATAGGCATATATAACGATAAAAGCAATAAAGTCATAGTGATCAGTTAAGATCAATGTTAAAAAATAATAATAATAATAATAGTAACGTAAAAATGAAAATAACGTAAAAACAGTCATTTGCTTACCAGTTTGGGAGAACAGGTCCGCACAAACATTTCCGCTCAGTGGCAACCGGAAGTGCACTAAACCAATGCACTTGTATGGTAGGTAGCAATGTTTAGGTCTTATAATGCTAGTGTAGTTACGTTTTTATCAGTGGTCATAGTTGGGTCCATAGTGCTTTACCAAGTCCCATGGATCCATCAGTGGCCGTGTATTGTGTGCGTATGTACCCGTTCGCTCATGTGGTCAGTGGCCAGAGTTGGGTCCACAGGACTTATCCAAGTCCCATGGACCCATCAGTGGCCGCGTCTTGTGGTAGAAAGAAAGAAAAAGAAAAACGTATAAAGAAAACAGTACAGAGGGGTACTAGAGCTACTCAATGGGATTTTATAAAGGAACACACGTTATCACACCACATTTAAACCAAAAGACAGTGGAACCCCTGTTGAAAACAAAAGTCCTATCTATAGCTTGCATTCCCCAAAATAATAAAGGTCAGGCGCCCCTAATCACTGCTACCAGTGTCGGTTCAAAGTACTGATTCTCTTCGCCCTTAAAGGGCACGCTCTGCACAAAGAGAATGTCTACCGATAGAGTTCCAGCACTCGGAGCGCTCACTGTGACTGGCTTGAGTGTACTTAACCAAGGGCTGGCCTGCTCTCACCACCGAACGTCCGTGTGGTGAGATGGCCGTCGAGAAGTCCTGTGATAGCAGGAGGCGGGGCTGGGTTGACGTTAGGCAGGTGACTGCTGGAGGTCAACGGCTCGGAGGGGCTGGAGGTGCGTGCAGTCCGGCGACGTCCGTGGAGGGGTCCGCTGCTGGGCTGGAGAGGTGGAGCGACACGCGGGCTAAACTGTGGTGCTAGGCCTAACTGAAGCTAAGCTGTGGGTCGGGACGACCCCCTGTCCTGTCGCTTATACTTTAACTAAAACGCAACGTGTGCAATATCTACAGCACTCTTCGGCAGTAGCACGTCTGCTTCTTTGTTCACAATGTCTCTTTAGCATTCACTGGAAGCTAAGCTATCGCATATTCCATTACTAACCCGCCTTGTGACTGGGTTTATATTCCGCATGTTTAATGTCTGGAGCTCCAGCTCCAAGCGACCTCTTGCTTCTCTGGAAAACGATGAAGAGGAAGTTCCGCCGCAGGCGCTGCACCCTGAGCCCATCCTTTTCACCTGTGTCTCCCCTGCCCAACGTCACGACCAGCTCCCCCTGGCGGTACCTGTATCATGTCCCACTATTAAGTGTCAATGTTAGGATATGGAGGATCAAGAGGGGTCAGCAAGTTACACAACGTCATCGTGAACACAGTTGAATGCAAGGAATTAGAGTTAGACACATTGAATTATTGTTAGACATATTCAGGTGTCTACATGTCCCCCTACTTTAAACTTGCCAAGTCCCAATGCAAGTTACACAACCTTCAGTTTAGTGGAGTTACACCAGTGAAAAACGCATACATGTACACAGTCCTTAGACCAACAATTTCACACAACTGTTCACAATTTGCAAACACTGTTCAACGAACACACTCTTGAGCACATAGTCGTGACGATACCGGGCAGGTAACCGACCTCTAGTACTCCTCTGTGGCCGGAGTGGTCCTCCCCCCCCCATTCCAGACCCCGTGTCTGAATCGTCCGTTCCCACCGACAGGTCGTCGGCAGCGGCCTCGTCCTCTTGAGCTACAGGCTGGTCGCCTGAATCGGCCTCCTCGCCTCCATCTACGCCGTCCTCCCCTGATGAGTCCGACTCCACCTCTTCCCCCGCGTCGGGCACGATCTCTGTGATGACCCGAGGGGACCTGGTGGGTTACATACTCTGGGACACGGTTCCCGAGGACGATAAACGGCGGGCTCCTCGTCTGTCTCGGAAGAGCTCTGCGAACGCGTAGGAGTCCTCCGGGGGACCCGCGCACGCCCTTCCCGGTCGGAATTGGGAAAGGTACAGGGCTTGAGCTGGTCCCGATGGACAGTCTTCTCCGGGCCCCCTTCTTCAGGCCTGACTGTGAAGACAGGCGTCCCTTCGTGGCCCTGTGCAACCACCAGATAGGGGGTAGGTTCCCATTTGTCTTGGATCTTATTTTTTTTTTTTTAATTTTTTTTATTATTGCAAAACAAAACTTATTAAAAGTCAGTACTCAACACACAATGTATAATGAAACTTTCAGTAAAGGTGGTTAAAATATATGCAAGTACAGAAACAGGATAAAACAAAAATAGTCAATAATAACATTTTAACCGTATACAGTGTATATCCAGCGAAGTTACAATTATATAAATGTTAGTATATAATATACCCCTAATACCTATTTTCTAAAACCCTACACACATATGCTCCAGCTCAAACCCCCCCCTCCCGGACCCCCTCTTGGATAGTACCTCCATTATCCCTCACTCCTAACCAGACATCACCATTATAGGCTAGCTTTTATTCTCTCCACCACTTCTAACCACATTGACATTTTGGATTCATTGAGCCCCAGAATTCTTGCTGTAGATATTTCTTGATATATCACATCGAGATATGTAAGAAACCACACTTTCCGGCACATTTTTTCCGGTTGAAACCAACGTGATGCGATCAGTTTTTTAGCTACTGTGATACCCGATAAAACCAATCTTTTTAGTTGTGGATTCACTGCAAACTCAAAAACATCATTCAATAGCAATACCGCGGGGTGTACAGGTATATTCCAAAATACGAGTATTGATAATTGTTGGGACACATCTTTCCAGAATGCCTTAACTGGTGGGCAGTCCCAATACATGTGCATAAATGTTCCTTCGTCCCCATTTGTACATTGGGAGCATTTGGAGTCTTGTATAAGCCCCATTTTGCACAGCCTTATAGGAGTCAAGTATGTCCTGTGAATATAGTTCAGATTGATTTGTTGATGATCCGGGTTCCTTGATGTAAGTCGGACATTTGCCCAGGCTCCTTGCCAATCAAAGTCATTTTCCAGGTCTGGTATATCCCTCCTCCAGACATTGTCTAGTTGAAGGGTTTCATACGAGGACGTTAGTAATTGGTAATAAAAACCTGATACAAAACCTCCCAATGTATCTCTTTCATAGAAAAATTTGTGGTATCTGTGGTGTTCAATTGGTATGTGTAATGGAACACCGTGAGATCTCATACAAAGTCGTAACTGTATGTAAAAAAGCCATGTGGACTCGGTGAGGTTAAACTTTATGCATATTTCAACATAACTACAGAGGCCCTTGTTATTAAAAATATCCCCTAATGAGTGTATGCCTCTTTCTTCCCATATAGGGAATCTTATAGGTCGTTTTCCCATTAAGAGAGCATTGTTATTGAATATGGGAGTGTGATTATGCCATACTTGAGGGTTAGGAAATTTCCTTTGTGTTTCCCGCCATGTCCTGATTGCATGGGTTATTATTGGGCCAAATTCTCGCTCACAATGCTTGATTGAAAGTTTAGTGTATGCTATGTCTTTCAATCTCTGTGGGGCTACTATGTTTTCTTCTAATTTTCTCCAAGATACCAAAGCCTCGGGGTCAAACCATATCTTCTTCAATGGTCTTAATGTGAAGGCATTAAAATATTGTAAAAAATCTGGGACTGCCATGCCACCGTCTGCTTTATTTCTCTGTGCGGTGGATCTTTTTATGCGAGGTGGTTTGTTATTCCAAATAAATTTGTATGTGGAGGTTTGTAATCTTTTCCAGTAGCCCTCTGGAGGAGGTAACGGAAGCATTGAGCTGAAGAAATTGATTCTTGGTAATACATCCATCTTAACTATTGATACCCTTGCCTGTACTGAGTTTTTAAGTTTTGCCCACCTGTCCAGGTCGTCCTTGATTTTGTTCTGTATTTTTGTGTAATTGTGCTTCACCGTTTGTCTTATGGTGGGAAATATTTCCACACCCAAGCATCTGAAATGTTTGACCATGGGTATCGCACCTGGGAGGGTTGTCTCTTTTTTTGCACTGGTGTTAAGAGGAAGAAAAGCCGACTTAGGCCAATTTATTTTAAATCCCGATAAATCACCAAAGTTCTCTATCAACTTGAGTATAAGCGGCAATGTGTTGTTGGGGTTTTGCATGAACAATATTACGTCGTCCGCATATAAACTAATTTTATGATGTGTGCCCTTGATTACTATTGGTTCTATGTGTTGGGATTGTCTTATAAATTGTGCTAAAGGTTCTAATGATAGATCGAATAGTCCGGGACTAAGAGGGCAACCTTGTCTGGCTGAGCGTGATACCGGAAAGATATCGGAGATGAATGTGCCTGTTGTAATCCTGGCCGATGGGTCCTTGTATAGTACTTTAATCATATCAATGAAACCTTTTCCTAACCCCATCCTTTCCAATACTGCCCATAGAAACGACCATTCCAACCTGTCAAATGCTTTCATAGCATCCAGGGATAGTATCGCCTTAGGTGTGATGTCCTCTTTGTCTGTATCTAGTACGTGCAGTATTCGCCTTATGTTATCATTGATCAGGCGACCTTTTATGAAGCCTGTTTGGTCCGGATGAACTAAAGACGTCATATGCTTTTGCAATCTGATGGCTAATATCTTAGAGTACAGTTTGACATCGGTTCCGAGGAGGCTTAAAGGACGGTAACTACCGCATTCAGTGGGGTCTTTGTCTTTTTTGTGAAGAACTGAAATGAGTGCGGTATTTTGGTGTTCAATGAAGCTTCCCTCTTTGACTGAGTATAAGATCATATTTAGTAATAAGGGTCCAAATATGTCCCAGCAAGAAATGTACATTTCTGATGGGATACCGTCAATTCCCGGAGCTTTGCCGTTTTTCATTCCGGATATGGCCTTCTTGAGTTCTTCTAATGTGATCGGTACTTCTAACTGTTTAGCGTCTTCATCCGTAAGTTTAGGGAGAGTAATTTGATTAAGATATGTGTCTAATTTGTCTTGATCAAAGGACGTTTCTGAGTTATATAAATCGGAGTAGAATTCTTTGAATGTATCGTTTATTATTTTGGGTTCTGTTACTAGAGCTTGTTGTTTCCTAATGGCAGTTATATCTGCAAATTTTGCATTAATTCTTAGTCGCATGGCTAATAGGTGACTAGGTTTAGAACCTTGGAAGTACTGCTGTTGTCTAGTGCTGCGTATTTGCAATTCCGATTTTTGTCTGTACATTGCTTTGATCTCTGTCTTTAGAATGTTAACTTGGTTATCTAGTCTAGTAGAGTTGTTGTATTTTAAAGAATTAAAAAGCGTTGAGTAAAGCGTTTCCATTTCAGACAGTTTTGTGTTTTGATTTTTGCGCAATATGGAGGTAAATCTATCCGAGAAATCCTTGATCATATTCTTTACCGACATCCATAATATTCTGGGATCTTGCACCGAGTTAGCATTATCTTGTAGGAATACTGTGAGAGCTTCTTTAATTTGTGTAATGAATTCCTTGTTGTTAAGCAGCATCGAATTAAAACGCCATCTTGGGGCCCGGGTAGATAGTGTACCAAATGTTGCTTTCAGGATTAAGTAGCAGTGATCTGATAGCGCATTGGGTGTCATTTCCACTTCATATTTATCAAATATTCTCGGGGATGCAAAGACGTAATCAATTCTGGATAGTGTGTTGTGTCTCGCCGAACGACAGGAGTACTTGCGGGTCATGGGGTTAAGTGAACGCCATAAATCAGTTACTCCTGTTGATTTCGACCAATCTTTTAATGCTTTAGATGAATTCTTTTGTTCGCTGGAGAAGGAAAGGTAAGTTTTGTCCATCCTTGGGTTCCAAATGGCATTAAAATCCGCACCTATTATATATGAGTACTCGGGATGGTTTAACATTTCTCCTGTTAGTGAAGTGAAGAAACCCACTTCGTACAAATTCGGGGCATATACCGCTGCCAATGCAATTTTCCTGTTATTGTGTATAATCCTAGCTATAGTTATGCGCCCCTCAGCATCCGACCATACCCCTTTCAATTCGATATTTAATTTGCGTCTGACGACTATGGCTACCCCTCTAGTTCTCGTAGCAAAAGAAGAGTGACTAATATTATGGTATATGTTATCCGCTAACGTATTTATGTCTCCCTCTAAAATGTGCGTTTCGCTTAATAGAGCCACGTCCACATGTTCTTTTTTCATCAGTGTAAGCACGCTTTTGCGCTTGTGTTGTTTGTTTATCCCACCGGTGTTCCATACCATTATATTCAAACTAGCCATAGTCTATGCATGTTTTCGTGTAGTTTTTGGTAATGTTTCTGGAGTATGAAGCTACAATAGATGCACATCCAATTAATGAGGTCCCGTTGAGAGCTGAGCTTAAAAACATATATATATACAAATAAAAATCCCCTATTTTCCCCTCACCCAGAAAGTCGAACATGCCTGTGTTCCAAGAACACATCCTCCGCAATTGACTTTCTCCCATGGTCCACCGGATTGCCCAAACTGAGCATTGTAATCCTAATTTTCCTATGCTCATTGCCATAGGATCTAACATTTCCATTCTATTGCAATAGAATGTCGCTTTTGGTCTTGCACCTTCCCTTACTGTAATGAAGTATTGTGATAAATAACCTAAAGATAAAAATAAAAAATAAAATAAAAAAAAGAGAATAAACCTTTATCGACATATTCCTTTGAACCCTCCACCAACGTGTGGGGGGAAAAAAAAGGAAAAGATTGTAGAGCAATATTGACACCTTAATGTGAAGAACATTGGAAAAGAATAATGTAAATTAAAATATATTAAAAAAATATAGAGTAATATTGACACCTTAATGTGAAGAACATTGGAAAAGAACAATGTAAGTTAAAATATATTTAAAAAATATAGAGTAATGAGAAGAAAAAATTAAATAAAATAAAAATCAATGGAAAGATATAGATAAGGAATAAGAGATAAATAATTATCAACGTGGAGAAGCCACTAGAACCGATTTAACTGATTAGATAAGATAGACTTGGATGTCTTGGATCTTATTACGACCTCTGGGTCGATGGTTCCTCAACAGAACCCGGTCTCCGGCCCTTACGAGCGAGCCTCTGGACTTTCGGTCGTAGATCCGTTTGCGTCTGTGAGACGTATGCTTAGCTGTGGCTCCCGCGGCCTCCGCAGCAGCCTTCAGTCGCTCGTGGTGTCTCTGGACCCACTCGTCCAAGTTCTCCGCATCGCCGTCCATGGCATCTTTGCCACCCAGTACATCCCTGGGCATCCTTGCATCCCTCCCGAAGAGCAAGTAGAAGGGGGCGTACCCCGTGGAAGAGTGCACGTGGCAGGTGTTCTTTCCAGTCCCGCTTCTTGTCCTCGGGCAAGCTACGCAGCATATCATGCATGGTCCGGTTAAATCTCTCGCATTGGCCGTTCCCCTGGGGGTGGTAGGACATAGTACGGCTCTTAGAGATCCCGTAAAGTCTACAGAGTTCTTTGATGACGCCAGATTAAAAGTTTCGACCTTGGTCGGCATGGAGCCGAGCGGGGCAGCCATAGTACACAAACCAATGCCGGATGAGTGCGGAGGCGGTGGTCTTGGCGGTCTGATCTTTGGTCGGGATGGCGATAGTGAATCGGGTAAACATATCGGTCAACACCAGGACGTTCTCATAGCCGCCCATCGACATCTCCAACATGGTAAAGTCCATGGCTAGGACTTCCAAGGGCGCAGTCACGTTGGTGCAGGTCATCGGGGCCTGGGACTTAGGGAATACGTCCCGGTCCGCGCCTCGGGGCTCAGGCGAGCACGGACTCCTTCCGCCGGGGCCACCTGGCCTGGTTGCCTCGGGTCGATTGCTGAGACTTCCGGCGTCTCAGTCCGTTCCTCGGGGCCCAGCCGAGTACGAACGCCTTCCGCTGTGATCGCTAGAAAGTCTTTTTCTGTGTCCACTACTTCTGGTTCTTGCCTCATCGGGATGCGTGACAAGGCGTCGGCATTTTGGTTGAGTCGGCCGGGCTTGTAATGTACTACAAAGTCGTATTCTGCCAGCTGGGCGACCCAGCGCTGCTCCACCGCCCCCAGATTGGCCGTGTCCAGGTACCGCAAAGGGTTGTTGTCGGTGACGGTGACCACGGTGAATTGGGAGTAGAGCAGGAGGTCTTGGAACTTCTCGATGATCGCTCACTTCAGGGCGAGGAGCTCCAGCTTGAACGCGCTGTAGTTCCGGTCGTTTCTTTTGGACCCTCGTAGGCCCCTGCTCGCGAAGGCGATGACGCGCTCTACGCCCTCTTGCTTCTGACTCAGCACGGCTCCCAGCCCCAAGTAGCTTCCGTCCGTGGTCACTACGAAGGGGAGTTGGAGGTCCGGATATGCCAACACCGGTGGCGTCATTAGGCACCCCCGCAGGTGATCGAAGGCCTCCTGGCACTTTGGAGTCCATTGGAAGGCCTCGGTCCGGCCTTTAGCGAACCCTTTCTTTTCTTTTCCCATGAGGGCATGCAGTGGTTGCGCCACTTGGGCGAAGTGAGGCACGAATCGCCGGTAGTACGACATGAATCCGATCACTTGTCGCACTTCTTTCGCCGAGCGTGGTGCCGGCCAGTCCTCCAGGGCCTTTACTTTGTCTGTGTCGACTTGGACCCTGGCCACAGATACAATGTGTCCAAGGAATTTTACTTCCGCCTTGAGGAGGAAACACTTCCGGGGCTTGAGTTTGAGGCCATGTTCGCGGAGGCGTCTGAACACCAGGTCCAGCTTCTGACAGTGGCTCTCGAAGTCCCGTGAGAACACCAACACGTCGTCCAGGTAGACCAACAGGACATCGAAAGCCAGGTCCCCTAACACTGCGGTCATCAACCGCTGGAACGTCGCCGGTGCATTGCACAGCCCGAAGGGCATACGGGTCCACTGATAGAGGCTGAAGGGTGTCGTGACGGCCGTCTTTTCTTGATCCTCCTCCTTCACCGCCACCTGGAAGTAGCCGGCCGTGAGGTCGAGGGATGAGAAGATTTTGGCTGTGTCGGTCGGGTTTAACAGCCGCACAGGCACCCTCCCATTTAGGGCGTGGGCCACTACATTGGCCACCAGTAGGCCGGGCGGTAGGTTGGCACTCGGAGTACTCTCGAGCATTACGGGGCGTTGTATCGGCCCTGGACGTTGTAGCGGCCCTGGACGACCACTTCACTGCGGGGGGGAATGACCACCGGGTCTCGGCCAGCCACCTTCACGTACCCCCTTCTCTCCAGGGCGGTGCACCCCTGTTTCTCGTAAGCAACGGCAGAGATGGAGCGATGACGACCAGTTGGGCGTATCCCCTCCATTCCGGCGAAGAGGTCGTACACCCCGCTGAGTATGTTCATCCCCAGGAGGCCCGGGACGGCGTTTCCTGCGGAGCTGCAGTGGGGGTCGTCTTTTACTATGAACACACATTTTCCGGGGAACCTCATCCCTAGACACTCCACGTCAGCGAAGAGGCACCCCACCACAGGGATTTCTAAGCCATTGTCGGCCGTGAGGGTGACCCAGGTGGCGGAGGACAGTCTCTTCTTCTTGAATTGCTGCTTGAAATGGGTTTCGGTCATGGTGGTAACCTCGGATCCGGTGTCTAAGAGGCAACAGGTCTTGACGCCGTCTATCTGCACGTCTAGGGTGTAACAGCCCCCGTATACGTCTTGGGTCTCTGGGCCCGCGGCTACCGAGTCGACGGCTCCTGCCGCAACGGCGTCGATCGCCCCCCGTGTTCTAGATAGGCGTCCCTGTGAGCCCGGAGCTTCGGGCGCGGGGGAATGTGCTGGGTGCGATCCGCCGGCCTGGAGTGGACATTCTCTACTGATATGCCCCAGCTGCTGACAGGCGTAACAGATCAGTCTTCCATCCTCGCTCCGGCGGGGTAATCTACGCGGGGTAGCGGGCACGTCTCCCCTGGGACTGCGTCCAGTGAAGCCTCTTTGGGGCACGTCTCGCTCGGAGTGCAGGGCCCGGAGGAGCAGTTCTTGGCCCGCGACCAGCTGGCGGATGGATTCCTGTAGTCCGTGGAGGGGTCCGCTGCTGGGCTGGAGAGGTGGAGCGACACGCGGGCTAAACTGTGGTCCCCGGGGCGCGGCTCACGTTGATGCCCTATCTGCTCCCGGCTGCCCATGGGGGGAAAGGACAACGGGATGCGTCTATTCTTAACCCAAACGGTTCATGCGTTTTGCGAATCTGATTGGCCACTGACGTTTCTGGTCATGTGACATGTGCGCCCAATCGCGTGACGCGCCCATTTCCGCCTCGACCAGCAGCAAACCCTAACCCTAACCCTAACCGTTCTATCGCCATGCTCTAAGACAAACTCTAACCTTAACCAACTTCGAAAGAGTGCCTAAGCTTAACCGGGGAAAGAACTTGCCGTCAGACGATTGGTGCGACCAGAAACATCAGTGCCCAATCAGAGCGCAAAACGGGGAACGCGGAAGCATGCACCGTTTGGGTTAAGAATACAGGCCAACGGGATGGGAAAAGTGCAGAGAGACATTTCATCTGCGACTCAGTGCATGTGTGTGTGTGTTCCTGTGGGTCGCCCATCTCGCGTGTGTGTGTTAAAAACTGCATGACAAATAAAGACTTCTAGTCTAACAAATTAAATTAATTATGTAATGTTAATTACCTGAAATTATTCAGTTATTGGGGGGGGGGGGGGGGGGGGGGGGGGGAATCCTGCATATATCGGTATCGGTTGATATCGGTTGATATCGGTATCGGAAATTAAGAGTTGGACAATATCGGTATATCGGTAAAAGCCAATATCGAGCATCCCTACTATTAACCCTTTCACTACCACACTACAGACGGTAACCTTTGTCCTGTGGCAGTGAAAGGGTTAACCTTCTGTAG
>NC_140175.1:75724577-75754577 GCF_963971535.1 Notolepis coatsorum
ACACACACACCACACACACACATTATCAATAGGACTTATCAACAATTTCAGTCAATTTGATTTTCATCTTCAGGTGGTGGCATAGTTCATCGGATCTGCATCTCCAACAGTCTTATTTCTGAGATAGAATTTTTTTTTAACAAACAACAACTTTGATATCACATGTAATAATATATCACGCACAACATAACCCAGAAAATCTTTTTCTTCTCATTGTAATAACTTCATCAGATATTTTCCCCATAAGAGCCCACCCCAGTAGTCCAGAGGCCCAACCTACAATTATATAGTAAGTAGCTAAGTACACCTTTCAGGGACTGAGGGGAAATAATCGGTTTATAATAACTTTAATATGCTGCGAGTGCCGTTGTGGATTAGCTCTGTGTACAGTTTGAGTAATTGCTATATGGTGGTTTCATTGAGCACTATGTGTTATAGTCTTATAATAGACAAGGGGAGTGGTGCTAATATAAAACAGTATACAGTCACATTATTATTATATATATATTATATCAAGCAGTGGGCGTCCAGGCCAACTGACGTCATGTTACAACTCCACAGCAATCAACCTTTCATTCAACCCAAATGTGAATGGTGCCTTCCCTGAGAGATGCTGGTGGGTGTGTTTACTTTCTTTTTAAAGCAGAGTCATAGTCTCACATTTGAAATTCTCCTCTTCACTAAAGCAACATTGGTCTGACTGACATCAGATTGATTTGGACATCTTTTTGCATGTTAGCTCCAGAGTTGTGATTCTGTATCATGTGCTTTTAGAACGTCTGTTATCTCACGATGTCACTGTTATGGAGGGCATTGTTACATATTTGGTGCCAGTCCTTTTTTTTTTATCCTGGAGAAGAAAAGGCAGCAACCTGGTAGAAACCACCTGTCTAAACAATGGCTGTAATCCAGGCCGGTCCAGTCCTGCACAGCCAGGCACAGCTTAGTCCAATTCATATAGCTAAACATATGAGGTCTAGTCATGATGGGTAAACAACTCATTGGTTGTCATGGAACCGCCGTTCTAAAGGAACGGTTAAGGGTAGGGTTAAGGTAAGGGATAACATACTTTTAGATGAAAATCAACCCCCGTAAAAACGTCCTTCCAGGCGATGGGATGTAAACACAGAACCTAAAGAATTTGGCTCCCAGAGCTTGTTGCCGGGTCACTGAACTTCCTTCTGCATTGTTGCCAAGGAAACAGGAGTGTTTTGTTGTTGTTGACTAGACCTGAATCATTTCTAGGCCTTGGTCTAAACCAAACGTCTTCATCCTGAGCCAATCCCACCCATTGCAAACCAGACCCGCTCTGTGGACAAGGACGTTAACAGGTCCGCTCCTCCACCTCTCCTCCTCTCCTCCGTCTCTCCTTCTCTCCGCCGCCTCTCTCTGTTTACATTCTGTTGGCAGGAAAGCTGGAAGTGTTTGTCTCAGCTCTGCTCCGCTCTGTTCTCACTGGGAACGATCAGACGATTCACTTTTTAAACTATTTTGATATCATGCTCTGTGGAGAGTTGCTGTTTCCCTGAGAACAAGACTTGCCTCTGGGCTCTGGGGCCCCGCCACACTGCCAGAGGGATAAACAGAGAGAGAGAGAGAGAGAGAGAGAGAGAGAGAGAGAGAGAGAGAGAGAGAGAGAGAGAGAGAGAGAGAGAGAGAGAGAGAGAGAGAGAGAGAGAGAGAGAGAGAGAGAGAGAGAGAGAGAGAGAGAGAGAGAGAGAGAGAGAGAGAGAGAGAGAGAGAGAGAGAGAGAGAGAGAGAGAGAGAGAGAGAGAGGAGAGAGAGAGAGAGAGAGAGAGAGAGAGAGAGAGAGAGAGAGAGAGAGGAGAGAAGGAGAGAGGGAAATTCATTCTCATTCATTAAGTGACTACTATCAAGTAGAATGACTCATCTTAGGCTATATCTGCAATGGCCGGAAATCCTTCTAAAGGCATGTGCAACATGTTAGCCACTGGACTACACATAACATCTATGGTATAAAAGCCCCCCAGATTTTGTGAAACACATTGGGTGTACTCCATACACTGTAAAAAACAAGATCATTCGACACACTGCACAAGAGTACTGTAGAAAACACGATTATTCTATACACTGTACAATAATACTGTAGGATACATGATCATTCAATGCACCGTACTGTAAGATCTAGAGTACTGTAAGATACAAGATATAGAGTACTGTATAATACAGGATTATTCAACTAATGTTGTCTTGCGTCTTGAAGGTGTGTTTTCAGATTTCACTCAAATCTATAGGCAGCAGTGTTGGCTAACTAAATTAAATCAAATGGAAATAAAATGCGAGATACTTAACAAGTCTACATCACCCTACAACCACATCCTGGAGTCACTGTCAACAGCATCAACCAGCTCAGATATCGCTTTATGTATAAACTTCCTAAATTCTTCAAATACGGGGGAATTCAAAAACAGTTATGGAAAAAAGTTATGGAAAAGATGCACACAGTATGGTTCTCCACTTAAGACCGTGTTTTGAGAAAACCTTGGAGTGAGTCTTTAAGGAATGGAGATTGTTTTTATGCAGGCACAGGTATTTTTCTTGCAATAGTTTTTGATGCACGTGCGACGATTAATCCTCTTCAGGGATTGATCTAATCCTTACCCCATTAGTTGTTGTTTTTCTGTCTGAGATGCTCTTTTCTTGGGTGGCTGGTGGCTTTTTATTCCTGGTTCTGCTTTACTTTTAGAGGACATCCTGTTGTCTGTTCTTTGTCAACAACTGCAAAGCAGAACTACATCAAACAAACCTGCTCTAAACTACATCAAACAGCAGTAGTAATAGTTATCAGACAGGTTTACCTAACGTTACCTGCTCCAAACTACATCAAACAGCAGTAGTAATAGTTATCAGACTGTTAGGGTTTGTAACCGACCTCAAACGCAACGGCACAGAGAGAGTTGTTCAGAGTTAGCCAAAGCAAGGGTGTATTTATTTTCAGAGTTACAAGATGGAATGAAGTTGAGCAACCGAACAAACGGGGAATCTGGCATGTGAAGATTGTTGCGGCTCTGCAGATACTCCCAGTAGGTGGTGGTGAGGAATTGGCTTGTGACGTCTGAAGCGGCTCTGCAGATCCTCCCAGCTTTCACTCCCGGTGGAAACGGAGAGAGAGAGAAATCAGAGTTAGCCCAGCGCACAACAGAAGCAGAGAGGTGACTGATTCAGTATATATCCAAGTGACTTGATCTTCGGTGTACCACACACACGTTAGCAGAGTCCAGAGAAAAAACAATACGGTAATCCAAAGTGTAAATCCAACACAAAAATAGGTGAGAACAGTACAAACAAAAACGGGATCTCTTCGGTGTTTCACAAACACACAAAAAACTGATGATCCAAAAAGAACTGTTTCCAAAAACTCACCAGAGCGCAACGCGTAAAGCGGGCAGATAACGAGGCGCAGCTCCGAAACGGGGAACCAGGTTCTCCACAGGGAAATCTCCACGAAAGTCCTGGAGAGCAAAAGACAGGAAACAGCGACGGGGAAGGCAGGCAAATGCAGGAGTAATTCAGAACGATCCAACATCGATAGTAGGGGGATCAGAGTATATAAAGCCACAGGGCGCTGATTACAAGCTGTGACAGCTGCGGGATGAAATTGATACTTGCTCCAGAAGCGTGTGGCGGGGAAAGCACCAATCAACACGGCACCTTACAGGAACGGAGCGTGTGGCGGGGAATGCAATTAATCAACAAAGTACCTTAAAGGAACGGAGCGTGTGGCCGGGAACGGACCAATCATCACAGTACTTTAAGAAGCCTGTGGTGGGGAAAGAACCAATCCTCACACAGACAGGTTTACCTAACGTTACCTGCTCTAAACTACAACAAACAGCAGTAGTAATAGTTATCAGACAGGTTTACCTAACGTTACCTGCTCTAAACTACATCAAACAGCAGTAGTAATAGTTATCAGACAGGTTTACCTAACGTTACCTGCTCTAAACTACATCAAACAGCAGTAGTAATAGTTATCAGACGATGTAGGATGTAGTTAGTGTTAGTAGACTATAGGCTAATACTCACCACCTGATGGTTTTTCTAATTGAATACCTCTGATGTTGTACAGTGAGGGAGACAGGTTGATGTTGTACAGTGAGGGAGACAGGTTGATGTTGTACAGTGAGGGAGACAGGTTGATGTTGTACAGTGAGGGAGACAGGTTGATGTTGTACAGTGAGGGAGACAGGTTGATGTTGTACAGTGAGGGAGACAGGTTGATGATGTACAGTGAGGGAGACAGGTTGATGTTGTACAGTGAGGAGGTTGATGTTGTACAGTGAGGGAGACAGGTTGATGTTGTACAGTGAGGGAGACAGGTTGATGTTGTACAGTGAGGGAGACAGGTTGATGTTGTACAGTGAGGGAGACAGGTTGATGATGTACAGTGAGGGAGACAGGTTGATGATGTACAGTGAGGGAGACAGGTTGATGTTGTACAGTGAGGGAGACGGGTTGATGTTGTACAGTGAGGGAGACAGGTTGATGTTGTACAGGGAGGGAGACAGGTTGATGTTGTACAGTGAGGGAGACGGGTTGATGTTGTACAGTGAGGGAGACAGGTTGATGTTGTACAGTGAGGGAGACAGGTTGATGTTGTACAGTGAGGGAGACAGGTTGATGTTGTACAGTGAGGGAGACAGGTTGATGTTGTACAGTGAGGAGGTTGATGTTGTACAGTGAGGGAGACAGGTTGATGTTGTACAGTGAGGGAGACAGGTTGATGTTGTACAGTGAGGGAGACAGGTTGATGTTGTACAGTGAGGGAGACAGGTTGATGATGTACAGTGAGGGAGACAGGTTGATGATGTACAGTGAGGGAGACAGGTTGATGTTGTACAGTGAGGGAGACGGGTTGATGTTGTACAGTGAGGGAGACAGGTTGATGTTGTACAGTGAGGGAGACAGGTTGATGATGTACAGTGAGGGAGACAGGTTGATGATGTACAGTGAGGGAGACAGGTTGATGTTGTACAGTGAGGGAGACAGGTTGATGTTGTACAGTGAGGGAGACAGGTTGATGTTGTACAGTGAGGGAGACAGGTTGATGTTGTACAGTGAGGGAGACAGGTTGATGTTGTACAGTGAGGGAGACAGGTTGATGTTGTACAGTGAGGGAGACAGGTTGATGATGTACAGTGAGGGAGACGGGTTGATGTTGTACAGTGAGGGAGACAGGTTGATGTTGTACAGTGAGGGAGACAGGTTGATGTTGTACAGTGAGGGAGACAGGTTGATGATGTACAGTGAGGGAGACAGGTTGATGATGTACAGTGAGGGAGACAGGTTGATGATGTACAGTGAGGGAGACGGGTTGATGTTGTACAGTGAGGGAGACAGGTTGATGTTGTACAGTGAGGGAGACAGGTTGATGTTGTACAGTGAGGGAGACAGGTTGATGTTGTACAGTGAGGGAGACAGGTTGATGTTGTACAGTGAGGGAGACAGGTTGATGATGTACAGTGAGGGAGACGGGTTGATGTTGTACAGTGAGGGAGACAGGTTGATGTTGTACAGTGAGGGAGACAGGTTGATGTTGTACAGTGAGGGAGACAGGTTGATGATGTACAGTGAGGGAGACAGGTTGATGATGTACAGTGAGGGAGACAGGTTGATGTTGTACAGTGAGGGAGACAGGTTGATGATGTACAGTGAGGGAGACAGGTTGATGATGTACAGTGAGGGAGACAGGTTGATGATGTACAGTGAGGGAGACGGGTTGATGTTGTACAGTGAGGGAGACAGGTTGATGATGTACAGTGAGGGAGACAGGTTGATGATGTACAGTGAGGGAGACAGGTTGATGATGTACAGTGAGGGAGACAGGTTGATGATGTACAGTGAGGGAGACGGGTTGACTAGCATCTGCACTCACCGGGTCATCTTCAGGTCAGTGGGTCAGGTGCACTTGCTCATTTTGGTCAATCCAGGCAAAATGCACAGAATATTAACTTGAAAATGAATCTGACTGGTAAACCTTGAAGCAATGCCACCAACAATTGATGCTCTCCAGTTCCATTTGATGTGAGTACAATATCAAGCAATGGTTTGGAGAAATCCACACTGTGCCGTAGCTTCCTGCAGCTGTGGACATGGGGTGGAAACATGGTGATTCAGGACTACAACCCATTCTGATGTCATTGAATTTGAGTCCAATCCCAGTAGGTGCCTGGAAAGGATGTTGTGTGCATAGTGCATACCATAAGACGCTGTGGTCGAAAATATTCATAGTTCATAGTTCTGTTATAAATACATATTTCTCTGTAGTTTAACTAGTCAAGCCATATAGGCAACAGTCTGACAGTGTTCTTAAAACAACGGCCAAGGCCCAGGACAGTTTTACTTAGATCTGACATGTCCAAGTAAATCACATCTTGTTCTTTTTTCTTGTTGTCTTCATATCAATCTTGTGACAGATACGACAAAACCCCTAATCTCATCTTTGTTTACCTTTCTTGTCATCTGTTATTAATTTGTCATCTTTTGACGTCATGTCAAACTATACATTTATTGTAAGTCTGACCAGAGCTCTTTCTCACTTTTTGGTCAGACGCTCTTATTAACCTGTCTCTGATTGTAAACTGAGGATACTCTTTCTGTGGCCACAGAAACAAAAAATATACGATGTTATATTTTTATATACAATTTGACTCAATTGAATTTCTACAGTTCACTGTCTTGACCCATTTAAAATATTCCACAACAACACGTTGTTGTAAATGTCACACATCCGGGTTGCGATGCACAGCAATGTGTGCATGATGTCAGAAATGATGAGTGTGATCAAACATCTTGCGTGAATATGTTTTAGTCCAACACAGTTTATTCTACCAGACATCAGGATGAGAGGCATTTTGTGAGTGAGACTCTTTCATGGTACTATTTCTTTTGTATCCATGAATTCAAAAACCCTGACCTCAATAGTCCTTGGCCTTAACCATGTGGTTCATTGGCCATTGGAAGGGATGTACATAACATATTTCCCTGTCATGCCTGAATAAGAATCAAGGAGTATTTTGGGGTAACGTTGAGAACCTTGAGCATTGTTCCATGGATTGTTGTGTAATTCATTTGTAGCTAATTTGCATAATTAAGCATCTGGCTTATCACTGATCACATTCTCAGACCCTCAAAACACAAGTATAGACAGTAATTTATCATGTCTGCTTACCTAGTTACAGAGATATTGGGGGGAACATTTCTGTAATGGTGGCAATGGTGGTTCGCTTGGGAACCAGGTTTACTGGATTCAGCATACCTGAATTATGCTAAAGCTGGTTTCCAGATTTTTCCCAAAAATGATGTGACTGACATGCAGGTGACAGGTGACATGCAGATGACATGCAGGTGACAGGTGACATGCAGGTGACAGGTGACATGCAGATGACATGCAGGTGACAGGTGACATGCAGATGACATGCAGGTGACAGGTGACATGCAGGTGACAGGTGACATGAATGACGAAAAGAGGAAGGTACAGAGTAACCAGGGGCACTTTTATCATCAACCTCCAATTACTGGGAAGATACTTCAATGTCCAATGATGAATGTGTTCTGTTTCATTCCTTCCCGACTGCCAGTGCACTTTGCAACATGGAGATTATACCCTCAGGTGGTTGGCATGGTTCAGCCAGCATGGCTTGTGAAAACCAGTAGTATCATATATATTTTCGCTAACGTTACCGTATTACTCTACAAGACGTTGAAATCCGTGCATCAATCGGAAGCACCTGGGAGTTAATAACAAGTGCGCCCAGAAACTGAAACAGAAGGTTTGGCATGAGGATTGGAATGAGTTGTAGCAGAGAGAATACAGTAAGTAACGTTGGCAAAAATGTACAACCTAGTGGTTTTCACAAGGGTGGATTACCTACGCCTATGACTCTGAAACAACTTTCAGGTCTCATAGAGTATTTTCCACTCCTTTTCAACATCAATAGCAGTGTGACTGGTGTTTAGTAAGGTAAGCTGAGATCAGCTGAAGCACGCACTGTATTTAATAGATATAGATATAGCAATTTCTTACTTTGCGGCTTGGCCGTTTAGTTACAAGCAAGGCATTCCGGAATATTGGCAGTTGCTCCTTGAGGCTGGTCACGCTGCCTCCACAGTTAACCCTTTCACTGCCACACGACAGAAGGTTAACCCTTTACTATCTGTGTATTAACCTGCTGTGTATTGTCGCAGTGAAAGGGTTAACCGTTTGGTAGTGCGGCAGTGAAAGGGTTAAGGTTCACATCGGTTCTATATCGTCGCACCACAACCACCAGTTGGAGACTGGTCCATGTTTATATTTATGTTTTGTTAGGAGCCGCTCGTCTTCCTGGGGTCGTCACGTGAATATAATACAACATAATACAAACATTTATTAGTAATACAATTAAAATAAGAAAAAAACAAAAGAAAAAAACAGAAAGCATAAGGGAAATAAAAAATGTATAAATTAAATAAATCACATCTTACTACATTATAATGTGGGCCAGACCCTGAGAGGGACAAGGAACCAGCCTTAACTTGGATTTACCATTGGTCCTTCTCAGGCTCTCTTCTGTACCCTTCCAAATGGTTGCATTTAGAGGTTGTCTATGAGAACGAGGTTCTGTCTGACATTGCTGTGAAATTCAGTTCTCTCGGTCAGTTCACTTTGTGTTCACTGGAAGACAGACAGTACAGACATCACTCTACATATTCTCTTATGAGACGGTATTAGTGGACCGGAGGGACTGAATACATCTCTCAGCCATCTCATTAGTTAAGTTAATCACAAGTTAGTTAGTTAGTTAGTTAGTTAGTTAGTTAGTTAGTTAGTTAGTTAGTTAGTTAGTTAGTTAGTTAGTTAGTTAGTTAGTTAGTTAGTTAGTTAGTTAGTTAGTTAGTTAGTTAGTTAGTTAGTTAGTTAGGGAGTCACCTGGTATACCCACTCTGCTGTCACTGTGGGAAAGAAATATATATAGCATGATATACTGTCCATAATACTGTACTTATATATTTGATATAACATTGAATTCTGTAAGGATGTTTCTTTTTTTTTTTCACTTTTTTTCTCCTCCATTTTCTATCTTTCTCCCATCCCAATTTAGCCGTGCCAATTCTCCCCTCCCCTGTCTTGATCGTTGCTCGCATGTGCCCCCCACTGGCAGGTCGAGGATAGAAGCCCATCACATGTCCCCTCCGATACATGTGGAGGCAGCCAGTCACATCTTTTCACCTGCCAGCGCGGACTCTCATTGGCGAGGAGTAACGTGTAGGAGGCTCACACTGCCCCCGCCATTTTCCTGTCTCTGCTGTGCAGGCGCCCTGACCGACCTGTAGGAGTCGCTGTTTACAACGTCCAGATTACCACCCATCGACTTCCCACCCGCTAACTCTGCCAATTGAGTTAGTATGACGGCCGGCGCAAGCCGGAGGCAACGCTGACAGCCGGATTCGATACAATGTCGAGCGCAATGTCCGCTGCGCCCAGCCGCCTCTGTAAGGATGTTTCTGTATTCATTCAAATACTTAGTTCATCCCTCAAGGTGCAATTCAAGGCAAGCGGGTTTGCAAACAAGAGACTACAATGGTAATGTTTGACCACAATGTAACAATATCATTCATACCCATAAAAAAATAGATAGAAAACAAAATGTTAAAAAATTTATAAAAAAAACAATGGCTACATCATACTAGGCTCCTAATGTGCAGCAGAATTCAGATTCTGTTTGTGAAAAAGTGCTGGTGCATTTCCGTCACTCTGTGAACTGACCACCTCTACATTTGCTGTTCACAAGTCGTATGGGCTTCTTGAAGAAAACCAACGTTCTTCTGTTTGTTTTACATGCTGGGCTTCTAAGATGCATTCCTGAAGGCATCAATACAAAAGGCTCATGAAGAACATGTGTATAGGATCATTGACATTAGCATATGTGCCTTCTTGAGGACCTGTTTAGAATTAGTATTCCAGGGCTGTGGAGTTCCCAACAGTGGCTGGTGGTCCATTTAAACTGGTTCTGATTATCTCCCCTTACAGTTAGCATGAACTTAAAAAATTGCAACGCTTTTACCAACTTATCACATGTTGCATAGTATGCTAAATAAATAAATAAGTAAATAGCAGGGGCATACATGTAGGCATGACATTTTTATATATATATTTTTAACGTTTTGGACGTTTTTATTAATTCTGCCAAACTCTACCACCACTAGACATAAGAGCAGTGAAAATGTGCTCTTACTGTATGTCTACATACAATACATGTTTGTATTGTGGTGGTAAGATAGTGGTGTGTAACCATAGCAATGATTGACCTATCTCAAGCCCCGCCCTATTTTCCTGATCCTCCACAGTTGTCAAGTCAAGTCAAGTAACATTTATTTATAAAGCACATCTCATACACGGAGGCAATCTAAAGTGCTCAGACCAGGCTGCAGAAACAAATTAGTGGGGGGGCATAAAATGTTCTCGGGGGGGCACAATGGTTTTTCAACACAGGTTCCCTTTTATACGTTTCAGCTGGGACAGCGGCGCTGTGGCTTGCTTGGTGCTGCCCACGGTGCTGAACTAAACAGCAGATAGGCAATTGAAAAATCAAATTTCTCTCTATCTTAAGAACATTCACTTATACAAAAACAGACTGAACAGATATATATAACAGACCTGCTGGGGCAGCGGACTGAGAGCAGGGGACACAAACAGGCTGGATAAGATGGTCAGGAAGGCCAGTAGCGTGGTTGGGGTGGAGCTGGACTCTAGCGAGGGTGGCGGAGAGGAGGAGCCTTGCTAAGCTCCAGGCCATCAGGGAAAACCCCTCCCACCCACTATACACAGACTTGGCTGACAGGAGGAGCATGTTATAGGCTCACACTACCTAAATGCAGCACTGAACGGCACAGGAAGTCATTAATTCCGACAGCCATCAGACTATACAATGCATCACTGTGCCTCACTGCATCACTGAGCACAGAGTGACAGTTACCATCTTCCTGGACTCTTACTTTTTAAACAGCACTGCACAATATTACACCTACTGTAGACTTCAGTATATTTTTACTTCATTTATTTACTGTATCTTTTATTCTATTTTTATTCTATTTCATTTTATTCTATTCTTAGGCCATTTGTTTTGTTATTCTTATTCGTGACTTGTTCTGTCTAAATGTTTAATGTTGAGTGATTTGCAGTGTCAAATTTCCCTCAGGATAATACATTTCTATTCTATTCTATATCTTTGAAAAGTCTCCATTTATTCAACACTTCTGAATTCACTGAAAACTGAACTGAACTGACAAAAATAAGGTGCATAAAAAGCAAACAAAATTCCTCCACAGGCTACTCACCATCATTAGTAGAGCGGCAAGCGGCGTTTGGGGACAGAGTGAAATCTTCTTAAAACACTGTCCCTCCACTCATTCCTGAACTTTTTTGTTAAGTCCTTCTCAAATGCCAACTGAATTAAATTGGCCTTGCGTGGATGAAACATACTAAGGCGATGTTCTGTAAAGACGTTCTTGAGGGTAGAAAACTAATTCTCACAGAGTGCCGTGCTAGCTTCAGTAGTGTTGTTGTTGACATCAGTGCCCACTAGGGCTGTCCCCGACTAAGGATTTGGATAGTTGACTTTGATTGAAAAAAAAAAAAAAAAAAAAAAAAAATTACCAGGGTGGGCACAGCTGACTCTGTGGGCGGGCCCGGCCCCCTAATGCCCGCCCATGGCGCCGGGTCTGAAAGTGCTGTACACAAAAAACTATAAAAAGGAGAAGGCACAGCATGAAAAATAATGATTATCTGGAATTCAAAAATATATAAAAGGAACACAGAAGGGTACAGTATAAAAGCGGTACATTCTCACAAAAAGATATTCAGTGCACTAAAACAAACAAAACAAAAAAAGTTAAGTAAAGTGCAAAAAAGAGTGCAGTGGTTTAGCAGCAGTTAAAAGCAGAAACAGACACAAGGGTCTTTATATTCTTAAAAATAGGCAGAGTTGGGGCATCTAAGATCTAAGATCTAAGATCTTCTGGCAGTTGATTCCAGCTATATGTGGCATAGTAGCAGAATGCGGCGTCACCATGTTTTGGTCCTAGGAACAGTTAGAAGACCAGTCCCTGATGACCTAAGAGGTCTATAGGGTTCATAGTGGAGAAGCAACTGAGAGATGTATTTAGGACCTGTCCCGTGATTTATAGACTAGTAGTACTATTCTATGACACTGGTAGCCAAAGCAGAGATTTGAGGACTGGTGTGATGTATTCAGCTTTCCTAGTCCTTGTTAAAACTCTTGCAGCAGCATTCCAAATGAGCTGCAGTTGTTTGATTGCTTTTTTGGGGAGGCCTGAAAAAATACTGTTACAATAGTCTAACCTGCTAGAGATGAAAGCATTCATTCGTTTTCCTAGGTCTTGTTTGGCCATATAGCCTCTAATTCTTGCTATATTTTTAAGATGGTAAAAGGCTGATTTTCTTATAGGCTTGATGTGGGAGTTAAAGTTTGGATCAGAGTCAATAATATGTTTTTTTGGCTTCAGAGATAAGGACTCAAGATAGGCCTTTCTTCTTTAGCACCAAAGACAATTATCTCTGTTTTGTCTTTATTTGGAGGAAGTTCTGGCACATAGTCATCCGATGAGAGGGCTATGTATAGTTGGCTGTTATCTGCATAGTTATGGTAAGCTATTTCGTTTTTTTGTGCATAATTAGGCCTAGTGGGAGCATATAAAGGTTAAATACGATTTTGAACCTTGGGGTACTCCACATGTCATATTAGTTTGTTCAGATGTCTAATTGTCAATGGAAACAATGTAGTTCCTGTCTTGCAGGTAGGACCTAGACCACTCTAAGACCGTGCCCGAAAGCCCAACCCAGTTATATTTCTGCTTCGCCTATGGGATACACTCAGCACCTAATGAATAGAATAGAATAGATGAATAGAAATACTTTTATTATCCCGTGGGAAATTTGACACTGCAAATCGCTCAACATTTAAACATTTAGACAGGACAGGTCACAAATTAGAATAATAACACAAATCAAATCAAGTTGCCTAGGATAAGAGTAGAGTAAAATAGAATAAAATGAAATGAAATAAAATATACAGAAATAAATACAGTAAGAATATACTGAGCATGGGGGAAGCAGTGTAAACAATTCGGTCAATATAATTATAATTTAAATCTAACTAAATGAAATATATATTCCAGTATTCACAGTGTCACAAGGTGCAGTATGCCGCTCTGTGCTCAGTGATGCAGTGAGGCACAGTGATGCATTATATAGTCTGATGGCTGTTGGAATGAAGGACTTCCTGTGCCGTTCAGTGCTGCATTTGGGTAGTGTGAGCCTAGCACTGAACATGCTCCTCTTGTCAGCCAAGTCTGTGTATAGTGGGTGGGTGGGGTTTTCCCTGATGGCCTGGAGCTTAGCAAGGCTCCTCCTCTCCGCCACCCTCGCTAGAGAGTCCAGCTCCACCCCAACCACGCTGCTGGCCTTCCTGACCAGCTTATCCAGCCTGGTTGTGTCCACTGCTCTCAGTCCGCTGCCCCAGCAGGTCACAGCGTACAAGAAGGCGCCCGCCACCACCGACTCATAGAACATCCTCAACATCCTTGTACAGACATTGAAGGATCTCAGCCTTCTGAGGAAGTAGAGTTGGCTCTGGCCCTTCTTGTATAGTGCTTCTGCATGTTTTGACCCGTTCAGTTTGTTGTTGATGTGCACACCGAGGTATTTGTACACCTCAACCATGTCCACATCAACTCCCCTGATGGAAACGGGGGTCACAGGTGCACTCCTCCTCCTCCCCAGCTCCACAACCAGTTCCTTGGTCTTCGCCACATTTAGCTGCAGGTGGTTTTTATCGCACCATGTGACAAAGTCCACTACCAGTTCCCAGTATTCCCTCTCGTCACTGTCCTTTATACATCCCACTATCGCAGAGTCATCAGAAAACTTCTGAAGGTGGCAGGACTCTGACCGATAGTGGAAGTCGTTGGTGTAGACAGTGAAGAGGAAGGGAGAGAGGACTGTCCCCTGCGGGGCCCTGGTGTTGCTGACCAGTCTGTCTGACACACAGCTCCGTAGGCGCACATACTGTGGTCTTCCCGTCAGATAGTCCACAACCCAGGACACCAGGGGGGCCTCTACTTGCATCGCCTCCAACTTCTCACCCAGTAGCCCAGGCCTTATGGTATCAAAAGCACTGGAGAAGTCAAAGAACATGACTCTCACAGTGCTCCCCGGCTTGTCTAGGTGAGTGTAGGCTCGGTTCAGCAGGTAGATGACAGCATCCTCTACCCCCAGTCGGGGCTGGTAGGCGAACTGGAGTTGGTCTAGGTGGGGTTTGGTCACTGGGCGGAGTTGCTCCAGGACTAACCTCTCCATGGTCTTCATTATATGAGCGGTTAGAGCCACCGGCCTGTAGTCCTTGGACGTGCTTGGACGCGGGCACTTGGGGACAGGGACCACACAGGAGGTTTTCCACAGTGTCGGGACTCTCTGCAGCCTCAGGCTCATATTGAATATGAACTGGAGCACATCACACAGCTGAGAGGCACAGGTTTTGAGTACCTTTGGGCTCACCCCATCAGGACCTGCAGCCTTGCCTGTGTGTAACTTGCTCAGCTGTGTACTCACCTGGTTTGCAGAGAGCCATACTGTGGGGATCTCAGGTGTTGGGGGGGGGGGGGGGGGGGGCGGGTCTTCAAGCCGCGGGGGGCAGACAGGCTGCACCAGAGATGAGGGGGCGTGGGCAGTTGGGGGGATGGAGGGGGTAATGCGCGTCAACTGAAAACTTCTCACATGCACCTTCCATCTGCCCGACTACGCCCACCTCTGGCCAGCATATAGCCCAGGTGTGGTGATCAGCTCTCCCTTCCTCATTGTTTCAACGAAACGTTTGTGCTCACAGGCCTTCTGCAGTTGGAATGGACATTTTGTTAGTTAGTTAGGTGAGAGATGTAAGGATATTCCACCGAAGTCCTTTGTTCAGGACTTCCCTGGCGCGTTCGGAAAAGGAAGTGCTTGGGACCGCTGCTCATTATGGAGTTTTCCTAGCAGACCGGCAATTCCTCGTCGGGAGACTGCTGGTATGCTATGGCGTGGTCGGTGGAAGGCTTTCGAGCCCTGGCGTGCTGCCTTCCGAATGCTTTTTTACCCCCGCACGGCGGGCTAGGGTTAATTGCAGGCTCGACGTGGCGGAGCGCATCTTCAAGGGAGGCGCGTCAGAGGGAATCCCCGACAACAGGGGGGTTCCCTGGGTCCAGCCCTTGCCAGGTACAGGGAGAGCAGCACGCGGCATGGAGAAACGGAGGTGTCTGCATGTCTTTTTTGTTTGTTTATCAAAGTATGAGTCCGCTCTATGATAGGACCGGCAGTTTTTGTGTTAAAACAAACAGGCAGTCATTTGCCCCCGCGACCCGCGTGTCGACTTGTGTGCGCTCTGACCGGGCATCTCTACGTGTGAACATCGGCGCCGACAGCCTGACACCGCCGCTGGACGTGTGTCATTTGGACGTGTTTTGTGGAGAACCGTCCAGAAGAGCTTGGCGCCTTCATTCAAGGAAAAAGAGGCGTGTGACCAGCGGCAGGTGTACTGTACATCAACAGGTGTGTGCTTGTGCTTGTTTAACCCTGTGGTGTGTGTCCTTTCTCTCTCGAATTAGTGAATGGACCCCCCCGTCATTTTCTGCTGTGTCTTGTTAGCCATTACATTCTACTGGCTTGGTGCTCTGTTTTTTCCTTGTGACCGCTGACCGCACTTCTTAAAGAGTAGCGACGGCCTGGGGTTTTTCCCCCCGTGTTTGTCTCACGACAACGGGGAATTGTGCGTTAGACATATATTTATATATGTATATATATATGGTAAAATTGAAAATGGGGTATGCGGAGTAAATGAGACTATAATGTCTTCCCTGGTCTGCATTCCCCTGGCAGTTGTGTGTACTGGGGCGTGCTGCGTTGTATCCATTCGGCAATCACTATATCATGCTGGCTCGCGCCTTGTATCACCTGTTTTGAACAAGGTGAGGCGCCGCGGAGCCATGCAGTGTGTCCACACTTCCCACTTGTGTTATGTACACGACAACGGGGAATTGTGGTTTTAGGCATATATGTATATATGTTTATATATATATAGGTATATGGTATGTTGTTAATACAATTTTCAATCAATATTATTAGAAACCGCTGACCGCACTTTCAATGGTGTAGCGATGGCCTGGTTTCCCCCCGTCTTGTGTCTCATGACAAACGGGGAGTCATATGTTTGGACATATATTTATATATACGGTAAAATTGAAGATGGGATACGCTGGGGTAAGAAGACTATAGTGTCTTTCCCTGGTTTGCATTCCCCTAGCAATTGTGTGTATTGAGGCGTACTGCATTGTACCCATTCTGCAATCTGTTGATACGATTTTCAATCGATATATTTCATGCTGGCTCGTGCCCTGCCTCATCTGTTTGGACGAGGTGAAGCGCCGCGGGGCTGTGTCCACTCTTCCCACTCGTGTTATGTCACAACGTCTGGGAATTGTGGTTTTAGGCATATATGTATATTTATATATATACAGTATATGTATGTGGTATGTTGTTAATACGATCCTGAGTCTGTTCGTACATATTGTGATATGATACTGTCTGGAAGGAGAAAGCTCTCTAAGGGGGTGTTTCTCTTTCGGTGTGGCAGAGCCTGGCGTTTTTTAAACATGGTGGCAAGTGTAACTCAGGTATCACTTGTATGTTAAGCTGGGGAGGGACGTCGCTACGTTCCTCACGTAGTGACGTGTACGTGGAAGTCCCACCCAGGCAGGATGGCCTGCCGCCGTGTTTGGCGCCTGAGCTGTTTTTACATATCTCTGGCATTAGCAACCACTTAGCGTGCGCACTTCCCCGGTTCTATTTTTTCTATTCAAGACTCTTTTTCGTCTTGCGCTGTTTCTGGCTCTGCTATGATAAAGCAGGTGCTACAGCCACGACGACCAGGTTTCCCCCCCTTGGTGGATTTTTTTGTCAAATCAGTTGTGCAATAGTCACTTTTGGTGAGTTGTTTCTATACAATTCAGTTATATGACATTTAGGTATGACACAGGACTACACAAGCATTTTTAGTATAGAAATGTGTCAACAGACTAAAGCAGGGAACCACAATATTTTTCATACGAATTATGCAGAATGTAATATCATAACTGTCTATTACTTTTCTTGCAATTGAGCCAATTTTATACGGTTTTGAGGTGTGTGTTCAACAGAATGTAGTATCAAAAACACATTCACAAAAAGTATGGGTTACTGAATGCTGAACTGCACTATTATAATCACTAAGCCAGACCTTACCTGTGTCCCTGTATCACTTGTCTCTGCTGCCCTTTGATAAAAAAAACTTCCCTATGTCCATTTTCCTTTTTTTTGGGCATATTTCAGTTAGTCACAGCAAAAGTCACCTAGTAAAAGTGAGATAATTGACAATATCAAAACATGCTAGGGCTGTACCGAATAGTTTGAAGCTTCGTTCATAATGTTGACATTCAAATTCTAAATCAACATTTTCTTTTCTTTTATTTATTTTTTTAACATTTTTATTTGCCAAGGTATGGCGAGTGCCATACCTTGCCATACCAAATGGACGCCCCTGCCTCGGCCACTGGGCTATGTCACATCTCACATGGCGGACTTCGCCGACTCCCCCTAACGTGGGGTGCCGGCCCAATACGGTGGGGAGGTAGTGGGCCTATTCTGCCTCCCTACGGCCTAACGTATTGGTAGTTAGAGGTCAGTGCTTCCGGGTTCCGGGTGTTTGTCAACACTGCCGTTGGGAACCGGGCACGCCCCCAGATCTGTCGGAAAGGCATAAAACGACGTTTTCTATGCGTACAGATGGGGAAGAGTTTTTTTTTAAATAGGTTTCCCTCTTTCCAGGCAGACAATCGAGCTCTGCTCTTACTAAGGTATTGGTCAGCCTGTAGGTCCCTGTAACCCCTGGGGGGCTCTGTGAGAGGGCTCGTTTGGTTAGACGCAGCCAGGGACCCCCAAGGGAGGGTAACAGGGCAGGCCTGTGGACACAGGGGGGGGGGGGGGGGGGGGCAGTGGGTGGGCCAGTGGAATGCTGCTCTTGGGTGGTCAGTCCCTCTAGCGCCCCTGTTTTACGGGGGGCAGCTGCGTTAGGGGACACAGGACTTCGGGGTCGGTCTTAACCTAGTGTCCATCAGGTGTCAAGTCAAGCCATGCTCTGCTGTACTGGTCACCTGTAGGCCCCAGCTGGCCCTCGTGGCACCCTTTGTGACTCGTCGGTCAAGCACGTGCGCACTCCCTCTCTCTGCGCTCGGCTCGATAGGAAGCACTGTGGCCCTGGGGGGGGGGGGGGGGGTAGGGCGCTGTCGTAAATCCGGGTGAGGACCTTTGGTCCTCATCGGAACCTTCAGGGGGGGTTCTGTCTCGTGGCCATGGCCGGGGGCCCCGCCTCTGTAAAGGAGAAGTGCGGCTCTTGGAGCTGGAACCCCTTCTGCATCCCGCTGCCGGGCGGCTGGCGGGGTGCATGGTGAGGTAGACGGTGTTTTTTTTACATGATCTACTCACCTTGTGCGTTTTGGGGTAACTGGGCCCCACTGCGCATGATTGGAGTCCTACCCTCCGCTCCTCGTTAGGGGGCGCAAGGGGGCCGGACCCCACCCCATGTTTTTCTGATGGTCATGAAGGGGACCTCAGGGGGTGCATTTGTCGGGGCTACGCGCCCTGCTTCACCCGTTGTCCCATAGGCGAAGCAGAAAAGCGCAGCTAATGAAATATAACGAAGGTTATCCTATAACCCTAGTTATATGATTAGCGTAGATTTTCTGCTTTACACGCAGCCCTGAGGACCCTTGGCTGTGTTTCGTTGAAATTCAGACTCGGAAGGGGGAGCTGATCACCACACCTGGGCTATATGCTGGCCAGAGGTGGGCGTGGTCGGGCAGATGTTAGTTGCATGTGAGAAGTTTTAAGTTGACGCGCATTAGGCGCTGAGTGTATCCCATAGGCGAAGCAGAAAAGCTACGCTAATCATATAACTAGGGTAGGGTTATAGGATAACCTTCGTTCTCTAGTCTGTCCAGTAGGATTACGTGGTCAACAGTGTCGAAGGTAGCGCTAAGATCCAGTAACACTATAATTGAGATTTTGCCTAAAGCTAAATAAAAAAATTTCAAATTATATTTTCGTTACCTTTTTTGAGTTGATCTAAATGTTACTGATTGTGTTAAATGGGCTTATGATATCGCCTCATATCGATTGCAGGCACCTGCATCGTATCGTGGCAGATATCTGCAAATATCGTATCGTTGTCCAAAGAATCGATATTGTATCGTGATGAAACTGGTGATTCCCACCTCTATAGTAGAGTCCATACACCCAACACCAAATCCCATAATTCCTTACACGTAACGTGTCTGGCTGTGTGATGTCAACTTGTCAGCATGAAAATGACAGCCAAACATGGCACTGCAACTAAATAACACAAATACAATAGGCACATTTGTGACGGTTACAAATATAACACGTTTTATACTTGTGCTACAAGATTTTGGCCTGTGCTACAAAACTATCAACCTCTGTAGCACCAGTGCTATGTGCAAAAAAAGTTAACGTACAGCCCTGTTATAGGCATTGCGTAAATCAAGTTTAGAGAATACCTGTGCCCCTTGTAGCGACTCAAAGACGGTGTCCATGAGGGGCAGGGTATAACGTTTTTTGATGGAAACGTCGTTTAACCCACGATAATCAATGCAAGGACGCTGGCTACCATCCTTCTTTGCTACAAAAAAAACCCAGCAGGTGAGGTAGACGGACGTATGTGCCCCGCGGCCAGTGCTTCCTGAATATAGATATTCATAGACAGCGTCTCAGGGCGAGAGAGAGAAAACATGCGACCACGGGGCGGAGTGGTACCAGGCAGAAGGGTCTATGAGGCGGTAGTGCTTTGGCACGCGTCTTACTAAAGACCTCCGCCAGATCCCAGTAAATTTCGGGGACCCCTGTTAAATCGGGATTAGGAAGTGGAACAGACTCTGCAACGCCAACGGCCATCCTGGAGAAAGACAAAGAAGGAGAAGAAAACAGAGTGGGTGAACCTTCAGTGGACTGGATACCAGCTCAACACCCCTTTACAATGAAAGTTCACCCGTTGACCAGTTAATGCAAGGGTTGTTACCTGCCAGCCAAGCGTGGCCCAAAACAATGGGTGAATGAGGGGAAACAACAACAAAGAAATTCAATAATTCCCACTCACCCCCGGCCACCTGTAAACGCAGCAGCGCCGTGCGCTGGGTGATGAGCCCATCACCCAGAGGTTGACCGTCCAGAGATTGCACAGGAATGGGGTTCTCTAAAGTCTCTAGGGGAACCCCCCACTCCTGCGCTAAACCCACATGTATTAAATTGCCCGCTGCCCCTGAATCCACTAATGCCTGTGCTTGCTTGAGGTAACCCCCCCCCCAACAGTGACATTAAAAAAAGTGCGTGACTCATCTGTGACAGAGGACGATAACCCACCCGCTAGAACCCCTCCCCAGACTAGCGAGCCCTCCCGTTTCCCGATAACCCAGGACAGGTGCTGAGGCGATGACCAGTGCGCCCACAATGAAAGCAACGTTTCTGTTCGATGCGTCTCTGCCTCTCCGTGTCAGAAAGACGCATAGCCCCCAGTTGCATTGGTTCATCCACCACATTCTCCCGTGAAAAATGAAATGCTGTGTCGTCACCGCGAGGAGGGCGCAAAAGTACCTGTAACAAAGCCTCCCTCTCGCGGCGGCGATTGTCCAGACGAACAACACGCAACACGATACCTCCTCCCAAGCCGCCTCTCGAGCTACTATGCGGAAGTCGATGGCGTAGTCCGCCACAGAGCGACCACCCTGTCGGCAGGCGGTAAGGCGTCCGCCTGCCTCATGTAAGCAATGTGATTATATATGCTACCTTGGATAGTTCGGTAGTGAACGTGAGCGGTTGTAATTCAAAGATTAATGAGCATTGAGTAACAAACTCTCTGCAACCTACAGGGGCTCCCCCGTAGTGTTCTGGTGGTGGCAGGCGTGGTTCACGAACCTCTCCGTGGACAATAGGACGTACCGGCCCTTCCTCCCCGACGTCACGCGCTGCTCCAGCCGCCGCTCCAGCTGCTGTTACCGCGGCAGCAACTAACGCCGAGTTGGCTGTGGTTATAGCCACGGTTACTGCATCCTGGGCATCGATGGAAAGAGCTGTAACTGAGGAAGATAACAAAGCAAGGAATAGTAACTGAGATATCCGACTTCTCGACCGAAAGAATAACAAAGGCACTAAACAATAACACCGGGTGAGATATCCGACTTCTGCCCGTGGACGGCTGTTCCCAGTAACACTGCTGAAGAGCCGACACAAAGAGAGAGACAAAGGATTACTATAAAGGCCCAAAAACACCCCGCAGACCCAATCAGTAAACAGTGACACAAACACATGCAGGTGACAACAATCAGAGATAAGTGCAGAGACAGGGTGAAGTACTCCAGGATGGCACTAGGGCTTCCATTCCTAAAAGAGGATAGAAAGCCCAAACGTTACAGGTAGAGTATTTTTCTAAAGGGAAAATTTGATATTGGTCTGTAATTACGATTGAATTGTAATTGAGTCAAGGCTACACCTTTTTAGTAGGGGCTTAATAACTGCAGTTTTCAGAGATTATGGAAAGATGCCTGTTAGTAGGGATGTATTAACTATTTGCAGTAAAGTAAAGTCAGTCGCCAAGCAAATGTAAAACATTTTAAGAAGCTTGTTGGCAGGGTGTCACGGCTACACAATGAAAACTTAAGGCCATGTACAGTTTCTTAAATTGTTTTGTGGTCATTGACATTAAACTCGGTCATGTTTATTCAGCTACTTTCTTGCAGATGCAGTGAAGCCATATGTTTCCTTCATTGCATTTGACAGTGGATTGCAGATCAGGGGCTATTTGTAGCGGGGGGTTAGTCAGCCTATCAACAGTGGCAAATAGACTGCGAGCATCATTGATGTTTTTGTTGATAATGTCAGAGAAGAAGGATTGTCTGGAACTTTTCAGTTACAGATTGTAAAAGTGAAGACTTTATTTGTAGATTTCATAGTAGGCTAATTGTGAAGTTTAGTTTTTTGCCATTTATGCTCAGCATTTCTACACTCTTTTTTCTTGGCCTTGACAGAGGCAGCATTCCTCCATGGTGCTTTTTTCTTACCGGAGGTGCTACAATATCAATAACATTCAGGATTTCTGAATTAACAGAGGCTGATGAGAAGGTATAGGTGCCAGGGAGATAGTCTCCATGAACAGTAGGGTGCATCAAAATACACATTTTCAGAATATTGATATGTCTGGGTGCTAAAAGTGTTACCACCCATGCAAAAACATTACATGCAAAATATCTTTGCAATACGTGATGATCTGGAATGAGGTGGAACAGGACATCAGCTTTTACACCAACAGGGGGTAACCAGCACCCATTGCGGATCCATGACAAATCAGGATCAAGAAAAGAGGACAGAGCTTGAGATGGGTCAATTGTCAAAGATGCATGGCAAAGCACAGATACAGACATTACGTCAATACTCACCACAACTAAAAGCGATCCCCACTCCTGAGCTTTTCAACCTGGAATTTCTACACCCATTTAAAAAAAGGTATAATTCTTCAATTAACTACTACAGTGAGCTACAGTACAGTAAATAAAATCGCTGGGTGCCATTACTGTATATGTATATTACTGTATGGACAAGCTTCCATACATAGAAACGCTCCTCAAGGAGAATGAGAGCTTGACTGCGAGAGCCCAGCAGCTCAGCAGAGAAATAACCATCCTCAACGGTGATATTGGACTATCTCAATTGGCTGGAGAACAAAGAGGCAGAGAAGAGGGAGAGATTGAATAGAGAGGGTGAGGAGACAGCTAGTTAGGTGTTTTGAGCATCATATTTTCCAATGTCACACGAGAGTAAGAGTGAATTACAATCAACAGCTACTGCGCTGCATGTCGGAAAACAATTGTCAGTTTCTTCTAGAGGGTGAAGAACGCACAATTGCATATGAAGGAAGCTGAAATGGAGAGAGAGAGCCAGTCAATCCAACGGCAGCAGATTGACAGAGAGGAGAAAGTGCTGAACTCGTGACTTGTAGCGTCTCTCCCTCAAAGAGGAGTGGTTCAAGTGGAAAGATGAGATGGAAGAGCAAGACCGTCCAAAATAACTACTGATGACTGTATCTGTTGTCACTATGTGAGGTGCTGTTGTCACTGTACTGTATGTATCTGTTGTCACTATGTGAGGTGCTGTTGTCACTGTACTGTACAGAATGTATCTGTTGTCACTAGGGCTGCAACGATTTGTCGACGTCATCGACCATGAAATTTCGTCGATTTGCATGATCGACACATTGTATTATTACTTGTGCCTTTTGTGGTCAAAGTCATAACAGGCGCAACGTGTAATCTAACTAGTGCGCAATGAATCACGTTAAAAATATAAATAACTTATCTTAAACCACTATTCGTGATTCTCTAGAGCCAGGACTTGACAGTGCGTGTTTCGCTTGCATTTGATAACTTCCGCGTTTGACATCAACTCCAGCTGCAAGGGAGGGGCTGAGCCTGATACCCCCACCTTCGATTTTAGAAGATATGACATCTAGCTCTTTAGCCCTGCATTCGACAGCCCTGTGACAACTCCTCTCGCAAGTCACGCTGTTTCTATGTGAAGTCCAATGCGTCTAACATGCTTTGCATCCTCGCCATTCCTGTATGCCCACGGTGCCCACGTCGTGGTAAAAACCATAATCTCGTAAGCATTGGATGGCCTGGCGGCGGCCCACCACGCACTCACACACACGTCGCGGCACTTTGCAAATGATTGACCACTGTTGGGGAGCATGTCTATGTTCCCCGGGTCCTATGTTCCCCGGGTTCTATATGATCCCCGCTTTGATTGATTGATTGATTGAACATTTTAGACCACCAGCCCTGATTCCAAACTCTAACCTTAACCAGTTCGAAAGAGGGCCTAAGCTTAACCGTTCGAAACAAGGCGGACATTAATACTTAATAAAATAATAAAAATTAATAAAATGTTCAATCTATTAATCAATCAAAGTGGGGAACATAAAACCGTCCGGGGGACATAGGACCCGGGGAACATAGGGATGATCCCCACAAAAAAAACGATCCCAGACGAGCGCTAACAGTGGGGGAAGGTGACACAAGAAGATAAAGAAGTCAATTGTTTTGACTAGACAGGGGTTCTCAAACGTTTTCATACCGCGGCCCCATTTTATTTAGGATTCTTTTTGGGCATCCGACACTTAATGTATTGCGTAATTTCAAATGTGGAATAAAATAAAATCACACGTTGTTGAACTTGATCATGACTATAGAACATTTAATTAAAGCACTATGTTATCAATACTCATTTATAAAACAAGGCATATTTAGCCAAAATATGTTGCCAGAACAGTAAGATATATATATTTTATTTTTTACTTGCCAATGCTCGACCCCACTGTCCAGCGCATTTAACACCATCCAGCCGCTGCGGCTAGAGGAGAAGCTCACTGGGATGCAGCTGGATCAGGGAATGGTGGCCTGGATCACAGACTACCTCACCAGCAGACCACAGTACGTTAGACTACAGGGCAGCCAATCAGAGGTGCTGGTGAGCAACACCGGCGCTCCCCAAGGTACCGTGCTGACACCCTTCTTGTTTACCCTCTACACCTCCAACTTCTGCTACAACACAAGAACATGCCACCTGCAGAAGTTCTCTGATGACTCCTCCAACGTCAGCTACATCGTTGATGATGATGAGGCTGAGTACAGGGCTCTGGTGGAGAGCTTCGTAGGGTGGTCCGACAGTAACCACCTCCAACTCAACATCAGCAAGACAAAAGAGCTGGTGGTGGACTACCGGAGAGGCAGGAAGGGTCCCCCTTCTCCCATAATCCTCGTAGGGGAGGAGGTAGAGATGGTGGAGTCCTTCAAGTTCCTTGGAGTACACCTGAAAAAAAAACTGGACTCATCGGACAACACTGAAGCTCTCTACAGGAAGGGACAGAGCAGGCTGTTCTTAGTAGTAGTAGTAGTAGTTTTTTTTTTTTTCAGTCATCAAAAAAAAAAGTACAATATACATCATCATTTATCAATATTTGATTATTTACAGTGACTGAAAAAGGTACAGACTGAAGCATAGTGCTTATATGTGCCTGTCCTATATTCTTACAAAAAAAAAAAAATTTTACTCCAAAACAGTATTATAAAGAAAAGAAAAAAAGCAAGCAAAACAGTGTTTTTCACCCTTGTAGTTTTTCAAAATTTAGCATTAAAATAAATAAAATATAAAATATAATGTTGTGTGCTTGAGGGACTCCAGCAAGCTGAACAAGCTGGTGAAGAAGGCTAGCTCCGTAGTGGGTGGTGGCTAATCTAGAGGTGGTGGCTGAGAGGAGGATGAGGAAAAAGCTAGAAGCCATCCTGGAGAACCCCCCCCCCCCCCACCCCCTCTATGAGGAGCGAGCTAGAATGAAGAGCACGTTCAGCCAAAGACTCATCCCCCCTGACCACAAATCGCCTGGGCCGGTCCTTTATACCGGCAGCCATCAGGCTCTACAACCAAGGGCTCAGACGGCCGGCTCTGCTGCCAGGAGAACTATCGCTGTGAGAACTTGGGACGTGAGAACTCATATCCATGTGCACTCACTATTTTGTACTTTTATATTGTATCTATAGTATATATAGACACTGGACTGTATAGGACTGTGAAGCTCTGTATCCCCCCCCCCGCTATCCCTCCCCATGCTGCTTTGACACCTGAATTTTCCCAAGGGGTCCACATCTCAGAGGATCTGACATGGTCAACACACATAGACACAGTAGTAAAGAAAGCGAAGCAGCGCCTCTACCACCTGAGACAGTTAAGGAAGTTCAGAGTATCGGGGAAGATACTCCAGTCCTTCTACTCAGGAGCTGTAGAGAGCATCTTGACCGGAAACATCCCTGCCTGGTATGGGAACAGCACGGCACAGGACAAGAAGGCCCTACAGAGAGTGGTGCGCTCAGCCGAGCGTACCACGGGTATTGCGCTACCTCCCCTGCAGGCTCTATACAACAAGAGGTGCAAATCCAGAGCCTGCAGGATAATGAAAGACCCCCACCACCCCAATAACAGCCTGTTCCAGCTGCTGAGGTCAGGCAGACGCCTGCGAACCCCAGCTACTAGGACGGAGAGGCTTAGGCTAAGCTTCTTCCCCCAGGCCATCAGAGCCTTGAACAATGAACATTGAGAGACACAGAAACTGGACTATCCACACACAAGCACACACAAGCACATACACGACACGCACGCTGAGCACGCTCACACACTAGCAGCAACTTTAACACTCATGCCGCACACACGCACACTTATGGCCAGAGGAAAGGCCACTTTAAATTAGTATAACAACAGGAACAGTGTATTGCACTACTAAAGCTACCTAGCATGTCCTATATGCTCTGTAAATACTATGTACAGATACCGAGATGGCACACCATGTTACCTGTTTATTGCACTGTTGTTTTTATTGGATTCTACTATATGTTGTACCACTGTATTTTTATTGGATTCTATTATATGTTGTACCACTGTATTGCACATCGTCGCGGGCAAGACCAGCCGCATTTCATTGTATACCTGTATGCCGTGACAATTAAAACTCTTGACTTGACTTGACTTGACTTGACTTGACTTGATAAATGACCATCTTACCTTATCTTATCTTATCTTATCTTACACACACCAAAAATACAATTATGATATAAATGATTAAGGATGCATATGTTGTTTTCTTTTTATTTCAAAAGAAAGGTGGCCTATTCGGAAGTAGTGTTCAGAGTGTATGATCGTTGAAACAACTGCTCTGTTGAACAGATTCTGGAATTTCATACAGGTACATTGAGCGACAAAGTAACTGATAGTAATGTGTCTGAATTAATAGCTAGGGCAGGAAAATAATCACTCATGCTTAGGCATATTTGATGGTGTATGTTAATTATGAAATAAGGAGCAGTCTTAAGGCGTAGTGAGAAACAGAAAAATTCCAGGAAATGTGTGATTTGTAACAGGCTGGACAGATGGTAGACAACATTGCAGGACCAGAAACTTTGCGCTGGTGCACATTTTCATGCACATCCAAGATTGCGATACGACTCTGCAGAGTCGAAAATATTGAATCATTGTCACTTTGGAACTGTTAAGTTGTTGTTACCCTGATAGCCTACATGGGGGGCAACATATTTCACAAATGTTGTCGTTCATCACCTACCATCTGTTGAGCCCATAAACTGGGCTACCTAAACTATGTTAAAGGAATACGGCAACATTATGGGAAATGTGCTTACCGTCTTCTCCAGAGTCAGACAAGAAGATAAGATACCAATTATTTCCTCTGTGCGTTCAGTAGAAAGCTAACCGGCTGAAAGCTAGCCTAGCTTAGCACAAAAAACATAAGAGGTTGCCCTTCAAACTTGTTTCTGGGTAAACCAAACTGAAATCTGCCAACAAATTCTTATTGTTTTTCAAGTAAATGCAATAGAATACAGTTAACCAGACCAAGCAGAACCTATAGTCTTGTCGGTTGGTTTTTCCCAAAAATGCCAAAATATAGTTTGCCACGACATAGTACATGATTTATGATGAATTGAAAATGGGGGACCCTGATGTAAACAAGATGAAAGTCTTTCTCTGGTCTGCATCCCCTTAACAATTGTATGTATTGAGCTGTACTGTACTGTACCCATTCTGCAATCTGTTAATAAAGTTTTCAATCAATTCAATCAATCAATCAATAAATAAATAGAGAAATGCAATTTGCCACAATGATAGATAGTGTTTGGTCCCTCCAGCCAGGCCTCCTCTTTTCTACACTCAGTTCAGCCACTGTCTGGTTTTCACCCTAAACTACATACTGAGCGTGGCTCAGGGGTAGAGCGGGTCGTCCAATGATCGAAGGGTTGGTGGTTCGAATCCCGCTCAAGCCCATGTCCATCCCTCTGCCGTTGTGTCCTTGGGCAAGACACTTAACCTACTTGCCTCGTATGAATGTGTATGCATGTGAATGAATGTTGGTGGTGGTCGGAGGGGCCGTAGGCGATGATTATTCGCCACGCTTCCGTGAGTCTGCCTCAGGGCAGCTCTGGCTGCAATTGTAGCTTACCACCACCGGTATGACTGTGTATGAACGAATAATGGACTCTGTAAGCGCTCTGGGGTCTCTGGGGTGTCACGAAGAGCGCTATATAAATCCAATCCATTATTATTATTTATTATTATATTACATGTAGCATACATTGTGCATGGCTGTAAAGGTCAGGCTTTTGGTTCCATTGAGCCCATTGTCAATTCAGGAGGTGAAAGGTCAAGGAACCCCCTTGAAAATGACAATGTCATGTCAATTCTTCATCTCACAATGTTTAGCCCCTTTCAGTAATATGATACCATGATATTCTCTCTAGATTTAAAACGTAGTCCGCTACAGCCATTGAAATATAGTCATGTCGGCCATCTTGCTGGTGGGACCGTGGGTTTTTGAACATGCAATGCCATGCAGGAACTAATGCAGGTCCCGGGTAATTTCTGAGCCAGTTCTCACTTGGATAGCCTATATAGATAGTATCCCCACAAATATATCCTATTTTATAGTGTGGTAGAAAAGATGTTTGTGATGGGGCACTAACATTTAAATGTCTCAAACTTCTAAGCCTATATATATATATAAAATTATATAAAAAATATATATATATATTCATTTATTTATAAATAAAAAAGACTAAAGCACTAATGTTGAGGCTACTGTTTTGTCGAGGCTACTCTTCATGTTTCTGAACAGCTTGTGTCCATATTATGTATATTTTATGCCTACCATCAAAATTGCATTGCGAGGGTAAGTTTGTTGAATTGAATGCAACATACCGAGCAAAGCTTCAGGTCGTCGCCAGAGTTGGGTTAAGAGGTTCCACTTAGTAGCAGGGTATTCTGTTTGGGTCAAAGGTCGTAGAATTAAAGGGGAAAGCCTTTGGCCTATGTTAATTAGGGGCGCAGTTACTTCTCACCGAGCCTCATGCCTTATGTGTGTGTGTGATTGCACGGTGTGTGCGTGGGCGTGCATGTGTATGTGTGCGTGAATAGCTTTGCGTAAATGACGGTGTGTGTCCGTGTATGTGTGTGTTTGCAGGGTCTAGCAACCTTCCAGTGACACCCTCCACTCGCCAACCAATCAACTAGCCCACCTCCCCTGCCTCAGGTTGCGGTGACCTATTAGCCAAATGTGTTTGTTCAGTGTTTAGTCACTATTACCCCCACTGTGCTCCCTGCTCTGAAGGGCTAATGGCTGAAAAACCCCCTCCAGTCCAACCTTACGGTGAAATAATTGATCACATGTGAGCGCAACTGGCGCGCGTTTCCTCTGGTTTTCCTAAAGAGGTGATATCATGCGGTCAGCCCGCCTGTTCCTGACTGAGATAGCGTGATTGCTTCCGGAACCGAGGAAAGAAAGAAAGAAAGAAAGAAAGGAAAGAAGAGAAGAGAAGAGAAGAGAAGAGAAGAGAAGAGAAGAGAAGAGAAGAGAAGAGAAGAGAAGAGAAGAGAAGGGGGAGACGGAGGAGAAGAGAGCGTGGTTGTGTGTGCGCGCTGCACGGTGAGGCACCGCAGCATGAAATCACACATCAAAGTGTTTGGCCTTATCGCTCGCTGTAGCCAGCAGGAGTCAAGAGTGTTCTGGAACTCAACCACCTGCACAACACAATTCCCTCTCGCGAGCCAGGATTATTATAATTCTTTTTTTTACATGACCAGGAAATTGGGGGCGATATTAGACGTCTGCTGGATCACATCTTTGAGTGATTAAAAACGGGACGATGGAGGTTTTCTGGTCATTTAAAGCAATTTCAAGCCTGCATGTTCTTATGATTAGGATATATCTTCCATTGCCTCTATGCATATTGTTGCATGCA
>NC_140175.1:75757077-75759577 GCF_963971535.1 Notolepis coatsorum
GTGTTAGGACGGGGCTAGAGAGAAGGTGTACATGAGATCTGAGTGTTAGGACGGGGCTAGAGAGAAGGTGTACATGAGATCTGAGTGTTAGGACGGGGCTAGAGAGAAGGTGTACATGAGATCTGAGCGTTAGGACGGGGCTAAAGAGAAGGTGTACATGAGATCTGAGCGTTAGGACGGGGCTAAAGAGAAGGTGTACATGAGATCTGAGCGTTAGGACGGGGCTAAAGAGAAGGTGTACAATACATGAGACATTTTCTGTTGTAAGATATATATCCTGGTATGACTCACAGTCAATACTGTGCAAACATACATTTTCCATTGAAATATCCACCATTTAAAATGCCTCGTCAGTGATCCAAAAGTAAACAAATCAACCAAGAGATAGGAAATAACAATGGAGACATGTTTTCCTTCTCTAGTTGAGTGACAGCTCTTGACATAAGGACTAACACTAGACAGGGGAGCTTTTTAATTATATTTGCTTTATTTAGTGGCTGTAGAGGGTTTGTTTATGTTGGTTATGGTTCTAAACACTGCAGTAAAACAAATCTATATACTGATTCACAACAGGTTAAGAAAGTTCCAGACAGTGTATTTTCCATCCACGGATTCAACTCTTCAATAATGTACCGTATGTGAATTGATATGGTCAATACAATCACAGATTGAGGCTTTAAATATGTCATACCTATTCCAATAGGATGACTGGTTTGAAAGTGATGTGATTATTTTCTTTCTTTCTTTTTTTCTTCCCAGATATTCAGTATCCGACTGACGCTGTTTTGGGATTCAAACGTACATTAAACTCTTCACATGTTCTACACAGTTAATTTTTTTTCAATGTTCAATATGTCTGTCTGTGCGCGTGTGTGTTAGTTCTTCCTCTGATTGAGTACGGTCAAGGTTACTGATGACTGAACCCTGTCAGTAACCCTGTCAGGACGGCCTTAAAAGGGCATTTTCAACCTTAATCCTGTCGTTCTGTCGCAAGGAGGACGTGTGATAATCAAGACATGTAAAACTCACCAACGTGTCGTGTCCTGTGTCTCCAGAGCTCAGCCTCGTTCGGCATTCCCCTGGGAGATGTCACAGAGAGGAGAGCAGACCTCTAGCGAACCGCAGACACTATTTCCTCAACCATTTCTTCAACTTTCCTCGATCTGGGTCTACTACAGTTGAATATAGTTGAGCAAATAGTGTCTGCAGTTCGCTAGAGGTCTGCTCTCCTTTCGGTGACGTCACCCGGGTGCCGATGTGGCTGAGCTCTCGAGACACACGTTGGTGAGATACATGTCTGATTATCACACTCCTGACAATAGAACAATAGGATTAACCCTTTCACGACCATAGGAGGTTAACCTTTCACTACCACACTACAGACGGTTAGTGTGGTAGTGAAAGGTTAACCTTCTGTAGTGGGGTTGTGAAAGGGTTAACCATTTGGTAGTGAAAGGGTTAAGATTGAACATCGACAAAGTGCTGCTTTAAGAACTCTGGCAGACTGAAAACGGAACACCTGAGTAATACAAATTGGCTTCGCCAGTAGCACATCTCAGGCTAAACCCATCCAAACCTACAGTCACCAGCCCTCGACTTTCATGTGTTTAACTCTGTCAGTTTTCATTATCTTTCTTCTGCATCTCATCCCCTAAAACCACATTCGTGACCAAACATGGTCTAATCTGTGCTTCGGAATAAGTCGGCAAACCTCCGAATACCCCAGCTAGCCTCATCAATGGTGTCAGAAAAACAGGAGACGTTTCGCTCTCATGGTTTTGGAACGGGGATTGAGAGGACATCGAACAATGAGATGAGAGAAGCCAGACTTCTATAAAGGACCTCTCTGGAAACGGTTTCTTCTGCTGGCTTGGTCCAAAACCACAGGAACTGGGCTTCACAGCCAAGTCGCTGAGCAGAACTGGCTCTCGTGTCAAGTCTCTCCCGGGCCAAACAGAACCCAGAACCACAGACCTTGGATCTCCGTCTGGGTATGCAGAGCGGTCTGGGTGAGGTGAACCTCATCTTGTTTGTTTTCTTTGCATTTAGACTGTGGGTGGGGGGGAGGCAGAGAAGAGGAAGACACAACAGGTACAGTTTAGACTTCATCTTCACACGTGTAACAAGGAAGATGGCGGGGAATTGGCCTCTCAGGGTACATAGGACTTATGATGAGGGGATGAAGGGAACAATGATATCGGCAGCAACAATAACAACAACAACAATATCAACAACCACCACCACCATCATCACTACCAAATTGGGAAGGCTAACTCGCTGTCAGGTCTAGTCTCCTATGGCCATATAAACCTTGTCTCTATTGGCCATAGTTGAAACATATGCATGCGTTAGTGTCATTGCCTGCGGTCGGCATCAGACCACAGTGAAGCCACTCGAACTCCTGGAAACAGCATCATCTGTATAATAGTGATTGAACCACATGGACAAAACACCAACTTCGGTCGAGCGAAACAAAGTGAGACGCACGTCACATCCACTT
>NC_140175.1:75764577-75769577 GCF_963971535.1 Notolepis coatsorum
AGCTTGTCAATCAGAATGGAGTGATTGACAGTGTCAAAGGCCTTTTGTAGGTCCAGCATGACCATGCCGCAGTATTTGCCCGCGTCCACCTCTTGTTTGATGTGGTCGTTCAAATAGAGAAGGCATGTGTCAGTGGAGTGGGATATTCTGAAACCAGATTGGAATTTGTAGATTCGATTTTTTTTCCACCAGGTACTTTCGACCTGTTCGTAGACTATTTTCTCCATGACTTTTGAGATGGAGGTAAGAATAGAAACAGGGCGGTAGTTGCCTGGGTCTAATTTGCTGCCCTTTTTGTGCAGAGGGGTCACTCTCGCAATTTTGAAGTCCTTGGGGACGTGTCCCTGTTTTATGGAGAGGTTTATTATGTGTGTGATGACTGGGGTGATGGCGGCTGCTGAGTCTCTGAGGAATTTGGAGGGGATGTTGTCATGGCCAGTGGCCTTGTTAGGTTGAAGGGCGCTCAGTTTTTTTAGTACTGTATATCAGTATGTTTTAACAGTACTGTATATCTGTATGTCGTGTATGTCATAAATGTTATGAATTGAAAATGGGGGACCCTGATGTAAACAAGGCGAAAGTCTTTCTCTGGTCTGCATCCTCTTAACAATTGTGTGTATTGAGCCATACTGTATTGTACCCATTCTGCAATCTGTTAATACATTTTTCAATCAATCAATCAATACTAAAACTACTTAAAGGCCCAATCCAGAATTGAGAAACACCGCCCTCTAGGCTCCCGCACACGGTATTAAAAAAACACAAGCACCAGTCAGCTGTTTATCTTAACCAAGGATAACATAACCTGATGCAGGTATGGGATAATAATATGAATAGAAGTAGCCTACCTAGCTTAGCTAACTGTTGGTAAATTCGTCACCAATTATTGGTCAATAATGTCATACAAATAATGTCATTACATAATATGTATATTATTATATCTATCTAGCACGTTAACGTAATAGTGTTTAGGGAGATTCCGCAGGGAAACATTGAATTGACAGTAATATAGTGTTTAAGGATATCCCTCAGAGACAATATTGAATTGATAGTAATAATATAGTGTTTAATGAGATCCCTCAGAGACAACATTGAATTTATAGTAATAATATGGTGTTAAATGAGATCCCTCAGAGACAACATTGAATTAACAGCCAGAGCCATGCCACATGGCCACATCAGACTGGAATAACACTTAGACGTACTGTACCTGGCTGGTACCTACACAGCAATGTTTGTTGGCAGCTACAAGTTGCCCTCCGGTGGTCTGAGGTTCTGGCTAGCTAGCATGGCAGCTAATTCAATCCATGAAGATAGATACTAACTAACTTAGTACAGCAGAATTATTGCAAGCTCTGCTGAATTATCTTTTTTATAATTAATTATCTTTCTTCTGGGGTTGAGGTGACAAACCTGGGTTTATTATTGTAACATTACTGTGTTTCCTTGACAGAAACAATGTTTTACTTTTAGCTACAAATAGTCTCTATGGGCTACAATCTTCTTGTTTGCTGGCTATCTGTCAGTCGGCTCTCATCAGCTCTTATTGGTTATCTCTCCACAGAGCCCTCCCCCTCCCACACCCAGGATAGGGGGTGGACGGGGGAGCCTAGAGAGCGTGCTGTTATTGAGCCTATAATGTAAATAAACTGAAGTATTTCATAAAAAGCTTTGTACATAATCAGTCATTTTAATAATTTCAGTATTAGGAATGTGTGTGAGCATAGAGGAAGTAAACAGCTCAACAGACTGGCATGGGGCCAGCGATCAGCACTAGTTCATTTCACATGTGTGGAGCTTTCTTTCTGTCCCACTGTTTTGACACTGAATATTTTTTTTTTTAAATTTAGAATGAAAATGCTGCAGCTGGTCCCAACAAAAAAGGAATTCCGGTCCCAGTGCTGGCTCTGTAGCCATCAAACCTCTGTCCCCCATTGTCAAGGGAACTTAATTGTTTTGTCCCCGTCCTGACCTTGTTCAATATATCTTTTTTTAATATAAACGAAGGGGGCCCCAAGGCGGCCAGCAGGCCATATTGGGACTGACATAATATTTTATGGCCCTCCAGAGCATTCCAGAATTAGGAGATACTTATTGGTCTAAATGCAATTGAAAGACATCAGAGGAGTGATTTATGTACAGTCATATTGGAGTGATTATATTGTCAATCATAGATAATTATTTAGTTATCTATGTAGAACCGGAGTGTTGACTCTCCTCTTTGCTCCCGCATATGTGTTACATCAAAGGCTTAAAGGTACACGCCAACATTTTTGGAAATTAGCTTACAGTCTTTTCCAGAGAGAGACAAGAAGATAGATACCAGTTTCCTCTCTGTGCGTTCAGTCGAAAGCTATCTGGCTGCATGTTAGCCTAGCTTAGCACAATGAATGGAGGTGTTAGTTGGACAATGCCTAGGCTAACCCGTCACTGTCCGCTTCCATTCATTGTGCTAAGCTATAGGCTAACGTGCAGCCAGATAGCTTTCTACTGAACGCACAGAGAGGAAACTTGTATCTATCTTATTGTCTCTCTCTGGAGAAGACGATAAGCAAATTTCCCAAAATGTTGGCATGTTTTTTTAACAGAAGTAACAGCAGTGTATGTTTTTTTTGCCCCTGATCCCACTCAGAGTCATTTGATATTGAGTATAATACCATTCATTTAAAATATACCAATTCCTATCTATCTGATCCGATCAGGAAATTCCCTATTTATGGTAACTGAGACACAGAAATAGATGTATTTGTGCACACACACACACACACACACACACACACACGCGCGCGCGCACACGCACAGACACACGCACACGCACACGCACACACACACACACACACTGCCAGGTTATGTGTGATAGTTGGCAGTCAGAGCAGTAAGGTGATGGCTTTATAATGATGTCTGTTAACGGGAAAGACTTGGCTCCCATTAGTACAGGGCTATCAAACTGATTAAAGCCACCACATCACAAGTGTTCCTTTATTAATCCCCTTGGGGAAATTCAGGTGTCATAGCAGAATGGGAGAGGGGAGGTACAGGCAAGGTAATAGAATGACTAAATATATCTGACAAAATATATCTGACTAAATTTGATAAAAATATAGAATGAAATATAAGATATATAGATAATGCATACTCTATCGATAATAATAATAGCACACTGCGCCAGAGTCTGTGCAAGGTTTAGTAGTTTAAGAATCACAATCCTAACAGTTCTTAAGTTCTCCAGCCGTTAGTTCTCCAACTATTGGCAGCAGTCCATGCCTACAGTTGTGGAGCCTGATGGCTACTGGCACAAAGGATTGGCCGAGGCGTGTCGGGATGGGGGGACTATAGCTGAACGTGCTCCCCATCTTGGCCAGCTCCTCATAGGAGGGAGGAGGAAGGGTTTTTCCAGGATAGCGTCCAGCTTCTTTCTCATCCTCCTCTCTGCCACCACCTCTAGTTTGACTAACTAGAGGGTTGACAGCTAGCCTTCCTCACCAGCTTGTTCAGTTTGACCCACTATGGAGCTAGCCTTCCTCACCAGCTTGTTCAGTTTGACCCACTATGGAGCTAGCTTTCCTCACCAGCTTGTTGAGTTGATGTTACCTCTCCCAGCATACCACGACAAAAAAGTGGATGCTGACTGCTAAAACGACGGCAGCAGCCTATTGCACACCTTGAAGGACCGAGTCGCCTCAGGAATAACAGCCTGCTCTTTCCCTTCCTGTATACCCTCTGTGTTGTCCTGCTCTGTCCCTTCCTGTAGAGGGCCTCAGTGTTGTCCTGCTCTGTCCCTTCCTGTAGAGCCTTCTGTGTTGTCCTGCTCTTTCCCTTCCTGTATACCCTCTGTGTTGTCCTGCTCTGTCCCTTCCTGTAGAGGGCCTCAGTGTTGTCCTGCTCTGTCCCTTCCTGTAGAGGGCCTCAGTGTTGTCCTGCTCTGTCCCTTCCTGTAGAGCCTTCTGTGTTGTCCTGCTCTGTCCCTTCCTGTAGAGGGCCTCAGTGTTGTCCTGCTCTGTCCCTTCCTGTAGAGCCTCTGTGTTGTCCTGCTCTGTCCCTTCCTGTAGAGCCTCTGTGTTGTCCTGCTCTGTCCTTTCCTGTAGAGGGCCTCAGTGTTTTCCTGCTCTGTCCTTTCCTGTAGAGGGCCTCAGTGTTGTCCTGCTCTGTCCCTGACTAAATAACACTAGATACACAGACACAGGGGACATGACGCTAGACTAGATGGGGGAACAATGCAGAGGGCAGAAACACAGGGAGCAGAGTACAGAACACGACAGAGAACAGAGTAATGAACATAGACAGATTGAACATGAGTACATACAGTAGCGGCAATAGCAGCGGTTGTCCACTAGATGGCAGCAGAGGACAGTTTATGAACGGGACACAGTTCATGAGCAGAGGACAGTTCATGAGCAGAGGACAGTTTATGAGGGGATGGAAGTTCATGGGGGCTTTAGACGGAGGCGAGGAACGGATTGTGACAGAGATGACAGCTGGCATCAAAATCCATTCCGAAGAAGGGACAATGGACATGGACCCAGTACTTTATTGGTTGTGTGCAAATATGCTGAGAAACATTAAATATCTTTGGAACTGTTTGCGTTAAATTATATCTGAATCGGGAGATTCTCTTCTCTTCGTCAAAATTTAAAGTGTATCTCTCCGTCGCATGCAGAGAGGCTGGCAGTGCACGGAAGTAAGGCATAGAAGCTTGACATTTCTAGATTGGTCGTTTTCTGTATCTATTTATCTATTTCTATATTCCCTATCGTTTCTCTATCTACTCCAGTTCGCTCTGCAGATCGGGCCGTCAGACAGACACGTGCTGCTCACGCGTAACAGAGGATAGAGAGAGGCGCTTGTCCCTGGTTTTATAATAAAATGGCTATTTGGATAGGATGCAGAGAGGGACATTGGTAGGAGCCCACAACAGAAAAGGAGGAGAGCTATATGATGTGCCTTTTTGTGTGTGTGTGTGTGTGTGTGTGTGTGTGTGTGTGTGTGTGTGTGTGTGTGTG